>NC_057812.1:211251512-211600982 GCF_018294505.1 Triticum aestivum
GTGCTCGCCTAAGATATAAAAATCCTACCGAGTGAAGAGCAAACCTCTCACTCGGGGGCTTAGCTGCAGCCCGGTGCTCGCCTAAGATATAAAAATCCTACCGAGTGAAGAGCAAACCTCTCACTCGGGGGCTTAGCTGCAGCCCAGTGCTCGCCTAAGATATAGAAATCCTACCGAGTGAAGAGCAAACCTCTCACTCGGGGGCTTAGCTGCAGCCCAGTGCTCGCCTAAGATATAAAAATCCTACCGAGTGAAGAGCAAACCTCTCACTCGGGGGCTTAGCTGCAGCCCAGTGCTCGCCTAAGTGGATTAAGGAATAAGTCGACTGCAGTGAGCGTCTTGCTTTGAACCTGCAAAAGACATTTCAAGCCAAAAGCAATCATGTTCAAACATCAAATTCAAGTTCGGAACGATACCTAAAGGAACCGAAAGTGCTCAGGCGCTAAGCCTGTTAAGGTTTATCGGTTACAACCCCACTCGGCATACCGAGGCAAATTTAAAGCGTCGAGCTTAAAAGAAGTTTTTTACCCCTCCTGTGGAGGGCTGGAAGGTGCAACAAACTCATCAAGATCAATTCCATCTGCGATCCGAGTGGCAGCAGCAATGAAAGTTTCCATAAAGGACCTGAAGTCGTGTTTCTTGGTGTTGGCCACCCGGAGGGCCGCCAGCTTGTCTTGTCGCGCATCTTTGCAGTGGACTCGGGCCAGACACAGAGCAACATCTGCACCGCACTGAGCCGAGGACTTTTTCCACTCCTGCACTCGACCAGGGACCGTGTTCAAGCGAGCCATCAGCGACTCGAGGTCGTGCTGGAGTGCCTCCCTGGGCCAGAGCGTTGAGTCGATGCGAGATGTGGCGACCTTCAGCCTTGCAAGATAGTCCACGACAGCTGCAACACGGGACTCCAGTCGGAAAACATTCATGGCAACTTCGTCGTTCACCGGAGAGTTGACGGGGTCAAGGTTTGGTTCCAGTCGGCTAGTCTCCTCTTCAAAGTCTTGACAAAATTCTGCAAGGGCGATCACCGAGTCAAGGCAATGGTCAAATGGAAAAATCAAAGTCGGAAATGATTGTTGAGCATAAAGGTTTACCTTCAAGCATAAGGAACAGCTTCTTGGCAAGACCACTCAGGAAGGCCTCCAGATCATTTTTCTTCTCAAGAGCAGCTTTCAGATTGGTATTTTCTTGTTCAAGCTTGGTGACTGAAGCTAACTTCTCGTCGGCAAGCTTGATCTTCTCAGCTAGTTCAAGGTCTTTTTTCTGTTGGGCCTCCTTCACCTTACCTGCAAGTTACAGCAAGATCAGATTTTGAAACAAATAAAGGGAAAAAGCAGTCGTCGAGGTCTCACCAAACATACCTTTGGTCTCCTCCTTTGCCTTCGTCAGATTCTCCTGAGCCAGCTTCAAATCCAGCTTGAGCTGGATGTGCTTGTTTTCCAGCTCAGTGTAGCGAGCCGCAAGGTCACAGGACCTCTGCGAAGAATCAATCGACTAAATGTCAAAGATAATTCACTTCCGAGTGGAAAAGGGAAAATCATGCGTTTCTAAGACTACAGCCGAATACAAGCATTCGACCGTAGTCTCGGGGACTACACCCAGTGGGTGCACTCAGCGTGCCCCCACTAATCCTATTGAAGACAGAGTCGACCAGTCGACCTCAAAAAAACAACAAGATGTATTCTTTAAGACTGTAATCGACTGCAAGCAGTCGACCACAGTCTCGGGGACTACACCCAGTGGGGGCAAGCGTGCCCCCACCGGTTTGCGAAATCCATTCGCCATAGTCGAATGACGGAAAGATTGAACTTATAAAGTCTAAGGCCGACTGCCAGCAGTCCACCTTAGCCTTGGGGACTACACCCAGTGGGTGCACTCAGCGTGCCCCCACCGGTTTGCGAAATCCATTCGCCATAGTCGAATGACGGAAAGACTGAACTTATAAAGCCTAAGGCCGACTGCCAGCAGTCGACCTTAGCCTTGGGGACTACACCCAACGGGTGCACTCAGCGTGCCCCCGCTAACACGGAGTTTAAATCGACACACCCAGTGGGTGATTACTATAAATTCTGGAAAGAAAAGTTTTTGATAGCATATCCTAACAGAACAAGCGGTGGTCGACTGACCTGAACATTGCTTTGAAGGGCGGAACTGGCGTCGTAAGCTGCCTGGCTCGCATCCCGGATGGTCTTCAACTGCTCCATCATGATCCCTGCCTGGCGTATCGCCTCCTTCGCGGCGCCAGCTTGGTCCTCTGGGACGTGGTGCATCGCGAAGAGGGAGGGCTGCAGAGCACTCGTCAGTGGATCTGGGAAGGACACAGTGCGTCGAGTGATGTTCTCCTCCTCCGCGACCAGAGTCTCAGGCACCGTCACATCCTGGGGCACCCTGCTGGCAGACGCTTTCCTACTCCTTCTGTGCTTCAGCGGTTCCTCATCTTCATCATCATCAGGGAGAGTGATAACAACATTGGATGGAGCTACAGAAAAGGATCAGAGTTAGAGATCATGAGTCAGTCAACTAGAAACGGTGTTAAGAGTATAGTACCAGGTCTTGAGGTTGCTGCGTCCTCCATCTCATGGTCGTCAACCCGGGCTGAGGTCTCAGAAGTAGCAGCACTGCAACTCCAAAGAATTAGTCGACTGACTCCAGCGCCAACCAGAGATAAAGTTCGCACAAAACAAGAAGACTTAAGCAACATGATTACCCTGATATGGTGGGGATGGACACCTTCATCTTCGGCAGGAGCTTGGTCGGCTTTGACGGGGCCGCCCTGGGCTGCTTCGACGCCTTTTTAGTCGGCGCCGGAGAGGTGGTCCAAGGGCGCTTGGTCGACTGTGTAACAGTCGCAACCCCCTTGCCACGTTCAGTCGCAGGGTCATGGACAAGCTTCGACCGCCTTTCTGAGCGCGGTGGTGCGACCTCCTCCTCCTCCTCCTCCTCTTCCTCGTCCTCATCGTCATCATCATCATCGTCATCATCATCATCATCATCCTCAGCAGCGTCCGAGTCCCACTCCTCCTCCTGGCTCTCGCCCCCGCTCGCTTCTCCCTCCTCGGTCGGAGCCTGTGCTCCATTGGGCATCGAGTACAGCTCAGTGAGGGCCTGATAGACATCAAGACAAAGATCAGTCGACCGATTGGCAGAGAAAACAGAAATAAATGTGACGAGAATACAATGGGAAGTGGAGCAGACATACCTTGTTTGGATCACTGTGGCAGTCGAGTGGAGGAATCCTTCTGGCTCCGCGAGGGTTATCCTTGTTCCCAGTAACAGCGGCCATCCACCTTTCCAGAGTGGCATCGTCGACTGCTTCTGGATTGACCCGAGTCACATCCTCAGTCCCGCAGTACAACCACATGCAGTGGCTCCGGAACTGAAGAGGCTGGATACGACGCCTAAGAAAGACCTCCAGGAGATCCATACCCATCACTCCCTCCCGAACCAACTGAACTACACGCTCCATCAGCATCTTCACGTCAGCTTTCTCCTCCGGAATCACCTTCAGAGAGGAGGGCTTGTTCACTCGGCCCATGGTGAACTGAGGGAGTCCACTCGACTGCCCTGGCGTCGACTGATCCTGGCAGTAGAACCAGGTCGACTGCCAGCCTCTGACTGACTCAGGAAATGTCATGGCTGGGAAGGTGCTCTTGTTCCTCACCTGGATCCCCAGACCCCCACACATTTGGACAACTCGGGTTTTTTTGTCGCCTGGGCTCGCCTTCTTCACGGTCTGAGAGCGACACGTGAATATGTGCTTGAACAAGCCCCAATGCGGTCGACAACCCAGAAAACTCTCACACATGGACACGAACGCGGCAAGGTAGGCGATAGAATTCGGGGTGAAGTGGTGGAGTTGCGCTCCAAAGAAGTTCAAGAAACCATGAAAGAAAATGCTCGGCGGCAAAGAAAATCCGCGGTCAACATGGGTAGCCAGAAGCACGCACTCACCCTCTTCCGGCTGGGGCTGCCACTCTTTCCCCGGAAGCCTCGCAGCTCCATGAGGGATCAGGCCCTCGTTGGCCATGTCGAGGAGATCCTTCTCCGTGATGGTCGACTGGATCCAATCTCCCTGGACCCAGCCTTTCGGCAGGCGAGATCTAGACGAAGACCCGCCACGACTGGTGGATCTCCCCTTCGCCTTCTCCGTCGCCGACACCTTCTTCGCGCGTTCCAACGTCGCCGTCTTCTCCTTGACCATGGGTGCCGGCGGGACGCGCGAGGGGAAGTTGTGCGGAGGCGAGAGCGAGCGCGTTGGGCGGAGACGAAGGGAACAGAGAGAGAATGCTGATGCACTGTTCAAAAAACCCTCGTCGGGCGCATTTATAAGATCCCTTCCGAGTGGATGACAGGTGGGCCCGGTCGATCTAATCATATCCTGAACAGTTACGCGGACGCGATACGTGGCGAAAAAAGCGGCGCGGGGATCAAGGCGTCTATGCCCTGTCCCGTCCGAACACCACGGGATCCGCGCTTCCCCAAATTTCGCATCCCGCGGAATCCGCGAACGGCAGATTGGTCTGCCAAACGCGGGATTTCCTGCGATCCGTCGCTCGGAAATCGGCGAAGTCCAAAAGATCACTCGACGAAGGAAAGGAATGGATCGAGTCGACTGAAGAAAAGTTGTTCACTATCAACAAAGAGATTTTTTTCAAAACAACGCATGACCAGTATGCGAAGGCTAATCAGAAACAGCATCAACTCCTTCATCACTCAAGCCTCAATCCATTTGGGGGCTAATGATGGAGTCATGTACCTAGGGTAGGGTCACAGACCTGATCTAAGTACCCTGCCCAAGGACATCCTTAGAAGAGATCACCTTCCAGTCGACCTATGAGGGACTCACTCGACTGACTTGAAGGACTCGACCACGAAGACTCACTCGACCACCAGAAGGTCAAGAGGCACTCTGCACTGCAACGGTCTGTAATTAAGTAGACTTTATGATAGTAAAGACACTTTATGTGGGGCGTTACCAGTAACGCCCCGGACTTAACGCACCTTAAACCCTCTCCTACGTGGGCTGGCTGGGGTCCTGGCGCACTCTATATAATCCACCCCCCTCCACAGGTAGAAGGGTTCGGCACCTTGTAATCCATATACGCATAATCCACTCGACCGCCTCCGGGCTCCGAGACGTAGGGCTTTTACTTCCTCCGAGAAGGGCCTGAACTTGTACATCTCTTGTGTTTACAACCTCTCCATAGCTAGGACCTTGCCTCTCCGTACCTACCCCCCACTCTACTGTCAGACTTAGATCCACGACAGGTGCAACTTGGGTTGAAAGGAACACTAACCCCCACACGCTCCCCTATATATAGTCGGCCGGCCTGATTACCCCGGGTACCCGGGGTAAAGGGGACCGGGTGCTTCGACTCAAGGAGATCGGGTGCCTAGGCTATCCAGATACTGGTGAAAAAGTTTGAAAGTCAGCTCTAGGGTGCCTAACAATTTGTAGACTTCCCAAGAAATAGTTCAAAAGTCTTCACAAATCGAGGATACTCACCACAAGGAAATCCTAACTACATGAATATGATCAAAAAAGGACTCTTGCAAAGGTGAAAGCATGCTTTCGGATAAAATGGCTTGGGATAGAGTGTAAACGTTGTCTTATAGTGATCTAGTACACATATTTGTAAGAACGAAAGCGAAAACCAACTATGAGTGCTATGATCATACTTTAGCATGTAGTGACATAGGTTTACAATAGCCAAATAACACCAATGAAGTCTAAACTTCTCTTAAGAAAGAAGGGCGGTGGCCGTAGCCACCTTGTTTGATTATGTTTTGGCTTGGAACCATGAAAATTTTAACTTTCGAACCAACACTAACACTTATCTTTGAAGCAAAGTAGCCATCATAAATGGAAGGTATGAAAGATTTCACAATCCTCTATGTTTTTTCTGTTGGTTCAAGTTGGCAGATGTGAAACACTAACACAAATTTTACGATACGGGGCCTCCACCACCTCCTGTTCTTCATCAGGAGGGCTGATCTAAAGTTTGTTTGGGGCTCCGGAGAGGGGGGTTCGTCGCCATCATCATCACCAACCCTTCTTCATCACCAATTTCATGATGCTTACCACCAGGAGTGAGTAATTTGTTCATAGGCTTGTTGGACGGTGATGGAGTTGGATGAGATTTGTCATGTAATTGAGTCAATTTGTTAGGGCTTGATCCCTAGTATCCACTACGTTTTGGGATTAATATTGTTATGACTTTGCTATGCTTAATGCTTGTCACTAGGGCTCGAGTACCATGATATCATATCTGAACCCTCTATGTTCTCATGAATATATTTGAGTTCTTGATCCTATCTGCTAGTTATATGCACTTGTTATTGTTCTGGTCCGTAGACCTCAAAGTGACAATATTTGGGATACTCTCCGGGATGACTGTAATTCGAGGAGTTCATGTATTCACCATATGCTAATGCTTTGTTCCGGTTATCTATTAAAAAGAGGCCTTAGTTTCCTTATGGACCCCACTGCCGTGGGAGGGTAGGACAAAAAAAGTCAAGCAAGTTCTTATTATAAGCACCTATGACTATATACGGAATACATGCCTACACTACATTGATGAATTGGAGCTATTGTGTATCACTCTAGGTTGTGACTATTATATGATGAATATCATCCAACACAAATATCCATCACTGATCCAATGCCTAAGCTTTTCGCATACTGATCTTTGCTAAGTTACTTTTGTTGCTGCTGTTGTTATAATCACTGCAAAATTGCTACTGTTATTGTTATCGTTACTATTGCTACTATTACCACTGCTATCAAATTATCATACTACTTTGCTACTAAACACTTTGTTGCAGATATTTAGTTCTCCAGGTGTGGTTGAATTGACAACTCAACTACTAATGCTTGCAAATATTATTTAGCTCCCCTTGTGTCGAATCAATAAATTTGGGTGAAATACTACCCTCGAAGACTATCGCGATCCCGTATACTTGTGGGTTATCATACGCAAATGAAGATTTGTTGCATACACCTCAACAATGTTGCATGGATGTGTTTAAAATGTTGTGACCTTCTTACATGCTTTTAACATACTGCGATAAAAATTACCATGACAATATTTGTTTACATTGATGTGTGTAAACACATAAAAAAGTGTTGCATTGAGTTTTTATGCTTAATGGTTGGACCGTTCAGATTTTTTCCTCCTCAAAATAGGCTTTCTTCCCTCTTTATAAATAAAGCCAAGATCCATACAACAATTTCAAGTGCATGGAGGCTACATAGAATGGCTGCAGCATAAGCACAAATATGCCCAAAGAAAAGTAGAAAAGAAATCGGAAAAAAGGCCACAAAGTGGTTGCAGACTCAAGGATCCTGATGTGAGGATAGGCATCTAGTGGTATGATACGTCTCCAACGTATCTATAATTTATGAAGTATTCATGCCATGTTTACAACAATTTTATATGGTTTTGGTGCACTTTTTATATGATTTGAATGAAACTAACCCGAACTGGCGTTGTTTTCAGCAGAACTACTATGGTATTATTTTTGTGCAGAAATAAAGTTCTCGGACTGGGTTGAAAATTTATGGTGATTTTTTATGGATCAAAAGAGACCCCAGAAGCTTCATAGAAGGACCAGAAGAGCCACGAGGATAGGACAAGCTCAGTAGGCGCACCTTGGGGGTAGGGAGGGCCTACCAAGATTGTCGCTTCCTCGTGGGCCCTCTGACATGAAACCAATGCCAAAAATTCCTATAAATATAGAAAACCCCAGAAAGAAACCTAGAACTTCCGCTCCGCCGCTGCAAGCCTCTGTACCGAAGCGATCTCATTTGGAGGCCTTCTCTGGCACCTTGCCGGAGGGGGAAATAATCACCGGAGGCCATCTTCATCATCCCGACAGTCTCCATGAGGGAGTAGTTCAGCCTCGGGGCTGAGAGTATGTACCAGTAGCTATGTGTTTGATCTCTCTCTCTCTCTTCTCTCTCTCCCTATCTCCATATCTCCCTATCTCTCATGTTCTTGATCCGACGTGATCTTGATGTAACCATTGGCTTTGTTAATATAGTTGGATCATATGGTGTTTCTCTCTCTCTTCTTGTTGTGATGAATTGAGTCTTGCTCTATGAGGTTTCATTATGTTGGATTGAATATTGGATTTGAGATCACTTGATGTATGTCTTGCATGTGGATACCTAGGGTGATAATGGGGTATTCTATTGAGTTACTTGATGTATGTTTTGGTATTCAACTTGCGGATTATCGTGACATTGGGACAATCTTTGCATAGGGGTTGATACATGTTTTCCTAAGTTCTTCGATAGAAACTTTGGAGTGATTCTTTATTGCAATTTGAGGTATTGTTATATGATTCAATTATGTTAGCACTATTGAGAGATTTCACTAGTGAAAGTATGAACCCTAGGCCCTGTTTCTAAGCATTGCAATACCATTTCTGATCCTTTTTATCACTTGCTACCTTGCTGATTTTTCACACAAAAACCTATATCTACTATCCATAGTACACTTGTATCACCATCTCTTAGCCGAACTAGTGCACCTATACAATTTACCATTGTATTGGGTGTTTTGGGGACACAAGATATTTCTTGTATTTGGTTGTAGGGTTGTTTGAGAGAGACCATCTTCATCCTACCCCTCCCACAGATTGATAAACCTTAGGTCATCCACTTGAGGGAAATTTGCTGTTGTCCTACAAAACTCTGCACTTGGAGGTCCAATAACGTCTACAAAAATAAAAGTTGTGTAGTAGACATCAAGCTCTTTTCTAGCGCCGTTGCCGGGGAGGTGGGCGCTTGAAGTTATATCCTTAGATCTTGCAATTCAATCTTTAGTTTCTTGTTTTATCACTAGTCTGGTTTATAAAAGAAAACTTAAAAATAGAATTGATGTTGCCTCAAATGCTTCATCTCTATAATGTCTTTCGTGAAAATGATGGATTGGAAAATTGTGCCAAAGTGTTAGAAGAAGAATTCAATGAAATGTTTGGCATAAAATCTTTGAATGATAAGCATGATTGCAGTGTTGTTAGTATGCTTTCTATGAATATACATGATGCTAATGATGTTCAAAGACATAAGCTTGGGGATGCTATGTTTGATAAAGATGATCTTTTTAGTCCCCCTACTTTTGATGAGCATATTTATTATGATGATAGCATACCTCCTATTTATGATGATTACAACAATGAACGTGAGTTTGGAAGAGTGTCAACTTTATGTAATAATTATCCCATTATTTTGGAGGGTGTTGAATCTTATTATAATATTGATAAATATGGATTTGGAGAGGTCATAACTTTATTTAATGATGATTCCACTATCTTGGAAGAGGCTCCAATTGATTTTGACAACAAAGTTGCTATCTATGATGATTATGGTGATGACATGTATGTTGTAAAGAGTAATTATAACCATGCAACTTGTCATCATGATTTTAATGTTCAATTTGGCTATGTCAATCAAGTATCTCATGATAGCTATTTTGTTGACTTTGCTCTCTGATACGTCTGCAACGTATCTATAATTTATGAAGTATTCATGCCATGTTTACAACAATTTTATATGGTTTTGGTATGATTTGCATGGAACTAACCCAGACTGACGTTGTTTTCAGCAGAACTATCGTGGTGTTGTTTTTTGTGCATAAATGAAAGTTCTCCAAATGAGCTGAAACTTTTTGATGATTTTTTTGAACAAAAGAGACCCCCAAGCTTCGTGGAAGGACCAGAAGGTGAAGGAGTAGGGCATAAGACACCGGGGCGCGCCTGGGCCCTTGTCCATGCCCCGGTGGGTTGTGCTCACCTCGAGGCCCATATTAGCATGATACCAATGCCAAAAATTCCTATAAATAGAGAAACCCTTAGGGGTAACCCTAGATCATAAGTTCCGCCGCCGCAAGCCTCTATAGCCACGAAAAACTAATCTAGACCCTGTTTCGGCACTCCGATGGAGGGGGAAATCATCACAGGTGTCCATCTTCATCATCCCGGCAGCCACCACGATGAGGAGGGAGTAGTCCACCCTCGGGGCTGAGGGTTTGTACCAGTAGCTATGCGTTTAATCTCTCTCTGTCTCGTGTTCTTGCAATGTCACGATCTTGATGTATCACGGGCTTTGTTAATATAGTCGGATCATATGGTGTTTTCCCCTCTCTATCTTGTTGTGAATTGAGTTTTTCCTTTGATATTCCGTTTTATCGGATTGAATACTTTTATGGATTTGAGAGCACTTGGTGTATGTCTTGCTATGAATACCTGTGGTGACAATGGGGTATCATATTGATTCACTTAATATGTGTTTTAGCACTCAACTTGCGGATTCCCGAGGTGACATTAGGATAATCTATGCATAGGGGTTGATGCACGTTCTCATCTTCTGTTTTTCAGGTAGAAATCTTGGGGCACTCTTTGAGGTTCTTTGTGTTGGATTGAGTATTATGAATCTGAATTTGCTTTGGTGTTATTTTAGTACGAACTCTTGATAGATAGATCGGAAAGAATAACTTAGTGTTATTTTAGTACGAACTCTTGATAGATCGATCGGAAAGAATAACTTAGTGTTATTTTAGTACGAACTCTTGGATAGATCCATCGAAAAGAATAGCTACAAAAAATTCTTCTTATGTTCTCCGCTAGATATGAACTTTGGAGTGATTCTTCATCGCACTTTGAGGGATGGTTATATGATCCAATTAGATTAGCATTGTCGAGAGATTGCACTAGCGAAAGTACGAGCCCTAGGCCTCATTTTCAAGCATTGCAATGCCGTTTGTACTCCGTTTTATCAATTGCTACCTTGATGTTTTTTATTGTTCTTATTACAAAAATCAATATCTACTATCGTTACTACACTCGTATCACCATCTCTTCACCAAACTAGTGCA
Source organism: Triticum aestivum (assembly GCF_018294505.1). Taxonomy (NCBI): domain Eukaryota; kingdom Viridiplantae; phylum Streptophyta; class Magnoliopsida; order Poales; family Poaceae; genus Triticum; species Triticum aestivum. The sequence goes on from NC_057812.1 coordinate 211,262,390, forward strand.
CCTATACAATTTGCCATTGTATTGGGTGTGCCGGGGACACAAGTGATTTCTTGTATTTGGTTGCAGGGTTGTTTGAGAGAGACCATCTTCATCCTACACCTCCCATGGATTGATAAACCTTAGGTCATCCACTCGAGGAAAAATTACTACTGTCCTACAAAACTCTGCGCTTGGAGGCCCAACATGAGTCTACAAGAATAAAGTTGTAGACATCACTCCCACCATTATGAATGAGAAGAAATTTGCTTATGTGGAGAGTAATAAATTTTCTATGCATGTGGATCATGAAAATAATGTTTTGTGTGATAGTTATATTGTTGAATTTATTCATGATGCTACTAAAAATTATTATGAGAGAGGAACATGTGCTTTTAGATATCTCAATAATATCAAGTTTTCTCTCTATGTGTCGAAAGTTTTGAAGTCATGCTTGTTTTGCCTTCCTATGCTAGTTGATTCTTGCTCCCATAAGTTGTTTGCTCAGAAAATCCCTATGCATAGGAAGTGTGTTAGACTTAAATGTACTAGTCATATGTTTGATGATGCTCCTGTTATGTTTCAATTCTTTATTTTTATGTGAGCATCATTTGAATCATCATGCCTAGCTAAAAAGCCACTAAAGAAAAGCGCTTGTTGGGAGACAACACAATACTTATACCTACTATTTTTGTGTGCTCACATGATTAAGATACTGTAGTAATCATGTTTTATAGTTTTTGTTTTAATAACGTGCCAAGTAAAGCCTTCGGGATAGTGTGGATGATAGTTGATTTGATTTTGTGCAAAAACAGAAATTTTTACGCCCAGTGCTGGAATTACTGTAGTTCACTGGGATGTGATAAAATTCTGAAATTTTTACACATGATTGATATACAAATTTCCTATATTTTCCTAATTTTTCAGAATTTTTGGACATAAGTATGGTGTTTTTGCAAAATTCTGTTTTCAATGCATAGTTTGCTTGTTTTATAGTTTCTATGACTTATATTTGTCAATATAAATTGTGGAAATGGTAAGGTACAATAGGCATTGTGTGAGAAAATCTTGTCTTGGCAGTACCAAAGTGAATGATTTGCTCTTTATCATACTAAGCTATCTCACGAAGTTCTGTTAAGTTTTGTGTGATTGAAGTTTTCAAGTTTTGGGTGAGATATCGATATGAGGAGAATAAGGAGTGGCAAGACCCTAAGCTTGGGGATGCCCGAGGCACCCCAGGGTAATATTCAAGGAAGACTCAAGCGTCTAAGCTTGGGGATGCCCCCAGATGGCATCCCCTCTTTCGTCTTCATCGGTAACCTTACTTGGAGCTATATTTTTATTTGTCACATGCTATGTGTTTTGCTTGGAGCATCATTTTATTTTGTTGAGATTTGCTTGTTGTTATTTATAATAATGTTTTGTATCTTTTATTTCAATAAGAGAGTCAGGTATAGCCTTTACCATGCTTAGTTTGCATGTTCATGAATTGCTGTTTTAAAACCGAAAGTTTTCTATTATTGTATGAATTAAGTCAGAATGTGATAAAATCTTGAAATTTTGACACAACGCGCTATAACAAATTTTCTACAATGTGGTAATTTTTCAGAATTTTTGGAGTTATATAAGTATGAATCTTTCTTTATCCTTTACATATTGTTCTGTTTAGATAATTGCTGTTATATTTGCATTGTTTGCTTACGTTTGCTTGTTTAATGATTTTATTTGAGGATAGGACTATTAAATATGCAGAGGGATTTAGTATGCAATGTTAAATTAAATTTTAGTGATTTTCTACAGTGGATAATGATAAGGTTTTGCATTGGTTTATCTAACTTATCCCACAAGTTCTTGTTGAGTTTTGTGTGGATGAAGTTTTTAAGATTTAGGAGAAGCCATGATATGAGAGGAATTAAGGAGACACAAAAGCTCAAGCTTGGGGATGCCCAAGGCATCCAAAGTTAATATTCTAAGAAGTCTCAAGCATCTAAGCTTGAGGGTGCCCCGGTAGGCATCCCACCTTTCTTTATCAACAATTATCAGTTAGTCTTGGTTGAGCCTAAGTTTTTCCTTCTTCGCATGAGATGTGCTATTCTTGGAATATGATTTTATTTTATTTTGTTTGTTGTTTGAATAAAATACTTAAGATCTAAAAAAATTAAATGAGAGAGAGTCCTCACATAGCTACTTAATTGTTTGACTACTCATTGATCTTCACTTATATCTTTTTGGAGTAGTTTGTCATTTACTCTTGTGCTTCAATTATATCCTAAGAGTAAATTATTGAATGAATTGAATATCATAAATCTGAATTATATATGCTTCATATGCTTGTCCCATGGGGAGTAATGACTTCACATATAAGAAGTATAAGTGGTAAAATTTATTGAAAGTTAGCAAACACAACATTGGTCACTTGAACAATTCACGAAAGAATATTGAAGGAAGAGAGATTTCACATATAAATATACTATATTGGACATCTTCTATGATTGTGAGCCCCCATTAATTATTTTCAAGCTTGATCAAGTGGTTGATGTTGGACAAGGAAGACAACGTACAGGGTTATGTTTGTTTATATTCACATAGAAGTTATATTGTTATGGATCCTCCAACATGTGAGCTTGTTTAGGATCTTTGCTAGCCAAAAATTTATGTACTAAGCGGGAATAGTGCTTGTGCATCCAAAATCCTTGAGCCACTGATGTCGCTTGAAGCTACGTTGGTATTTCCCCAAAGAGGAAGAGATGATCCAGCACAACGGCGGTAGGTATTTCCCTCAGATATGAAACCAAGGTTATCGAACCAGTAGGAGAACCAAGCAACACAACATAAACAACCCCTGCACACAGATAACAAATCCTCGCAACCCGACGTGTTAAAGGGGTTGTCAATCCCTTTCGGGTAACGGTGCCAGAAATTGGTGTGTGACAGGAAAAATGTTATAATAGATTGGATAAATAGATCGCAAATAAAATAAAGTGCAGCAAGATATTTTTGGGTTTTTGGATTAATAGATCTGAAAATAAAAGTAAATAAAAATAGATCGGAAAGGCAAATATATGAGAAAGAAGACCCGGGGGCCGTAGGTTTCACTAGTGGCTTCTCTCGAGAAAAACAGCGAAGCGGTGGGTGAACAAATTACTGTTGGGCAATTGATAGAACTTCAAATAATTATGACGATATCTAGGCAATGATCATTATATAGGCATCACGTCCAAGATTAGTAGACCGACTCCTGCCTGCATCTACTACTATTACTCCACACATCGACCACTATCCAGCATGCATCTAGTGTATTAAGTTCATGGAGAAATGGAGTAATGCAATAAGAATGATGACATGATGTAGACAAGATCTATCTATGTAGAGATAGACCCCATCGTTTTATCCTTAGTAGCAATGATACATACATGTCGTTTCCCTTTCTGTCACTGGGATCAAGCACCGTAAGATCGAACCCACTACAAAGAACCTCTTCCCATTGCAAGATAAATAGATCAAGTTGGCCAAACAAAACCCAAATATCATAGAAGAAATACGAGGCTATAAGCAATCATGCATAAAAGAGATCAAAGAAACTCAAATACTTTCATGGATATAAAAAGATAGATCTGATCATAAACTCGAAGTTCATCGGATTCCAACAAACACACCGCAAAAGAGTTACATCATATGGATCTCCAAGAGACCATTGTATTGAGAATCAAGAGAGAGAGATGAAGCCATCTAGCTACTAACTACAGACCCGAAGGTCTACAAAGAACTACTCACACATCATTGGAGAGGCACCAATGGAGGTGGTGAACCCCATCCGAAATGGTGTCTAGATTGGATCTGGTGGTTCTAGACTCTGCGGCAATTGGATGAATATTTCGTCGACTCCCCTAGGATTCTGAAAATATTGGGTATTTATAGAGCAAAGAGGCGGTCCAGGGGGCACCCGAGGTGGGAACTGTTGGGGATCATAGCAGAAATTCAAAATTTTCTACGCATCACCAAGATCAATCTATGGAGTAATCTAGCAACGAGGGGAAGGAGAGTGCATCTACATACCCTTGTAGATCGCTAAGTGGAAGCGTTCAAGTGAACGGGGTTGATGGAGTCGTACTCGTCGTGATCCAAATCACCGATGATCCTAGTGCCGAACGGACGGCACCTCCGCGTTCAACACACGTACAACCCGGTGACGTCTCCTACGCCTTGATCCAGCAAGGGGAGAAGGAGAGGTTGGGGAAGACTCCATCCAGCAGCAGCACGACGGCGTGGTGGTGGTGGAGGAGCGCGGGACTCTAGCAGGGCTTCGCCAAGCACTACGAGAGACGAGGAGGAAGAGGGGTAGGGTTGCGCCAACAGGGAGATTGAATCATGTGTTGGGATGCCCCTTTGCTCAAGTATATATAGGGGGAGGGGAGGGGCTGCACCCCCACCTAGGGTTTCTTCCCTAGGGGTGGAGGCAGCCCCCAGATCCCATCTGGGAGGCGGCCAAGGGGGAGAGAGAGGGGGCGCACCTAGGGTGGGCCTTAGGGCCCATCTGCGCCTAGGGTTTGCCCCCTCTTCTCTTGAGGACGCCTTGGGCCTTGGTGGGAGGCGCCCCAGCCCACATAGGGGCTGGTCCCTTCCCACTATTGGCCCATGTAGGCCTCCGGGGCTGGTGGCCCCTCCCGATGGACCCCCGGACCCCTCCGGTGGTCCCGGTACACTACCGGTGACGCCCGGAACACTTCCGATGGCCAAAACCATACTTCCTATATATCAATCTTTACCTCCGGACCATTCCGGAACTCCTCGTGACGTCCGGGATCTCATCCGGGACTCCGAACAACTTTTGGTAACCGCGTACATACTTTCCCTATAACCCTAGCATCATCGAACCTTAAGTGTGTAGACCCTACGGGTTCGGGAGTCATGCAGACATGGACGAGACAACTCTCATGTCAATAACTAACAGCGGGATCTGGATACCCATGTTGGCTCCCACATGCTCCACGATGATCTCATCGGATGAACCACGATGTCAAGGACTTAATCAATCCCGTATACAATTCCCTTTGTCCAGCGGTATTGTACTTGCCTGAGATTCGATCGTCGGTATCCCGATACCTTGTTCAATCTCGTTACCGGCAAGTCTCTTTACTCGTTCCGTAACACATCATCCCATGATCAACTCCTTGGTCACATTGTGCACATTATGATGATGTCCTACCGAGTGGGCCCAGAGATACCTCTCTGTTTACACGGAGTGACAAATCCCAGTCTCGATTCATGCCAACCCAACAGACACTTTCGGAAATACCTGTAGTGTACCTTTATAGCCACCCAGTTACGTTGTGACGTTTGGCACACCCAAAGCACTCCTACGGTATCCGGGAGTTGCACAATCTCATGGTCTAAGGAAATGATACTTGACATTATAAAAGCTTTAGCATACGAACTACACGATCTTTGTGCTAGGCTTAGGATTGGGTCTTGTCTCACATCATTCTCCTAATGATGTGATCCCATTATCAACGACATCCAATATCCATGGTCAGGAAACCGTAACCATCTATTGATCAACGAGCTAGTCAACTAGAGGCTTACTAGGGACATGGTGTTGTCTATGTATCCACACATGTATCTGAGTTTCCTATCAATACAATTCTAGCATGGATAATAAACGATTATCATGAACAATGAAATATAATAATAATAACTAATTTATTATTGCCTCTAGGGCATATTTCCAACAGTCTCCCACTTGCACTAGAGTCAATAATCTAGTTCACATCGCCATGTGATCAACACTCACAGGTGACATCGCCATGTGACCAACATCCAAGAGTCTACTAGACTCAATGATCTAGTTCACATCACTATGTGATAAACACTCAAAGAGTTTTGGGTTTGATCATGTTATGTTTGTGAGAGAGGTTGTAGTCAACAGGTCTTGCCATATTCAGATCCCTATGTATTTCACAAAACTTTATATCGTAGATGCTGCTACCACGTTCCACTTGGAGCTATTCCAAATTATTGCTTCATTATACGTATCCGGTATCTCTACTCAAAGCTATCCGGATAGGTGTTAAGCTTGCATCGACATAACTCTTTACGTCGAACTCTTTATCACCTCCATAACCGAGAAACATTTCCTTATTCCTCTAAGGATAATTTTGACCGCTATCTGGTGATCTACTCCTAGATCACCTTTGTACCCTCTTGCCAGACATGTGGCAAGGCACACATCAGGTGCGGTACTTCAGCATGGCATACCGTATAGAGCCTATGACAAAAGCATAGGGGACGACCTTCGTCCTTTCTCTTTCTTATGCCGTGGTCAAGCTTTGAGTCTTACTCAACTTCACACCTTACAACTCAGGTAAGAACCCCTTCTTTGACTGATCTATTTTGAACTCCTTCAAAAACTTGTCAAGGTGTGCGTTCTTTGAAAGTACCATCAGGCGTCTTGATCCATCTCTATAGATCTTGATGCCCAATATGTAAGCAGCTTTATCCAGGTCTTCCTTTGAAAAACACTCTTCAAACAACTGTTTATGCTTTCCAGAAATTCTACATTATTTCGGATCAACAATATGTCATCCACATATACTTATCAGAAATGTTGTAGTGCTCCCACTCACTTTCTTGTAAATACAAGATTCTAGCAAACATTGTATAAACCTAAAAGCTTTGATCACTCCATCAAAGCATATATTCCGATTCCGAGATGCTTGCTCTAGTCCATAGAAGGATCGCTGGAGCCAGCATGCCTTTTAGCATCCTTAGGATCGACAAAACCTTTTATTGTATCACATACAACTTTTTCTTACGAAAACTGGTAAGAAAACTTGTTTTGACATCCATCTGTCAGATTTCATAATCGAAAAACATAGCTAATGCTAACATGATTCCGATGGACCTAAGCATCGCTACGGGTGAGAAATTCTCATCGTAGTTAACTCCTTGAACTTGTGAAAAGACTCTTTCCCACAAGTCGAGCTTCATAGAAGGTAACATTACCGCCCATGTCCGTCTTCTTCTCAAAGATCCATTTATCTCGATGGCTTACCGATCAACGGGCAAGTCCACCAAAGTCCATACATGGATCCTATCTCAGATTTCATGGTTTCTAACCATTTGTCGGAATATGGGCCCACCATCGCTTCTCCATAGCTCGTAGGTTCATTGTTGTCCAACAACATGATATCTAAGACAGGATTACCGTACCACTTAGGAGTAATACATATCCTTGTCGACCTACGAGGTTCGATAGCAAGTTGATCCGAAGCTTCATGATCACTATCATTAACTTCCTATTCAACAGACGTAGGCGCCACAGAAAACATCTTTCTGTGTTGCATCACTCTCTGGTTGAAGTAAAGGTTCGACAACCTCATCAAGTTCTATCTTCCTCCCACTCAATTCTTTCGAGAGAAACTCCTTCTCGAGAAAGGACCCGTTCTTAGCGACAAACAATTTGCCCTCGGATCTGAGATAGAAGGTATACCCTACTGTCACCTTTGGGTATCCTATGAAGATGTGTTTGTCCGCTTTGGGTTCGAGCTTCTTCGGCTGAAGCCTTAAGCATCGCAGCCCCAAACATTAAGAAACGACAACTTTGGTTTCTTGCCAAACCAATGTTCATACGATGCTGTCTCAACGGACTTAGATGGTGTCCTATCTAAAGTGAATGCAGCTGTCTCTAACGCATAACCTCAAAATGAAAATGGTAGATTGATAAGAGACATCATAGATCGCACCATATCTCATAAGGTTCGATTACGACGTCCGGACACACCATTACCCTGTGGTGTTCCAGCTGGCTTCAACTGTGAAACAATTCCACAATGTCTTAAGTGATTGCCAAACTCATAACTCAGAAATTCTCATTGATCAGATCGTAGGAATTTGATCTTCTTGTTATGATGATTCTTAACTTCACTCTGAAATCGCTTGAACTTTTCAAACGTTTCAGACTTGTGCTTCATTAAGTAAATATACCTATATCTACTCAAATCATCAGTGAAGATGAGAAAATAGCAATATCCACCGCACGCTTCAATTCTCATTGGATCACACGCATCAGCATGCATGATTTCCAACAAGTCACTTGCCTGTTTCATTGTACCTGAAAACGGGGTCTTAGTCATCCTGCCCATGAGGCATGGCTCGCATGTGTCAAGCGATTCAAAATCAAATGACTCCAAACATCCATCGACATGGAGTTTTTCATGCATCTTATGCCAATATGACCTAAGCGGCAGTGCCACAAGAAAGTGGTACTATCATTATTAACTCTACATCCTTTGGCGTGAACATGTGTATTACCACGACCGAGATTCAATGAACCATTCACATAGGGTGCATGACCATGAAAGGTATCATTCATGTAAACAGAATAACCATTATTCTCTAACTTAAATGAATGACCGTATTGCAATGAACATGATCTAATCATATTCATGCTCAACGTAGACACCTGATAACATTTATCTAGGTTCAATACTAATCCCGAAGGCAGATGGAGCGTGCGATGGTGGTCTCATCAACTTTGGAAATACTTCCAACACACATCGTCACCTCGCCCTTAGCCAATCTCCGTTTAGTCCGTAGCTTTTGCTTCAAGTCACCAATAATAGCAACTGAACCGGTATCCAATACCCAGGTGCTACCAGGAGTACTAGTAAGGTACACATTAATAACACGTATATACTTGTTGAAGTTGCTAGCCTTCTTATCTACCATGCATTTGGGGTTATTCCGCTACCAGTGACCGTTCCCCTTCCAATAGAAGCACCTAGTCTCGGGTTTGGGTTCAACCTTGGGTTTCTTCACTAGAGTGGCAACTAGTTTGCCATCCATGACGTTTCCCTTCTAGCCCTTGCCCTTCTTGAAACCAGTGGTCTTATTAAACCATCAACACTTGATGCTCCTTCTTGATTTCTACCTTTTGTGGTCTTAAGCACCGCGAACAGCTCCGGGATCAACTCCATCCCTTGCATGTCATAGTTCATCACGAAGATCTAGTAGCTTAGTGATAGTGGCTAGAGAACTCTATCAATCACTATCTTATCTGGAAGTTTAACTCCCACTTGATTTAAGTGATTGTAGCACCCAGATATTTTGAGCACATGCTCACTAGCTGAGCTATTCTCCTCCATCTTGTTGGAAAAAGAACTTGTCAGAGGTCTCACACCTCTCAACACGGGCATGAGCCTGAAATCCCAATTTCAGCTCTTGGAACATCTCATATGTTCTGTGGCGTTCAAAACGTCATTGGAATCCTGATTCTAAGCCGTAAAGTATGGTGCACTAAACTATCAAGTAGTCATCAGGATGTGTCTGTCAGGTGTTCACGACATCCACAGACGACGTTGTAGGGGTTTACACATCGAGCAGTGCATCAAAGACGTAAGCCTTCTGTGTAGCAGTGAGGACACTCCTCGGACTACGGACCTAGTCCGCATCATTGCTTACAATATCTTTCAACTTGGTCTTTCTCTAGGAACGTATTGAAACAGGGAGCTACAACATGAGCTATTTATCTACAACATATTTGCAAAGACAATTTAGACTATGTTCATGATAATTGAGTTCATTTAATGAACTCCCACTCAGATAGACATCCCTCTAGTCATCTAAGTGAAACATGATCCGAGTCAACTAGGCCGTGTACGATCATCACGTGAGACGGACTAGTCAACATCGGTGAACATCTTCATGTTGATCGTATCTTCTATACGACTCATGCTCGACCTTTCGGTCTTCCGTGTTCCGAGGCCATGTCTGTACATGCTAGGCTCGTCAAGTCAACCTAAGTGTTTTTGCTGTGTAAATCTGGCTTACACCCGTTGTATTCAAACGTTAGAATCTATCACACCCGATCATCACGTGGTGCTTCGAAACGACGAACCTTCGCAACGGTGCACAGTTAGGGGGAACACTTTTCTTGGAATTTTAGTGAGGGATCATCTAATTTAAGCTACCGTCGTTCTAAGCAAATAAGATGTAAAACATGATAAACATCACATGCAATCAAATAGTGACATGATATGGCCAATATCATTTTGCTCCTTTTGATCTCCATCTTCGGGGCTCCATGATCATCGTTGTCACCGGCATGACACCATGATCTCCATCATCATGATCTCCATCATCGTGTCTTCTTGAAGTTGTCTCGTCATCTATTACTTCTACTACTATGGCTAACGCTTTAGCAATAAAGTAAAGTAATTACATGACGTTTATGTTGACACGCAGGTCATAAATAAATTAAGACAACTCCTATGGCTCCTGCCGGTTGTCATACTCATCGACATGCAAGTCGTGATTCCTATTACAAGAACATGATCAATCTCATACATCACATATATCATTCATCACATCCTTTTGGCCATATCACATCACAAGGCATATGCTGCAAAAACAAGTTAGACGTCCTCTAATTGTTGTTGCAAGTTTTTACGTGGCTGCTATAGGTTTCTAGCAAGAACGTTTCTTACCTACGCGAAAACCACAACGTGATATGCCAATTTCTATTTACCCTTCATAAGGACCCTTTTCATCGAATCCGATCCGACTAAAATGGGAGAGACAGACACCCGCTAGCCACCTTATGCAACTAGTGCATGTCAGTCGGTGGAACCAGTCTCACGTAAGAGTACGTGTAAGGTCGGTCTGGGCCGCTTCATTCCATGATGCCGCCGAATCCAGATAAGACTAGTAATGGCAAGCAAATTGACAATATCGATGCCCATAACAACTTGTTCTACTCGTGCATAGAAACTATGCATAAACCTAGCTCTGATACCACTATTGGATATCGTAGCAGAAATTCAAAATTTTCTACGCATCACCAAGATCAATCTATGGAGTAATCTGGCAACGAGGGGAAGGAGAGTGCATCTACATACCCTTGTAGATCGCTAAGCGGAAGTGTTCAAGTGAACGGGGTTGATGGAGTCGTACTCGTCGTGATCCAAATCACCGATGATCCTAGTGCCGAACGGACGGCACCTCCGCGTTCAACACACGTACAGCCCGGTGACGTCTCCTACGCCTTGATCCAGCAAGGGGAGAAGGAGAGGTTGGGGAAGACTCCATCCAACAGCAGAACGACGGCGTGGTGGTGGTGGAGGAGCGCGGGACTCCAGCAGGGCTTCGCCAAGCACTACGAGAGACAAGGAGGAAGAGGGGTAGGGCTGCGCCAACAGGGAGATTGAATCATGTGTTGGGCTGCCCCTTTGTTCAAGTATATATAGGGGGAGGGGAAGGGCTGCGCCCCCACCTAGGGTTCCCTCCCTAGGGGTGGCGGCAGCCCCCAGATCCCATCTGGGAGGCGGCCAAGGGGGAGAGAGAGGGGGCGCACCTAGGGTGGGCCTTAGGGCCCATCTACGCCTAGGGTTTGCCCCCTCTCCTCTTGAGGATGCCTTGGGCCTTGGTGGGAGGTGCCCCAGCCCACATAGGGCTGGTCCCTTCCCACTATTGGCCCATGTAGGCCTCCGGGGCTGGTGGCCCCTCCCGATGGACCCCTGGACCTCTCCGATGGTCCCGGTACACTACCGGTGATGCCTGGAACACTTCCGGTGGCCAAAACCATACTTCCTATATATCAATCTTTACCTCCAGACCATTCCGGAACTCCTCGTGACGTCCGGGATCTCATCCGGGACTCCGAACAACATTCGGTAACCGCGTACATACTTTCCCTATAACCCTAGCGTCATCGAACCTTAAGTGTGTAGACCCTACGGGTTCGGGAGTCATGCAGACATGGCTGAGAGAACTCTCCGGTAAATAACCAACAGCGGGATCTGGATACCCATGTTGGCTCCCACATGCTCCACGATGATCTCATCAGATGAACCACGATGTCAAGGACTTAATTAATCCCGTATACAATTCCCTTTGTCCAGCGGTATTGTACTTGCCTGAGATTCGATCGTCGGTATCCCGATACCTTGTTCAATCTCGTTACCGGCAAGTCTCTTTACTCATACCGTAACACATCATCCCATGATCAACTCCTTGGTCACATTGTGCACATTATGATGATGTCCTACCGAGTGGGCCCAGAGATACCTCTCCGTTTACACGGAGTGACAAATCCCAGTCTCGATTCATGCCAACCCAACAGACACTTCCGGAAATACCTGTAGTGTACCTTTATAGCCACCCAGTTACGTTGTGACGTTTGGCACACCCAAAGCACTCCTACGGTATCCGGGAGTTGCACAATCTCATGATCTAAGGAAATGATACTTGACATTAGAAAAGCTTTAGCATACGAACTACACGATCTTTGTGCTAGGCTTAGGATTGGGTCTTGTCCATCACATCATTCTCCTAATGATGTGATCCCGTTATCAACGACATCCAATGTCCATGGTCAGGAAACCGTAACCATCTATTGATCAACGAGCTAGTCAACTAGAGGCTTACTAGGGACATGGTGTTGTCTATGTATCCACACATGTATCTGAGTTTCCTATCAATACAATTCTAGCATGGATAATAAACGATTATCATGAACAATGAAATATAATAATAATAATAATAATAATAACTAATTTATTATTGCCTCTAGGGCATATTTCCAACAGGAACAACCCACCAGGGTGCGCCTGGGCCTCCTGGGGCGCCCTGGTGAGTTGTGCCCCCCTCGGGGCACCCCCCAGGCGCAGTCAGGGCCCGTTGTGTTCCTTTTGGCCCATAAAAATTCTCCGTAAAGTTTCGTGACATTTGGACTCCGTCTGATATTGATTTTCTGCGATGTAAAAACACGGAAAAAACAGGAACTGACACTTGGCACTATGTCAATAGGTTAGTACAAAAATGATATAAAATGATTATAAAACATTCAAGATTGATAATATAACAGCATGGAACAATAAAAAATTATAGATACGTTGGAGATGTATCAGCCACCATATCTACCTTTGGATTGAATAAGATCTTCCAAGTAAGTTGTCATTGGTGCAAAAACAATAAAAATTTCTCTTAAATATATATGATCTTTTATTGCAAGGGAAAATAAGCTTTGTACGAACTTATGATGGTAAAGAAATAAAAGCGACAGACTACATAATAAAGGTTGCTATCACAAGGGTCAATGTAAAGTGACGCTCATTTGCATTAAGGGTTTGCACATCCAAAAAAATCAAAAGCGCATTACAACCTCTGCTTCCCTCTGTGAAGGGCATATCTTTTACTTTTAGTATTTACTTTTATGCAAGAGTCAATAGTATTCCTTATCATTTCAACCTCAATTATTCTTTTGTTGGCAAGCATCATGTGGTGGGGAAAGATCCAGGCACATATATCCAGTTGAATATAGGTGATCATGAGTTATTATTGTTTACATTATCCCTAAGATGTTGGGAGGCAAAACATTAAGCCCCTATCTTCCTATGTGTTTGACTGAAATAGTTTGTTCTAAAAATATGCTTTGAGTGTCATCAATCATGGAAGACTAAATGATAGTTGAGTATGTGGAATTTGCTGAAACAATGATCTTACATAGACCCTTCCTGAAAATAAAATGAGTTGTATTTGTTTGATGACTGAAAACATAGTTTGTTAGTTTTCAAGAAGGTTTATGGTCTATACTTTAACATGTGAATGGCTTGCTACTTGATCATGAGAAGTTTTATGAGATGAGCTGTTGTTTATGAATATAATGATGCTAGAAAAAATGTTTGGAATTATCATTGATCAAACTTAGTTATACACTATGCTAGCATTCACACTTCATAATTTTTTTATCATTTACCTACTCGAGGACGAGCAAGAATTAAGCTTGGGGATCCCGATACGTCTCCAACATATCTATAAATTATGAAGTATTCATGCCATGTTTACAACAAATTTATATGGTTTTGGTGCACTTTTTATATGATTTGAATGAAACTAACTCGTACTGGCATTGTTTTCAGCAGAACTACTATGGTGTTATTTTTGTGCAGATATAAAAGTTCTCGGATTGGGCTGAGAATTTATGGTGATTTTTTATGGAACAAAAGATACCCCTGAAGCTTCATGGAAGGACCAGAAGAGCCATGAGGACACGACAAGCTCAGTAGGTGCGCCCTGGGGGATAGGGAGGGCTTACCGAGCTTTTTGCTTCCTCGTGGCCCCCCTGACGTGAAACCGACGCCAGAAATTCCTATAAATATAAAAAAACCAGAAAGAAACCTAGAACTTCCGCTCCGCCGCCGCAAGCCTCTATACTGAAGCGATCTCATCTGGAGGCCTTCTCTGGCACCTTGCCGGAGGGGGAAATCATCACTGGAGGCCATCTTCATCATCCCGGCGGTCTCCGTGAGGGAGTAGTTCACCCTCGGGGCTGAGGGTACGTACCGGTAGCTAGGTGTTTGATATCTCTCTCTCTCTCATGTTCTTGATCTGACACGATCTTGATGTAACCATGGGCTTTATTAATACAGTCGGATCATATGGTGTTTATCTTTGTCTTCTTGTTGTGATGAATTGAGTCTTGCTCTTTGAGGTTTCACTATATTGGACTGAATATTGGATTTGAGATAAATTGATGTATGTCTTGCATGTGGATACACGCAGTGACAATGGGGTATTCTATTGAGTTACTTGATGTATGTTTTGGTATTCAAATTGCGGATTATCTTGACATTGGGGTAATCTATGCATAGGGGTTGATACATGTTTCCATCCTATGTTCTTGATAGAAACTTTGGAGTGATTCTTTGTCGCACGTTGAGGGATTGTTATATGATTCAATTATGTTAGCACTACTGAGAGATTGCACTAGTGAAAGTATGAACCGTAGGCCTTGTTTCTAAGCATTGCAATACATTTTTGTGGTCCGTTTTATCACTTGCTATCTTGCTATTTTTATATTTTCAAATTACAAAAATCTATATCTACTATCCATACTACACTTGTATCACCATCTCTTCGCTGAACTAGTGCACCTATACAATTTACCATTGTATTGGGTGTGTTGCGGACATAAGAGATTTTTTGTATTTGGTTGCAAGGTTGTTTGACAGAGATCATCTTCATCCTACACCTCCCACGGATCGATAAACCTTGGGTCATCCACTTGAGGGAAATTTGTTATTGTCCTACAAAACTCTGCACTTGGAGGCCCAACAATGTCTACAAGAATAAAAGTAGTGTACTAGACATCACGGTAGCATGCAGCACATCCATCATCAGTCCAAGACACTCACGGTCATGCTACCTAGACAAGGGGTGCCAGTGCTGCAAGAAAGCAAGGAATTTGAAGAGCGAGTCAGCGGCGCACCTAGGAAAGACCCTCTAAATGCTGATCTTATTACACTTGTGCACATCGTCCAAGCTAATGCCGCAAAAATCAACCAGAACAGTCAACATTACTGCTCGGGCGGATTGGCTCTAGTCCCAAGAAACCTAGCTATGTCCGAGGCCTCCTAGTCCGACCCTAGAGCCCCATGGACGAAGCTACAGGGAACTCTTGCACCGTGCAAGAGAAAAGGATATTGGTACCTGTTTCCAGGACATCACGGAGGGGACAAAAGCCATTACTAGGGTCGTGTCTCTTAAGCCCCTCTATCCCAGATGGGAGTCGGTTCCTCAATGATTATTGCCACACAAAAATCTTGATCTTCAAGGGCAGAGGCGCTTTCCAAAGAGGAGGTAGTCCAAAGAATAGTATGACTATGACATAGAGCATGGCAAGTCGAGCCAACGGAGAACATACCCGAAGGTTAGAGACTCCACGATATGTTGTCCGAATTATCCGCGAGCACCAGTGGAAGGGCAGCTCGCAAATTAGCCTAATCTACTATATCCACCTACCTAAATGACCTTCAAAACAAGAAAGATGTTCCAGTGGCCATTCTGCGCAGTCGTTGAGGCCAACACCATCTGATCTGCACAGATGGCAAACAAGCCAGGGAATCCCGTACACAACGGGACTCCCCCAACCCATGTTTTAATCCAGAATAGAGTTCCTTCAGCCTTCACCATTGCCTACAGAGAAGGAAACCCTAAGGCGGATTTCCTGTTTGATCCTCTACATGGACTTCCAGAACTAGGATCCCTCCATGTGCGAGCAAGCAAAGAGGGGCTCGCTCGCAAGTACTTAGCCTGAAGAAGCCATAGACACAAACCCCTCTCCCCGCGAATGATCTGCCAAACCCACCGCAACATGAGGGCCATGTTCATGCGACGGGACGCTAGGCTGCCCAACCCTCCCAGGTCCTTGGGCATACAAATTTCAACCCACTTCACATATGATAGTTCTGGCCCGAGACACAACCATTCTCATAAGTGGCTCGAACTTGCTCATCAGAACCATCGAGTCAGACAGTTTGCAAGGCAATCCACAATAGGTGCCAAACGCGCTACATGGACCTTCGCAAAAATTTGCTCAAGCACATTAATCACCGTAGTCGGCCTAAAGTGTTGCATATCCGTCACTCCTACTACTTTCGGGGTCAGGGTAATGACATTAAAGTTCATGTCATGTCTAGAGACCCAATGTAAAATTCGTGGAACATCAGCATGATAACCGGCTGAAGCTAGGGCCAAAACTTCAGAAAGAAGGCCACCAGGAGGACATCCGGCCCGGGGGCTACTACTTGTGATAGGCATTGGGATTCCCCGAAGAGGAAGGGTGATGTAGTATAGTAGCAGATAATATTTCCATCAGTTAAGAACCAAGTTTTATCGAACCAGTAGGAGACACCACACAAACAAGATAAGCGGTACTTGCACACACAAAGCAAATGCTTGCACCCAATGAAGGCAAGAGGGTTGTCAAACCCCTTGTTCTCGTCAATTGTAAGGATTAAATCTGGTAGTGGTAGATATATAAAATAAAATAAAAGGGAAATAACAACAAGGAGCATTTTTTAGGGTTTTAGTAAATATGGGAGATGGATCCGGGGGGCATAGGTTCACTAGAGGCGCCCCTCTCGTAAGCATAACAACGGTGAGTAGACAAATTATTGTCGGGCAATTGTCAAAATAGCCCATAGTTATGATGATTCTTAATGGCATGATCAATATATAGGCATTACATCCGTGACAAGTAGACCATTAAACTTACTAGCGCCTACTACTATTACTCCACCTCAAGACCGCTATCTAGCATGCATCTCAAAGTATTAAGTTCGTAGCAAATAGAGTAGTGCTTGAAGCATAATGACATAATGTAGACAAAGTAAGATCAAATAATATGTTCGAACCCCGTCGTTTTATTGTTAGTAGCAATAATATAAAAATGTGCCTTGCTACTCCTCCTGACATAGAGTAAGGACACCGCAAGATTGAACCTACTACCAAACACCTCTCCCACTGAAGATAAATCGTTCTAATTGGCCAAAACAGATAGATAGATCGAAGAGAAATACAAGACTATAAAACCACACATAAATAAATCTCAGAAAAGACTCAAATACTTTCAGTGGATAATCTGATCATAAACCCACAATTCATCCGACAACAAACACACGCGTCGAAAATTACATTGAATAGATCTCTGAAGATATCATTGTATTGAAGAACAAAAGAGAGAGAGAGAGAGAGAGAGAGAGAGAGAGAGAGAGAAAGCCATCTGGCTACTGCTCACGCATCATCATGGAGGCAACAAGGTCGATGAAGATTGCCTCCCCAATGGTTTCCTCCTCCGACAGAGTACCGGTGGAGGCCTCTAGATGGGATAACTGAAGAACATAGGCTTGCAATGACGATAAAATTGTTTTGGGTCTCCCTCTCTGGGTTTTTGGATTTTAAGGAATTTATAGGTCAGAGATTAGGTCAAACGAAGCCTAGTGGGCCCCACAAGTGCTGATGGCGCACCTCCCCCCGGGGCATGCCTGGTGAGCTTGTCGCTCTCTCGTGCACCTTCTGGTCTCTCCCCGAAGCTTTCAGGGTCTCTTCTGGTCCCAAAAAAAACGCCGTAAAATATCATCGTGTTTGGACTTTGTTTGATATGGCTTTTCTATAAAACAAAGGAATAGGCAAAAAAAGGAACTGACACTTGGTACTAAGGACGCGTTTGGTTGAAGGGGTCGCTCATGATGGATTGGGACCATACCAAAAATGAAAACCCAATTGTTCGGTTAAAAAACACTTGAATGGTTGCAACAACAAAAAAGGAGAATATGATGTGAAGATCCCACCCCATATAATTGGTCGGACCGAACGGTCCAATCCCTATCTGGCTCCTCACATGATTATCTTATGTATGTCATTGATGTATCTATGCCTTTGTGATTATCTTATATGAGGACCACATCCAAATCACCTTTATGGGCTCATCCCATTCATCTTAACCAAACACCAAAATTGAACCATCTCATTGGGATGGTCCCAGCCCACTCATATCTACACCTTCAACCAAACATTGTCTTATTGATGTCCCAGATTAGGCCAAAAAATGACGATAATGTTTTATAATAAACATATACAAAAAGGGTGTTGCACAGAGATTTTTCTGCTGCACAATGGTAGACCGTTCTGATCTTACGATCAAGTCCAGTCGACCAATGCCTGGCGGGGGCCAATAATTTAACACTTGTGAACTGTGAGAGAGACATCTAATGAAGTGGTAATACGGCTCCCGCAGAAAAAATGATATGATACGACAGCTGGGAGGGAGTGTGCGACGCGGGACCTATGAGCCGGCATCTCGACGAAGAAGGCGCCGTGGGCTCTCTGTAGTGGTGGTAGAACAGGCGGCTACAAATGGAAGCGGCCAACCCAGGAGTAAAGTCTGAAAGTAATCTGAAAGCGCAATACCCTGTCGCCCATGACAGACGACCTCGAGATCTTCTCTTAGCCAAACTAAACCACCAGCTCACACGTAAACCTCGCCGCTTAAACCGCCTGCTAATCCCGGTGCGCGCCGTGCGTAGTGGACGACAGCCGAGAGCGCATTGAACATGCCCGGGAAACAGAGCACCGCCGTCGCGTCCACGTCCCAGCGCACTCCACAGTCTCCCCGGTTGCGCACCGAGGCCTGCCGCCTGCGTCTGCCTGAGAAAAGCGAGAGGATAAACGTGCGAGGTGACGAGGAGTCCTCCTCGATCCCACCCCCATTCTTCGATCGTCAACGGTTTCTCTGGCTTACGCGGCAGGGCAGCGGCCATCGTGATCTCACCTCGCCCCCTTGCGCCCTCCCCGTTCAGTTCCTCTGGCCTCCTTCCCGGAACGGGGCCAGCCTCCTGCGCGCGAGGGTTTCCTCTGAAGAAAAGAGGTGGGGTTCAGAAGGAGGTTCATGTTCCTTGAGAGGTTCGGTTTGCGGACTCTCCTTTCATCTTTTCCCTGTCCTGATTTTGGTTGGTGGGGTTTTATGGTTTCCCCGTGTTTGATTGGTGCCCTATAATTACAGGAAAATGAAGTTCTCTTGGTTTTAGCCCACAGGTTCAGAAAAGGAGAAGCTCCTGAGGTTGCTCATTGTTTTTGCTTAATCTCTGGCCTCTGGCCTCTGGCTAGCATTTCTCTCCAACGCTGGTTGCTTGTCTCCGTCTGATCCAACGAATTAATACGGGTTCTCTTCAAGGGGAGGAGGTCACAAAGGTGAGTTGCTTCCTCAAGTTTCAGATTCTTCTTTTTTGTACCTGAGTTCTCTACTACTCCCTCCATTCACAAAGTTTTACAAGGTACATATGTAAATAGTGTCAAATTAACATTGAAATGTATAGAAGGTACATATGTTCTACTCCCTCCGTCCCAAAATAAGTGTCTTAACCTTAGTACAACTTTATACTAAAGTTAGTACAAAGTTGAGATACTTATTTTGGGACGGAGGGAGTATCTAATAAGACAACTTAAGTTCTTCCTATTTTATTTCGGATATGGTCAAAAAGGGATGTATTCAAGAATTTTTCTTACATGCGCTAGAAAGCTTAAAGTGTTGTATAATTCACTAGATTTATCTAGTTCCAACTATAAAAGAATGTTTTCCAAAGAAAGCAGTCGGTTGGCCAAACTATTGGCATTTCACCATGTATGAAGAGCACTCCACGAGTTGCGGCATAACTAATTGTTTTCATACTTGATTGGCCACTCATGCTAATGTTAGGTTACTTTCGAACTGCAAGACAATGGTGTCAGACAGTGACCAGGAATATGCCTGATAATAGTCTATCTGACATATTCCTTAGGGAAATACCTGACATACTAATGTGTTTTTTTAATGTATATGGTTTACCTTTTCTAGTAAAAATTATGCACTTGCAGCTTACGTACCGTCATCATCTCCTTTCTTTTGCTGAAGATGCTGATTGTGCTACAAATAACAAAACAATGAAAGTTTGCATGTAGGGGTTTATTTGACTGTTGATTTTAACTTGCCCTATTTTGACAATCTATCATGGTTTTGACAGATGGAGAATAATAATGATGGAATGTTTGGTACACCTGAGCATAGCTCACATCCTAAGGTGCAGATATTAGATTGCTAGCATTTCCATTTGTTGACAACTATTTCTGCTTACATATAACTGTTTGTATTTTGTTGTAAGGTGAAGTTCATATTTTCTTGTCCGATCATTATTTGATTGCTGGTAATTTGTCATGCCATTCTTTCTTAGAACTGGGGACATCTGCGGTACAGTAAAATGGTCATGAGTTTTTTCAGGCATTAATCCAGTACTTCCCATCATAAGCAAGAATAATTGTGTATGGTTAATATATATGTTTAAAAATTCCGTACAATGCTAAATGCTGTATCCAAATATGATTTCAAAAACTATAACAGTGTCTCAAATGATTAAGCCTGAAATAGTGGAATTTCTTTCATCAAGCACATACTGCATTTAGCTTTCGTACTAGTTGGCAGTTGTAGTAACAACTTAAAAGAGCAGTATGTTTTAACTACCATTTCATATGTTCATGGTATTATTTATTTTGTTACATAATTTTCACCAGGTACTTGTGCAAACTCTCATATTCGGCTAGTTTTCAGTTATTGTGATTATTCTTCTCTGACCCTGTTTTTGCAGGTTCACAGCTTGATGTGCAGTGAGTTGAAAATGATGTTGGATAAAGTTACTTCTATTCTTCCATCAATAGAAGCGGCTCAACCAGGATGTAAAGCTGGCATAGAGGAACTATGCAATCTATACAGCATAGTTGACAAAGGGAAACTTATAATCCAGAACTGCATTGAGTGTAGTAGTCTTTATTTGGTATGTCACTCTGCATTGAGGATGTTAAACCATTTTATTTATATTTTCTTAGTCTTTTTCTTGATAAAATGGGTTTCCTTTGCTACTCATGTATTGTCTTTTGATAGTGAGCACACACATTTCAGGCTATTACAGGAGAAGCAACAGCAATGCGATGCGAAAGGATTAGAAACTCGATGAGGCGGAGCTTGTTCCTGATTCAGAATATGGTCCCGTCTATGTTGGCTGATCAGGCTAGTTTACTGAACTTTATAGATCACTCAATAGCAGGCAAACTTTTTTCTACGCTGATCATTACTAAGTACATGGTTTGCTCGCTAGATGTAAAAGAGAGTAATTCTCTGGCGAACCATTTGTTGGAATGTCAATCAAAGTAGCCTGAGTATGGGAAACTAGCATTCACATATTTTTAGTTGGAGGTGTATCCAGTATTTGCATATAGACATGCGTTGTCTGCAGAAATTTCTGCTTACCAAATAACTGCATTTATTAGTACTACGCCAATATTGATCAGGTTTTAAATAGTATATTTACACCTGACTATTTGTAACAGGTTGCTGATGTACATAATGATCTCCGAAATATGAAATTCCTTGTTGATCCAGCAGAAGAAGAAGCTGGAAAAGCGGTCTTGAAGATGCTTCGACATTCGGATGCAACTGAAGAACTTGAAATGCATACATTCCTTCTAGCATGTTCAAAGTTAAATCTGACATCACAGAAAGCTATGTTAATCGAAAGACGGGCAATCAAGAAATTACTAGATAAGATCAATGGCAACGATCCCAAAAAGGAAGGTATCCTCAGTTTTTTCCTGTATCTAGTCAGGACGTACGGAAAGAACAGCAAGCCTGAGACAGGTGCAAAGAATGGAACTGCGAGTGAAACTACATGCACAAATGTAATTTCTAGTGACACCGGTGCACACAGAAAATGCATTCCAGGTGTGAACTCTGGGACAGGGAGATATGATGATCAGAATAATTTGTCAGGACTTGCTACACCACCTCCAGAGCTCTGCTGCCCAATATCTATGAAGCTGATGCATGATCCTGTGATAATAGCCTCTGGACAAACTTATGAAAGAGAAAATATCGAGAGGTGGTTCAGTAAAGGATACGATACTTGTCCTAGGACACAAGTAAAGTTAGAAAACTTTACAATAACTCCAAATACTTGTATGCAGGCTGTTATTTACAACTGGTGCAAAGAACAGAAGCTTGAATGCACTTATTTGCCCGAGCAATTTCATAATTACTCCCTATCAAGTTTGCACGATATCTCGGCGCCCCTGATTGCTCACAAAAACTTTGATTACATGGTCGAGCATAGCGGTTCATCAGTTGCATTATCTGGTGCTAGTTACTTATCATCCCCAGTCAGGGAAACAGATGTGCCAAAAACTAGTTTTACCCGGTTTTATTCAAATGTCAATTGCCAGTTGTATCTGTCCTTCTGCAACTTTGATAAGGAAATGTTTCTGAATTTGTTTCAAGAACTCTCAGAGCTCCCGGTGGAACTGCAAAGGCAGTCTGTCAAAGACTTAAAAGCTGTCCTGAATAGTGAAAATGAGGTTTGGCAGTCCATGATCTCCAATGGCTTTTTAGAAGCATTCCTTGAATTTCTTAAGAATGACAATCTCAGAAGCACATTACAAGCTCAGAAAACTGGAATTTATTTTTTCCTTACGTTTCTTTGCAATAGCAGGTATGGATATATCTTCATTTATATTCTCCATTTGCAGATATTAGTTGATGTTGAAAAGAAGATATTTTCTTTCTAAAAGAAAAATAATGATTCTCAGCAGTAAATCGCAAGTCCGTAAGAAGTAGTAATAAGACCTTGTTTTGGATGATGACGCTCTCTCTGTTTTTCTATTCAATTAAACTAGTTCCATGCTCCAAAAGTTAGGAATTCTGTCCTATGCTTTTGCACAAAGGCCTAAGATCCTATTATGTAGTTTTAGTTTAGTTTAAAATGGATATTTGTGATGTTTAATTTTTTATTTTCATCCAGGACTAGAATTTTATCTATCACTGAAGATGCAGTGCGGCTGATTGTATCGCTTGTTGATTCTGAGTTAAAGCTGGAAGCTTTGCTGATACTTCATGAACTGCTGCATCATCCAATTTGTCGGGAATCTCCTCTCATGGCCTCGCTTGTGGCTCCTTCTGTGATTGTAGCTTTGGATACTGGAGACAATGAGTGCTTGCAGCTCGCTCTAAAGATGATCTGCGAACTGTCATCCAGTAATGACGTAAAATCCTTACTTATTTCTCCAGGCATAATTGCCAAGCTGTTTACATTGCTCAGTGAAGTAAGCTTGACCGAGTATTGCCTGAAGATTATGCGGAACTTATGCGAAGTGAAACAAGCTGCTGATCTTATCATCAGATCAGAGCATTATATCGGTTCAATTTCAGATCATCTAGACACAGGAAGCCGCAGTGAGCAGGAGCATGCATCTGTTATCCTTCATACGGTATGTTCCCGCAGCACCGAGGCGGATCGTTTTCTTGTGATGAAGGAAGGTGTCATACCTGCCCTTGTTGATCTGTCGGTTTATGGAACTGAGGTGGCAAAAGCGTCTTCAATCAAGCTGCTTCAAATCTTGGGGGGCTCAGGGGTAGCTCATGCTGCTGTCGATGGTGGAGTAGAGAGCTCACCCAATGGGTCGATCTGCAAACAGCCGATATCCAAATCTGCTCGGTATATCTCAAGAAAGCTCAGCATTTTCTCAAAACCCCGGTCACGAAATGTCCTCTGAGAACTTAGTGATTTTTTGTTTTTTTGAGAATCAGAACTTTGTGAATTTGACAACACTGACCACCTGATGCAAATGGGAGCGGGTAGTCGTGTCCAAATGAAATGCTTAATGTGGGAACTTTTTTGACCGAAATGTATTTGACTAGAGTTTGTATTTGCACATGTTCTTGTCTTTCTTTGCTAGGGTAAGAAAAGGGGGGTTTAGCTCATAGGTCTTGTGTCAAAAAGGCTTGCACTCTGATGCATGCTGTTCCGTGTAACAGATACCTGGAACGTGTGTTGATCACAGAAATTCCATGGGAGATTTTTCATTGGAACTGGATCGAACATGGGTTATGTGAACAGCCATACTGCTTAGTTGATTTCTGTGAGATTGGGACCTGGTCAGTGCAAGGATTTTTCTTCTTGTGTAGGAAATGTGTAGCTCCCTCATCGGCACAAAGGTAGTGTTGAATAAACTTGCGTTGTCTAGTTTAGGTGCTATGTCACAGCGTTTTTGGCTGCCATGGCAGCTCTTTTCAGTTCAACAATCGTGCCATGGCAGAAGTCTGCGTATCGACTGCTCATGTGCATTGTTAGTTGATTAGGTGCTTTGCCCGTTGATTTCCGGTTAGCACGGTCATAGGATGGCGCGGCAGAAGTGGTTAGCTAGATAAGTGGGTTGGGCTTAGTCCACAACCAGCAATATCTGGTTCATGGGATGGCACGAACGCCGAGGATCATCGCGGGCATTTCATTTGGGCCGTTAAGGTCATTTTGTTTGTCACAGAATAAAAGGAGAATGACAAACGGAGCAAAGCTGCAAGAATTGTGGGCAGCGCAAAAAAACTATTCGTGTCACTGTGTTCATTGTGTGCAAGCTGGAAGTTGTGTTGACAAGTGGCATCAGAGCATGTCTTGTGATCCTGCGGACATGGCGGGAGGAAGGCGTTGGAGAAGAACGGGGGTGGAGGCTCCAGCTCGAAGACGCCGTCACAGTGAGAGGCTCGCCCTCTCGCTCACCCATGAGGTGTGGGTGGAGCCGCACCATCCGCGAGCGCGAGCTCGCCGTGCCGATGGGGTAGAGGCGTGAGATCTTCATGTCGGCCACATTTCCGATGCTAACGCGGAGCAACTACGGCGACTAGTTGTTGTTGATGAGGGTCATCTTGCAGACGTGTGGTCCTTGACGCGGTGGAGACCGACATCTCCAATTGACACGATTATCGGGTGGCCCTTGAGGCCGTCCTCCGGGCGGGGATGCTCTTCGTCCTCTCCACCATGCGAATGGCGAAGGAGGATTGGGATGCGGTCAAGAGGATGTGCATGCGCTCGATTGTGGTGCGCGAGGCAGAGGCCCAGGGTCTGCGTCAACATTTCAAGGAGATTCGGTTCAAGTCCAGTGAGACCGTCGATGAATTCGTCATCCGGTTGAGCGGGCTCGTCAATAATCTGGTGCGGAAGTTTTTTCGTGTTGCGCCCCACAAGTAAGCTCTGTGGCGCGCTCGATCGAGACCCTAGGGATGGCACCCGCTGGGTTTGGGTACGGGTGGAGCTACCCCGTACCCTTATCCATCCTCCTTGATCTTATCCATCACTCGTACCCATACCCGTTAACGGGTACAATTTTTTCTCATACCCTTTACCCGATAGGGTAAATGGGTATCCACAAGTAAAAGTACCCACATGTGCACATGTCAACTTGAGCAACAAATAGTCATAAACAACAACCCATCATCATAATTTATAAACAGCAGCACATCATAACAACATCATATGCTTATAAACAACAACACGTCATAAGCATCAACACATTCTTATAAATAGCAGCACTTGTAGACAGCAACACATCGTAATTCCTAAACATCAACATATTCCCATAAATAGCAGCACTCACTCATAGACAACAACACATAAAAACAGCAACACACTCATAAACAGCAATGCATAATCATTTATTTTAAGTTCACAAACTCACGACAAAGTATGAGGGCAATTTGACCATACATAAGGCCACAAATTAAGCATCACAATAAAGTTTCGACACTGTAGCAAGCTCAACTAAAATAAACTCGAGCAATCCAGCGGTAGCATAACGAAGACCGTAGCGCAATAAGTCTTCAGTCTCGAGCATAACTCGACGAGACCATGTCTCTACGTCTCAAAGGGCAAAATTCCTAGTTGGAAACATGAATATAGTCAATGTTTAGGATTTTCCTTGTAGAAGGTACAGTCAAATACTCAATTGGCAAAGGAAATGTGTTGGTGAGTACCAACCGGCATCCCCTCTTGAATGTCTTAAACAAGTCCAAAAGCGCATCTCCTTTATGAGCATCTAGAACAAAAACATTATACACATGACGAGATAGTGATTAGCAATAGATAAATAAATTCTAAATTTGAACAAAGTACATTATTTGCTCACCTTTTTGTTTGTTTCTAAGTCAATCTTGGGAGCACATCAAAACTTCCACCATATTAGGAGTTAGGCGGCTCCTATGCTCACTAAGTATTCTGCCACTTGTACTAAAGACCGACTCTGAAGCAACTGTTGTCACTTGTAGAAGGTACAGTCAAATACTCAATTGGCAAAGGAAATGTGTTGGTGAGTACCAACCGGCATCCCCTCTTGAATGTCTTGAAGGTAAGTTCAAAATTGCATCTCCTTTACGAGCATCTAGAACAAAAAAAATTATACACACGACGAGATAGTGATTAGCAATAGATAAATAAATTCTAAATTTGAAAAAAGTACATTATTTGCTCACCTTTTTGTTTGTTTCTAAGCCAATCTTGGGAGCACATCAAAACTTCCACCATATTAGGAGTTAGGCGGCTCCTATGCTCACTAAGTATTCTGCCACTTGTACTAAAGGCCGACTCTGAAGCAACTGTTGTCACGGGAATAGCAAAAATATCTCTGGCGACCTTCCTTAATGTTGGATATCTTGTTCTAGCTACGTTCCACTAATCCAACACACTAAATACTTCTGTGTATGGCACTAGGCCATCTGTCAAGTACTCCCTCCGTAAACTAATATAAGAGCGTTTAGATCACTAAAGTAGTGATCTAAACGCTCTTATATTAATTTACAGAGGGACTACATATCTATTTCACCTTGATGTCATTGAAGATGTTCATGATGGCTGGAGCTTTCATTGAAGAAATCAGTTCTTCACATGGTTTATATTCATCTACTTCCACTTCACTCCTTTATGAATGAATGCAGTCTAGCAACTAATGCATCAACCGAATCCACACATTGTCATAAGAAGATGGCTCAATTCCATGGAGCATGGCAAAGCAAGCTATCAACATATGCCTCTTGTAACGAGGATCAAGAAGTGTAGCCATCCCCATCAGATCTTGAATGTCCTTCCAATACTTGTCAAATTTAGTATTCATTTCCTCAGAGAGTTTTTTTATAACTGAATTGCTAGAAGTGGCCCACTGTCTCGTTTTCATTTTAATCTCATAGATTTTAGGGAAGTAAACATTAGAAGTCACATAATCACTTCCAGAGAACAACTTAGTTATCTCATCGAATAATCCAAGTCTCTCCAACATCTCTGCAGCAAACTCCCATTCTTTGGCACTAGGTAAATGCTCATATTGTTTCTCAACATGATTTGCACGTTCAAAATCAACTTTGTATGGTAAAGCTGCTTCTAGCATCATGAAAGTGGAGTTCCACATAGTTTTGCAATCACGAATCAACTTTCTTGTTATTTTAACTTTTTTAAAACTTAGCCATCTCCTCAAACTTACCGAAAGTTCATGAGGCCAATCTCAAGGAAAAGGATGTGGCGTCTATATATTGAATCCCACTGATGTTGTATCTTACCAACATAGGCAAGAATAGCAACAACATCTGCAAAAATTTAATCAGAATGAGACACTAGGTTGTATGGAGTAATATGGAAGAACAAAGTTAAAGATGATGCACCAGTGATGCTTTTGTCCCGTAGCGAGAATATGGCCCCAAATTGTGGGAAGCACGATGGACAAATTGTCGATGTTATCCTGTGCACCGACATCCTAACCTCGGTTCTAGCATTTAGTGTGATGACAAACTCCATGGCTAGATACCAGAAATGTCCATATGGTATTTCCGTGGGGTTGAACCCGACGCGAGTGAAGTCATGTGTTATGCCGGTTTGTAGCATGGTGTTGAAGCAAAACGCTTGGTTGTTGTATGCGATCGCTTCCATTTTTGTTCCCTAATATTTTTTATAAATCATAACAATAATCCGAGAACAAAACTGTTCATCAAATGTGTATATTAAAAAACGTGTTGTAAGTAGTAAGTAGTAATGAGTAATGTCTTACATCCTGATCCAGTAGTATACACTAAGGTAAATGTTCTCCATTGGCCTTCCACAAGACCCTAGTATGAATGGTCCAACAATTCTGATAGATATGCTCCATCTGGACGCTCTAAAAAGTCAAGTTCCTGTGCATAGAATAGAATGAATGGATGAGGTAAATAATTAAGCGGTGATGGCCAACTGTCGTATAGGCTGATTCATCTATCTTGCCTGTTCATCGGAGGGATGATAGGTCAAGGGATGACAGGAACCGGCGGCAATGCCATCACCCTCTTAGATGTCGTCAATTTATATGAGGTTACCATGGCCGTGGAGAAGATGGCTGAGCCTAAGATAGAGACATAGATGGTGGTGCGGGGCATTTTTATAAGCATAGTGGGTAGCGGGAAAACCAAATAACTTTCAAATTTTGGTTTTGGCGGTATAGGTGCTCGTGGGTGAAAAATCTCTCTCGTACGACCCCCACTCCTTGAGCGATCGCGGTAGTTATTTGATCAATCTTTGACAACCTAACAAACATTGTTTATTATCTTTAGTAACCAAACAAATTCATATCTCCCTGTAATCAAGGCCAGTATCCCTCAATGAGCATGGTTTCAGTGAGATTCGAATTTTTGTTGGTCAAATGGAAAACATGCTCGTTGAGGGATGTTGGCCTTGATTATAGGGAGATACGAATTTGTCTGGATACTAAAAATAATAAACAATGTTTATTAGGTTGCCAAAGATTGATCAAATGACTACTGCGATCGCTCGATAAGTGAGTCGTATGAGAGAGAATTTTCACCCACGGGCACATAGACCACCAAAACCAATTTTTTTTAAAGTTATTTGGTTTTTCCGCCGCCCACTATGCATATAAAAATGTCCCGCACCACCATACATGTCTCCATCTTTCTACATAGGCTCAGCCATCTCCTACACGGCTCTATGTTCAAAAAAAAATCTCCTACACGCCCATGGTAATCTCATACAGATTGACCTCTAAGAAGGTGATGGCATCGCTGCCGGTTCCTGTCATCCCTCGACCTATCATCCCTCCGATGAACATGCAAAATAAATAGATCAGCCTATACAGTAGTTTGCCATCACCGCTCAATTATTTACCTCATCCATTCATTCTATGGACAGGAACTTGACTTTTCAAAGCGTACAGATAGAGCATATATATCAGAATTGTTGAACCATTCATGCTAGGGTATTGTGTAAGGCCCAAATGAAGGAGAATGTGGGATACCTTCAGTGTGTACACTACTGGATCAAGATGTAAGGCATTACTCATCACTACTTACAACATGTTTTTAACACACACATTTGATAAACAATTTTGTTCTCTGATTATTGTTATGATTCATAAAATTATATTAGGGAACACAAATGGAAGCGATGACATACAACAATCAAACATTTCGCTTCAATACCATGCTACAAACCAGCATGAAATATGACTTCACCCGTGTAGGGTTCAACCCCACGGAAATACTAGATGGACATTTCTGGTATCTAGCCATGGAGTTTGTCATCACACTAAATGTTAGGACCGAGGTTAGAATCGACACAGGATAGAATCGACAATTTGTCCACTGTGCTTCCCACAGTTTGGGGTCATATTCTCACTACGGGACAAAAGCACCACCTCTGCATCATCTTTAACTTTGTTCTTGCATATTACTTCATACAACTCGGTGTCTCATTGTAATTAAATTTTTGCAGATGTTGTTGCTATTCTTGCATACGATGGTATGATGCAACATTAGTGAGATTAAATAAATAGATGCCACGTCCCTTTCCTCGAGATTGGCCTCATGAACTTCCCGTAAGCGCCATTTAGAATTTGAGATTTTCATATGCTTCTTTTAATTTTATTTACATATGTTTCTCCAATCCTAGTTGGGGAGTTGGTAGGTAGTATCGCCGCTTCGTACCCCACCCCTCGTTCTGTCGATTGCTGCATTTTTCTCCATTTTTCCATTAAGTAAGGCGCAGGGTGGGATTCACATCCCGTTCCCAATCTGAACTTGCCAAACTGCTCCTCCTTCCACGCCTCCTCCTTTCTTGTAGCATATGAATTAACTACAACATCTTAATTTTCTTTTCATGGGTTTGGCCATAGTTAGAAACCAAGCATTATGCATGGATTAGTTCGACGCAACGCAACATGAGGGATACACGTGCATGGCCTGCGAACAAGAAACGAGAAACCAATCTGTTTCGGAGCTGATTTTAGGGATACTACGGGAACCTATTTTAGGCAATTGGCAATCATCAGGTAAATCTTATGGCAAGTGGCAGTCATATAAACAATATATGGCAATAAGCAATGTGTAGCTAATCCTCTACCAAAGCTCTCGCACAACATGATTTGGCAACAACCACCATTATCAACCACAAAAGCAGGCCGCCGCACTGCCTTCATAGGATGTGCGTGCACTCCAACATCGCGAGGCACCACACCCCTGCCCAAGGTGTGTCGCACTGGAGGAGAGGGCCTGAACCATGCCGCAGCTCGCTGGGTATTCGGGAATGAGGTCGGTGTGTCTACCTGCCGCCGTTTGGACCCCGCCGACGTGGCGAATCGACCGCAACAGACCAAGGTAGACACCAAAGGGAACCCGTCGTCCACATCGTTGCCGGAACACCGGCACATCGGGATCTGGCATTGTCCGCTTCCCATCCCTGCCATACTAGAAGCCATCCGTGGTACACCATCGTCTCAAGTACTCCCACGCTGCATGGAAGCCTCGGCGCCAAACACGTCTTAGAGGAACCATGCCAGTAGCGGCGTCATGAGAACGACGCCGTCAGCAGCTCCTTCCAAGGGATTCGGTCAGGAGAAGTCGTTGTCACCCGTCATCAGATGGTGGAGGATGTTGTTGGACGCGCACTTGGCCCATTAATTTGGTAGTGTGCTTGTGGAACTTTGTGAGAACTTGTACGAGTATACCATTAGGAACCTTAATGTAGAGAATGAAAATTGTAAGATCAATATCTTACCTATTTTGATATTCTTTGAGAAACATCCTTAAAGAGTACCAGACATATTGTTAGTTCTTCGTTGACACCTATTGTTCTTAATGAACCTTAATGTTAACAATATGTTGTACCATAGGATCAATGGAAAGAAGGTTCGGTTGTCCAGTTGATGCTACTAATGTTGGCTCTACCAAAGTATCTCTTCTGCATGATATCTTCTTAATTATGGATCCCGTCATTTTGTGAAAGTCAGTATCTCGAGACCAAGCAGGCAGCTTAGCCAACAGTGTAGGACGATGTAGTGCTTTTGGAATCAAATTATTGGGTTGGTACCGTAAATTCCGAATTCGTTTGTTAACAAATGTGAGGAGTGGGAGAGGATCTGCATTTATAAAATTTACTTAGGTTGAGGTTCAATTTTCAAGATCCTATTGTTATTTATTCTTTTTTGTTGTAATAATTTACTAATTATAATATTTTTCATTTCTTCTGGATAATCTACTATTTTTGGATTCATGGGAACAAGATGGAAGAGCTAACCGTCGTTGTTTTACACCAGTACAATTGCTCGAGAGGCGGAGCACTTGTATAGTAGGTGCATTAAAGAGCAGATCAAATGGGCTGAGCCCTCGTCAGGGGCGGACCCAGGACGAAAACTGGGAAGGGGCAAAGATGTGTAGTATATATTTTTACGGAAAGATCTATAGATACTAATGGTTACACTATTTACACAAACTAGCCACACAACTACACAAGCATACATATAGGGAGGAATAATAAGCAAAATCATATATTTCGTTGTAGTATAATTTCATCATACACATAATTATGAAAACTTTATTGCAAGAGTAAAAGTAGACTAACCATTTAACCAGCAATATATTGTTCGTAATCTTCTTGAATAAAATTTCTAGCCGGCAACCTGTAAGAAAAAAAGTACATGTTAAGAGAGAATGTAAACATTATAATGAAGAAATTAATTTAAACCCATTACTTCATCCTGTTCATCGCAGAACAAATTTTTCATGGAAGCATTTTACTATCACTTCATCGTAGATGATATCCAACATTTCTCTTCCACAAAGAAAATGTTACGTAAAGCATTCTTCACAAACTTCATAGCGAGAAGAATCTCTCAACAGATGGATGAGGTTTTTCCAATCTTCCTAGGTTGAAACTTAGTTGCATGAGGCTCATAATGTCCCCATGTATAATTCTTTGTTCTTATGTTGATTGAGATCAAAACATGTAATTCTCTTACTTTTAGATGGATCCCAAGGAAGCTTGTTCAGATCAATTAACTGAGACATGTTGCAAATTGTAGATTTTACAACAAACATAGGAAAACCCTCCTTTAGCTCCCCTGCCAATGTCAAAAGGTTGAGACATTAAATAAAATAGCATACTGAAGGCAGATACTACCTACAGATTTATTCCTCTCTCACATACTCAAACTTATTTTGTACAAATTATTCCGTGAAAGCTAGAATCAGTTAACCTAGTTATCAATTGGTATATTGTACACAAGGTTGATATTTTAAATAAAACTCGCCCAATTCCTAACTCAGAAATATAGAAGGAACAACAATTTGAAAATTAAAACTGAAACTAGAAAAGATGTACTTATCCTAGGGCTTATCTCGATTGATCAATAAGACGCAGAAGAGCATCACAGTTGCGCCTAGGACTCATCATCAGGTCTCAAGGTGGCAATCGGGTCGGGTTTGGTCAGGTCAACCTCAACCAAACCCATGCCTGAATAACAATCGTGTGGATCCCTTGCCCACAACACTACCCATGGATCTGAGGTTAGACCCATAACCGAACCCACGGGGTCACCCGACCAGACCCAGTCACCCATCGTGTCAGTGTAACAAGATTAAATTTTCACTGTATTTGTTTTCAAAGGAGACACACAGGCAACTACTCTGCTCCCTTGTTGTTGTGGTTGTCTTATATAGGCATCCGACCCTTTGTTTCCTACTCCCACGAGCGAGGTGGTACTAAATCAATGAAGACTACTGCGCTGCATGTAGCAGTAGCAGGGGGCCGAGTATAGTGGAACATGGGCCAGATGCTTTTAGCTTGCACGGGCAGGACATGGGCCAGGTGCTTTGTATTTGTTTTGACGGATGTGCATGTGCCTCACGCTGGAAAGTCCCTTTCTTCTGTTTCTGTGCTAAGTGCGTTGGCCCATGCATGTATAGATGACACTTTTATATTTTCCTCTTTTTTTCTATGTGGCTTGAGCATAGATACAAAATAATTAGTTAATAATTACTCGCTTCATCCCAAAATAAGTGACTCGACTTTGTACTAACTTTTGCACTAAAGCCAGTACAAAATTGAGTCACTTATTTTGAAACGAAGGGAGTACATAATATCATCATGTCAACCACATGCCACATTAATCGGGTTGCCCATCGGTAACCCAAGGGTGTAGCCTTGTACCCATACCCTACCCACCGATAATCGGGTCGCCCATGGGTACGAGCATGGAGACCCATACCTTACCCATTCGGGTCGGGTGCCCATGGGCTCACATACCTATGGGTCGAATTATCGGGTTGACTCAGGTCTCCCTATGTTTGTGGTCTGTGCAAATACGATTGTATGACACAAGCATATTGGCTTCACATATGTGAAAGGCCGAAATTACTAGTTGAGAAGTACTCGTTGTAAAGATCACTCCAACTTCCCTCATTGCGACAAGTGGCGCACATGCAACGCACCACTTGTCGCAACCCGAAAGTTTTCCCTTTTTTCGTAGATCCGTTTATTTAAAACGTTTTATCTCTCAAACCATGCGTTCAAATCTCGAACTGCTTTCACCGTTGGACTCCTCGCATCGAGATCATCAAAACTAGATCTCATGTTGATAGGTTTTGACGAATTTTTTTCCACGAAAAAACCGAACCGGGAGCACGGGTTTTTTCTCTTTCCGAAAGAGGCACGCTCGTGCCTCTCACGAAATCACAACCGTGCCTCTCGCAGAAGCAAAACCGTGACTCTCGCGAAAGGAAAAAAAAAGAGAAAATGCATTTTTTTTCGTTTTCGAGGAGGCACGGCCGTGACTCTCGTGAAAGCGCAACCATGCCTCTTGCGGAAGCAAAACCGTGGCTCTCGCGAAAGGAAAAAAAATTAAAAAACACGTTTTTTTCGTTTCTGAGAGGCACAGCCGTGACTCTCGCGAAAGCACAACCGTGTCTCTCGCGGAAGCAAAACCGTGACTCTCGCGAAAGAAAAAAAAGAAAACGCGTTTTTTTCATTTCCGAGAGGCAGGGCCGTGACTCTCGCGAAAGAAAAACCGTGCCTCAGTGCCTCTCATGAAAGCAAAACGTGACTCTCACGAAAGGAAAAAAAATGTGTTTTTTGGCGCAAATAAAATGTTTTTTCATAAAAAATTGATCGAAAAGGTAAGGAAGACCGGTGGAAAACCAAAAAGTTGAAAAACCCCAGAAAAAACCGTTTAAAAAGCCGAAAACGCGTGCAGAAAAATAAAACAAAACTTCGGAGGGAGCACCCAAAGCGCGAAACGTGGCGAATGGCTGAAAGCGCGCCAAGTGGCGTTGATCGTTACGAGGCTCCCGAAGGAGCACTTGTTAACTAATTGCTCTCCTTTTTGTTGAGAATAGAAAACACTCTATTAGCTCAGAATGTTCTCAGGAATATAAACAATATCAGGTCTATCGATTAGCCACACATGCCGGCCAGGAGCTAGAGTAGTTGTCGCTTTTGCCAGTGAATGAGCTTCAAAGCTCATGCATCTGTTTTCATGGACCACTTCCACTGAAGCAAACAAATGGCTGCACCTTTTTATCTCATGAATAATAGCAGCCGAGGTCCCCAGATAAGCCTCCTTGATGTGTCTCACCGTGGCAGAACAGTCAGTAGCAATAACAATGTTGTTGCATGCAAGATCAAGTGCTAGTGGCATTCCTTCACTCGTGGCCATTGCCTCAAGCACTTCTGGATCAGTTATGTCCTGGACAGAAACTGCAAATGCATCCAGAAAGTTGCCTATACCATCTCGGCAAACAGCAGCAAATGAACCACCATCCTCATGACGGCCTACAACTGCATCCACATAGATTTTTACAGATCCCAGAGGAGGAGCTTTCCGTTTGGGGCCATCCTGATGGGCTTGCACACATCCCTGCTTTTTCCTTGTTGCTTCAGCTAGATCAGCTAAGTAGCTTGTAATGAAGGAGAAAGTCGATAATGGTGATTGGAAGTTTTCCTCATGAATAGCCTTCCTGCGTGCCCACCAAATTGACCATAAAGTCACAAGTATTTTGACAAAATCTTCACTGTTCACTGAATCCTGTAGCTCGATTAACCACAGCCTGGCGTCATCGTGTCTGCAGGCAATCAAGTGTTCTACCAGCTCTTCATCAAAGTGACCACACACACTTGGCCATAGTGCATTCGATCAACGCATGCCTCCAACAATCTTCATCATTGGAAAGAACAACATGATCTCCATCTTCATTCATTGGGGCACATGTATCATTGGCATATTCACAAGGAACTTGTACTTGGCTGCTAGAGCTTGTGCCACTGCAAAATGATCAGAAATAACAAAATAGACATCAAATTCATAATAGTCTACTGAATGTAATACTTGGTTCTTAATGCGCACTGAAATTACGATGCTCATATATACAGCATACACTACGTATTGGAAGCTCCTACTTATATAAGATCTATATGTAGAAAAATTGTATACATGACATCAACTATATATACAGAAAAATGTATATACATCATACACTATGTACCGGATTCTCCTACATATCATCTAAAATCTCTCTCTCTCTCTCTCTCTCTCTCTCTCTCTCTCTTTATATATATATATATATATATATATATATATATAATTGTATACATCACAACAACTATATACTATATACATCATGTATAAGAAGAAATCAATGCTTATAATTATATACACGGATGCATCACATCATGCATATAAAAACTACAAGATCACTGCTCATATTCATAAAATCATACACAAAACTGAAACTCACCAAGCCAAAAATAGCCTTGGTCTTGGTCTTGTTTTTTTGGCAGCAGAGGATCGACTAAGCGGGCTAGGGCGAGGTGGTCGGCTTGACGTAGTTGTGTTGCGACGGTGCTGTGCCTTGGATACCAAAGCAGGAGCTGGAGGACCTTTACGTTGGCCGGGAACTTGGCCTTTTCCTGGCGGACGGAGATGGGTGGCACCATCCAACGACGGGATCGGGGCGGTCGTGCCATGCTGTTGGCCGTGGTTGTCGCCGCCCTCTAACTCAGTCCCCATGAGTGTGAGCTGCATCTACTTATCCCGGTTGCCGTCCTCGTGTAAGGTATGATCATCATCCGCAAGGTCCACGGCGTCCAAGCGGCTGGATGTGCTCGTGACGGCGAGGCAGTGGGCTGCTGGAGGCGACTAGCGAGGGCTGACGTGTTGGGAACGTAGTAATTCAAAAAAAAATCTATGATCACGTAAGATCTATCTAGGAAAAGCATAGCAACGAGACGGAAGAGTGTGTTCACGTACCCTCGTAAATAGAAAATGGAAGCGTTATGTAACGCGGTTGATGTAGTCGAACGTCTTCACGATCCAACCGATCCAAGTAACGAACGTACGGCACCTCTGTGTTCAGCACACGTTCAGCACGATGACGTCCCTCGAGCTCTTGATCTAGTAGAGGGTCAAGGGAGAGTTCCGTCAGCACGACGGCGTGGCGACGGTGTTGGTGATGTGATCCGCGCAGGGCTTCACCTATGCACTACGACAATATGACCGAGGTGGTAAACTGTGGAGCGGGGCATTGCACAAACAATTGATGTGCCTTTGGGGTGCCCCTGTCCCCGTATATAAAGGAGGAGGGGAGGAGGCGGCCGGCCTAGGAGGCGCGCCAAAGGGGGGAGTCCAACTAGGACTCCCAATCCTAGTTGGACTTGTTGGGGAACGCAGTATTTCAAAATTTTTACCTACGATCATGTAAGATCTATCTAGGAGATGCATAGCAACAAGACGGGAGAGTGTGTCCACGTACCCTCGTGGACCGAAAGCGGAAGCGTTTAGTAACGCGGTTGATGTAGTCGAACGTCTTCACGATCCAACTGATCCAAATACCGAACGTACGGCACCTCTGTGTTCAGCATACGTTTAGAACGATGACGTCCCTCGAGCTCTTGATCCAGTTGAGGACGAGGAAGAGTTCCGTCAGCACGACGGTGTGGCGACGGTGATGACGAAGTTACCGGCGCAGGGCTTCGCCTAAGCACTACGACGATATGACCGAGGTGGTAAACTGTGAAGGGAGCACCGCACACGGCTAAGAGATTGTCTGTTGTGCCTTTGGGGTGCCCCCCTCCGTATATAAAGGGGGGAGAGGAGGCCGGACCCCTAGGGGCGCGCCAAGTGTGGGGAGTCCTACTAGACTACTAGGACTCCCTAGTCCTAGTAGGATTCCCCTTTCCTTTTTTCCTTTTCCGGAGTAGCAAAGGGGAAAGAGAGAAGGAGTAGGAGAGGGAAAGGGGGGGTGCCGCCCCCACCCCTTGTCCAATTCGGATTGACAAGGGGGGGGGGCGCCACCTCCTTGGCCGGCCCTCACTCTTCTCCACTAAGTCCCATGATGGCCCATTAACTCTCGGGGGGGTTCGGTAACCCCCGGTACTCCGAAACTTATCCAAAACTTCCCGAAACCATTCCGGTGTCCGAATGCAACCTTCCAATATATGAATCTTTACCTCTCGACCATTTCAAGACTCCTCCGGGACTCTGAACAAACTTCGGTCATCAAAACACATAACTCATAATACAAATCATCATCAAACATTAAGCGTGCGGACCCTACGTGTTCGAGGACTATGTAGACATGACTGAGACACATCTCCGGTCAATAACCAATAGCGGAACTTGGATGCTCATATTGGATCCTACATATTCTACGAAGATCTTTATCGGTCAAACCGCATAACAACATATGTCATTCCCTTTGTAATCGGTATGTTACTTGCCCGAGATTCGATCGTCGGTATCCTCATACCTAGTTCAATCTCGTTACCGGCAAGTCTCTTTACTCATTCCATAATGCATCATCCCGTAACTAACTCATTGGTCACATTGCTTGCAAGGCTCATAATGATGCGCATTACCGAGAGGGCCCAGAGATACCTCTCTGATACACGGAGTGACAAATCCTAATCTCGATCTATGCCAACTAAACAAATACCATCGGAGACACCTGTAGAGCATCTTTATAACCACCCAGTTACGTCGTGACTTTTGATAGCACACAAGGTGTTCCTCCGTATTCGGGAGTTACATAATCTCATAGTCAGAGGAACATGTATAAGTCATGAAGAAAGCAATAGCAATAAAACTAAACGATCATTATGCTAAGCTAACGGATGGGTCTTGTCCATCACATCATTCTCTAATGATGTGATCCCGTTCATCAAATGACAACACATGTCTATGGTCAAGAAACTTAACCATTTTTGATTAGCGAGCTAGTCAAGTAGAGGCATACTAGGGAAACTCTGTTTGTCCATGTATTCACACATGTACTAAGTTTTCGGTTAATACAATTCTAGCATGAATAATATACATTTATCATGATATAAGGAAATATAAATAGCAACTTTATTATTGCCTGTAGGGAATATTTCCTTCAGTCTCCCACTTGCACTAGAGTCTAATCTAGATTACATAGTAATGATTCTAACACCCATGGAGTCTTGGTGATGATCATGTTTTTCTCCTGAGAGAGACTTAGTCAACGGGTTTGCAACATTCAGATCCGTATGTATCTTGAAAATCTCTATGTCTCCCTCCTTGACTTGATTGCGGATGGAATTGAAGCATCTCTTGATGTGTTTGGTTCTCTTGTGAAATATGGATTCCTTCGCCAAGGCAATTGCTCCAGTATTGTCACAAAAGATTTTCATTGGACCCGATGCACTAGGTATTACACTAGATCGGATATGAACTCCTTCGTCCAGACTCCTTCATTTGCTGCTTCCAAAGCAGCTATGTACTCCGCTTCACACGTAGATCCCGCCACGACGCTCTTCTTGGAACTGCACCAACTGACAGCTCCACCATTCAATATAAATACGTATCCGGTTTGTGACTTAGAGTCATCCGGATCAGTGTCAAAGCTTACATCGACGTAAGCGTTTACGACAAGCTCTTTGTCACCTCCATAAACGAGAAACATATCCTTAGTCCTTTTCAGGTATTTCAGGATGTTCTTGACCGATGTAGAGTGATCCACTCCTGGATTACTTTGGTATTTCCCTGCTAAACTTACAGCAAGGCTCACATCAGGTCTGGTACACAGCATTGCATACATGATAGAGCATATGGCTGAGGCATAGGGAATGACTTTCATTTTCTCTCTATCTTCTGCAGTGGTCGGGCATTGAGTCTGACTCAATTTCACACCTTGTAACACAGGCAAGAACCCTTTCTTTGACTAATACATTTTGAACTTCTTTAAAACTTTATCAAGATATGTGCTTTGTGAAAGTCCAATTAAGCATCTTGATCTATCTCTATAGATCTTGATGCCCAATATATAAGCAGCTTCACCGAGGTCTTTCATTGAAAAATTCTTATTCAAGTATCCTTTTATGCTATCCAGAAATTCTGTATTATTTCCAATCAACAATATGTCATCCACATATAATATTAGAAATGCTACAAAGCTCCCACTCACTTTCTTGTAAATACAGGCTTCTCCAAAAGTCTGTATAAAACCATATGCTTTGATCACACTATCAAAGCATATATTCCAACTCCGAGATGCTTGCACCAGTCCATAAATGGATAGCTGGAGCTTGCACACTTTGTTAGCACCTTTAGGATCGACAAAACCTTCTGGTTGCATCATATACAACTCTTCTTTAAGATATCCATTAAGGAGTGCAGTTTTGACATCCATTTGCCAAATTTCATAATCATTAAATGCGGCAATTGCTAACATGATACGGACAGACTTAAGCATCGCTATGGGTGAGAAGGTCTCATCATAGTCAACCCCTTAAACTTGTCAAAAACCTTTCACAACAAGTCGAGCTTTGTAGACAGTAACATTACCGCAGCGTCAGTCTTCTTCTTGAAGATCCATTTATTCTCTATTGCTTGCCGATCATCGCGCAAGTCAACCAAAGTCCACACTCTGTTCTCATACATGGATCCAATCTCAGCTTTCATGGCCTCAAGGCATTTCGCGGAATCTGGGCTCATCATTGCTTCCTCATAGTTTGTAGGTTCGTCATGGTCAAGTAACATGACCTCCAAAACAGGATTACCGTACGACTCTGGTGTGGATCGTACTCTGGTTGACCTACGAGGTTCGGTAGTAACTTGATCAGAAGTTTCATGATCATCATCATTAGCTTCCTCACTGATTGGTATA
Organism: Triticum aestivum; assembly: GCF_018294505.1. Classification (NCBI taxonomy): domain Eukaryota; kingdom Viridiplantae; phylum Streptophyta; class Magnoliopsida; order Poales; family Poaceae; genus Triticum; species Triticum aestivum. Next base: position 211,302,975 of record NC_057812.1, read on the forward strand.
GGAATCACTAGATCTGATTTCTGTGATGAACTACTTTCCAACTCGGGAGAAGATACAATTACCTCATCAAGTTCTACTTTCCTCCCACTCACTTCTTTCAAGAGAAACTCCTTCTCTAGAAAGGATCCATTCTTAGCAACGAATATCTTGCCTTCGGATTTGTGATAGAAGGTGTATCCAACAATCTCCTTTGGGTATCCTATGAAGACACATTTGACATCATAGATAGCACCAGTATATCTAATAAAGTACGATTACGACGTTCGGACACACCATTACGCTGTGGTGTTCTAGGTGGCGTGAGTTTTGAAACTATTCCACATTGTTTCAAATGAAGACCAAACTCGTAACTCAAATACTCACCTCCACGATCAGATCGTAGGAACTTTATTTTCTTGTTACGATGATTTTCCACTTCACTCTGAAATTCTTTGAACTTTTCAAATGTTTCAGACTTATGTTTCATCAAGTAGATATACCCATATCTACTCAAATCATGTGTGAAGGTCAGAAAATAACAATACCCGCTGCGAGCCTCAACACTCATCAGACTGCATACATCAGTATGTATTATTTTCAATAAGTCAGTTGCTCGCTCCATGGTTCTGGAGAACGGAGTCTTAGTCATCTTGCCCATGAGGCATGGTTCACAAGCATCAAGTGATTCATAATCAAGTGATTTCAAAAGCCCATCAGCATGGAGTTTCTTCATGCGCTTTACACCAATATGACCTAAACGGCAGTGCCACAAATAAGTTGCACTATCATTATTAACCTTGCATATTTTGGCTTCAATATTATGAATATATGTATCACTAAAATTGAGATTCAACAAAAATAGACCACTCATCAAGGGTGCATGACCATAAAATATATTACTCATATAAATAGAACAACCATTATTCTTTGATTTAAATGAATAACCGTCTCACATTAAACAAGATCCAGACATGATGTTCATGCTCAATGCTGGCACCAAATAACAATTATTTAGGTCTAAACTAATCCCGACGGTAGATGTAGAGGTAGCGTGCCAACGGCGATCACATCGACTTTGGAACCATTTCCCATGTGCATCGCCCCCTCGTCCTTAGCCAATCTTCGTTTAATCCGTAGCCCCTATTTCGAGTTGCAAATATGAGAAATAGAACCAGTATCAAATACACAGGCGCTACTACGAGCATTAGTAAGGTACCCATCAATAACATGTATATCAAATATACCTTTCACTTTGCCATCCTTCTTATCCGCCAAATACTTGGGGCAGTTCCGCTTCCAGTGACCAGTCCCTTTGCAGTAGAAGCACTCAGTCTCAGGCTTAGGTCCAGACTTGGGCTTCTTCACTTGAGCAGCAACTTGCTTGTTGTTCTTCTTGAAGTTCCCCTTTTTCCCTTTACCCTTTTTCTTGAAACTAGTGGTCTTGTTAACCATCAACACTTGATGCTCCTTCTTGATTTCTACCTCTACGGCCTTTAGCATCACGAAGCGCTTGGGAATTGTCTTATCCATCCCTTGCATATTATAGTTCATCACAAAGCTTTTGTAGCTTGGTGGCAATGATTGAAGAACTCTGTCAATGACACTAACATCAGGAAGATTAACTCCCAGTTGAGTCAAGTGGTTGTGGTACCTAGACATTCTGAGTATATGTTCACTGACAGAACTATTCTCCTCCATCTTGCAGCTGTAGAACTTATTGGAGACTTCATATCTCTTAATCCGGGCATTTGCTTGAAATATTAACTTCAACCCCTAGAACATCTCATATGCTCCATGACGTTCAAAACGTCATTGAAGTCCCGGTTCTAAGCCGTAAAACATGGCACACTGAACTATCGAGTAGTCATCAGCTTTGCTCTGCCAGACATTCACAACGTCCGGCGTTGCTCCTGCAGTGGGTCTTGCACCTAGCTATGCTTCCAGGACATAATTCTTCTATGTAGAAATGAGGATAATCCTCAAGTTACGGACCCAGTCTGTGTAGTTGCTACCATCATATTTCAACTTAGCTTTCTCTAGGAACGCATTAAAATTCAAGGGAACGGTAGCACGGGCCATTGATCTACAACAACATAGAAATGCAAATACTATCAGGTACTAAGTTCATGATAAATTAAAGTTGAATTAATCATATTACTTAAGAACTCCCACTTAGATAGACATCCCTCTAGTCATCTAAATGATCACGTGATCCATATCAACTAAACCATGCCCGATCATCACGTGAGATGGAGTAGTTTTCAATGGTGACCATCACTATGTTGATCATATCTACTATATGATTCCGGTTCGACCTTTTGTTCTTAGTGTTCCGAGGCCATATCTGCATATATTAGGCTCGTCAAGTTTAACCCGAGTATTATGCACGTGCAAAACTGGCTTGCACCCGTTGTATGTGAATGTAGAGCTTATCACACCCGATCATCACGTGGTGTCTCGGCACGACGAATTGTAGCAACGGTGCATACTCAGGGAGAACACTTGTACCTTGAAATTTAGTGAGGGATCATCTTAGAATGCTACCGTCGTACTAAGCAAAATAAGATGCATAAAGGATAAACATCACATGCAATCAAAATATGTGAGATGATATGGCCATCATCATCTTGTGACTTTGATCTCCATCTCCAAAGCACCGTTATGATCTCCATCGTCACCGGCTTGACACCTTGATCTCCATCGTAGCATCATTGTAGTCTCGCCAACTATTGCTTCTACGACTATCGCTACCGCTTAGTGATAAAGTAAAGCAATTACATGGCGATTGCATTTCATACAATCAAGCAACAACCATAAGGCTCCTGTCAGTTGCCAATAACTTTTACAAAACATGATCATCTCATACAACAATTTATATCGCATCACGTCTTGACCATATCACATCACAACATGCCCTGCTAGAACAAGTTGGACGTCCTCTACTTTGTTGTTGCAAGTTTTACGTGGCTTCTACGGGCTTCTAGCAAGAACCGTTCTTACCTACGCATCAAAACCACAACGATTTTTCGTCAAGTGTGATGTTTTAACCTTCAACAAAGACCGGATGTAGTCAAACTCGATTCAACTAAAGTTGGAGAAAAAGACACCCGCCAGCCACATGTGTGCGAAGCACGTCGGTAGAACCAGTCTCATGAACGCGGTCATGTAATGTCGGTCCGGGCCGCTTCATCCAACAATACCGCCGAATCAAAGTAAGACATTGGTGGTAAGCAATATGACTATATTGCCCACAACTCTTTGTGTTCTACTCGTGCATATAACATCTACGCATAGACCTGGCTCTGATACTAATACGTCTCCAACGTATCTATAATTTTTAATTGTTCCATGCTATTATATTATCTGTTTTGGATGTTTATGGGCTTCACTAGACACTTTTATATTATTTTTGGGACTAACCTATTAACCCAGAGCCCAGTGCCAGTTTCTGTTTTTTCCTAGTTTTAGAGTATCACAGAAAAGGAAAATCAAACGGAGTCCAATTGACCTGAAACTTCACGGAACTTATTTTTGGAACGGAAGCAACCCAGAAGACTTGGGGTGTACGTAAGGGAAGCAACGAGGAAGGCACAAGGCAGGGGGGCGCGCCCACCCCCTGGGTGCGCCCTCCACCCTCGTGGGCCCCTCGTGGCTCCCCTGACGTATTTCTTCCTCCTATATATACCAATATACCCTAAAACCATCGGGGAATATAATAGATTGGGAGTTCCGCAGCCAGAAGCCTCCGTAGCCACCGAAAGCCAATCTAGACCCGTTCCGGCACCTTGCCGGAGGGGGAATCCTTCTCCGATTGCCATCTTCATCATCTCAGTGCTCTCCATGACGAGGAGGGAGTAGTTGTCCCTCGGGGCTGAGGGTATGTACCATTAGCTATGTGTTTGATCTCTATCTCTCTCTTGTGTTCTTGAGGTGGTACAATCTTGATGTATCGCGAGCTTTGCTATTATAGTTGGATCTTATGATGTTTCTCCCCCTCTACTCTCACGTAATGGATTGAGTTTTCCCTTTTAAGTTATGTTATCGAATTGAGTCTTTAAGGATTTGAGAACACTTGATGTATGTCTTGCGTGGGATACCCATGGTGACAATGGGGTATTCTATTGATCCACTTGATATATGTTTTGGTGATCAACTTGCGGGTTCCGCCCATGAACCTATGCATAGGGGTTGGCACACGTTTTCGTCTTGACTCTCCGGTAGAAACTTTGGGGCACTCTTTGAAGTACTTTGTGTTGGTTTGAATAGATGAATCTGAGATTGTGTGATGCATATCATATAATCATACCCACGGATACTTGAGGTGCCATTGGAGTATCTAGGTGACATTAGGGTTTTGCTTGATTTGTGTCTTAAGGTGTTATTCTAGTATGAACTCTAGGGCTGTTTGTGACACTTATAGGAATAGCCCAACGGATTGATTGGAAAGAATAACGTTGAGGTGGTTTCGTACCCTACCATAATCTCTTCGTTTGTTCTCCGCTCTTAGTGACTTTGGAGTGACTCTTTGTTGCATGTTGAGGGATAGTTATATGATCCAATTATGTTATTATTGTTTAGAGGACTTACACTAGTGAAAGTATGAACCCTAGGCCTTGTTTCAATGCATTGCAATACCATTTGTGCTTACTTTTATCATTACTTACCTTGCTGTTTTTATATTTTCAAATTACAAAAACCTTTATCTACCATCCATATACCACTTGTATCACCATCTCTTCGCCGAACTAGTGTACCTATACAATTTACCATTGTATTGGGTGTGTTGGGGACACAAGAGACTCTTTGTTATTTGGTTGCAGGGTTGCTTGAGAGAGACCATCTTCATCCTACGCCTCCTACGGATTGATAAACCTTAGGTCATCCACTTTAGAGAAATTTGCTACTGTCCTACAAACCTCTGCACTTGGAGGCCCAATAACATCTATAAGAAGAAGGTTGTGTAGTAGACATCAAGCTCTTTTCTGGCGCCGTTGCCGGGGAGGTTAGAGCTTGAAGGTATATCTTTAGATCTTGCAATCGAATCTTTTTGTTTCTTGTTTTAGCACTAGTTTAGTTTATAAAAGAAAACTACAAAAAATATGGAATTGAGTTTGCCACATACGCTTCATATTTTTAATATCTTTCGTGAGTATGATGGAAAGGAAAATTGTGCCAAAGTGTTAGAAGAAGAATGCATTAAAATGTTTGGCACTAAATATTTGAATGATGAGCATGATTGCAATGTTGTTAGTATGAATTCCTTGAATATCCATGATGCTAATGATATGCAAAGCCACAAGCTTGGGGAAGCTATGTTTGATGAAGATGATATTTTTTGTCCCCCAAGTTTTGATGAGAAAATTTATTATGATGAAAGCATGCCTCCTATTTATGATGATTATATTGATGAAAGTGGATTTGGAGAGGTCATGACTTTATTTTGTGATGAAATCCACTATTCCGGAAGAGGTTCCAATTGATTATGAGAACAAAGTTGCTATCTATGATGATTATTGTGATGACTTGTATGCTATAAAGAATAATGATATCCATGAAACTTGTCATCATGATTTTAGTTTTCAATTGGATTATGCCTCACATGATAATTATTTTGTTGAGTTTGCTCCCACTATTATTCATGAGAAGAATTTTCCTTGTGTGGAGAGTAATAAAATTTCTATGCTTGTAGATCATGAAAAGAATGCTTTATGTGATAGTTATATTGTTGAATTCATTCATGATGCTACTGAAAATTATTATGAGGGAGTAACATATGCTTGTAGGACTTGCAATAATATCAAGTTTCCTCTCTATGTGCTTAAAATTTTGAAGTTATGCTTGTTTTACCTTCCTATGCAAGTTGATTCTTGCTCCCATAAGTTGTTTGCTCACAAAATACCTATGCATAGGAAGTGGGTTAGACTTAAATGTGCTAGTCATATTCTTCAAGATGCTCTCTTCATGTTACAATTCTTATCTTTTATGTGAGCATCATTGAAATCATCATGCCTAGCTAGGGGCGTTAAACGATAGCGCTTGTTGGGAGGAAACCCAACTTTATTTTTGTTCCTTGCTTTTTGCTCCTGTTTAGTAATAAATAAATTATCTAGCCTCTGTTATTATTGATTTTTTATGTTTTAATTAGTGTTTGTGCCAAGTAGAACCGTTGGGAAGACTTGGGGAAAATCTTTGCGATCTTGCTGTAAAAACAGAAACTTTAGCGCTCACGAGAATTGCTGCCATTTTTTATTGGAAAGTTATATTTAGTTAATTCTTTTTGAAGATGATTAATAGATAAATTCATCAGGTCCACTAATTTATTTTAGAATTTTTGGGGTTCCATAAGTATACGTTTGATCCAGATTACTACAGACTGTTCTGTTTTTGACAGATTTTGTTTTCGTGTGTTGTTTGCTTATTTTGATGAATCTATGGCTAGTAAAATAGTTTATAAACCATAGAGAAGTTGGAATACAATAGTTTTAACACCAATATAAACAAAGAATGAGTTCATTACAGTACCTTGAAGTGGTGTTTTGTTTTCTTTCGCTAACGGAGCTTACGAGTTTCTGTTAAGTTTTGTGTTGTGAAGTTTTCAAGTTTTGGGTAAAGATTCGATGGACTATGGAATAAGGAGTGGCAAGAGCCTAAGCTTGGGTATGCCCAAGGCACCCCAAGGTAATATCCAAGGAAAACCAAAAGCCTAAGCTTGGGGATGCCCCGGAAGGCATCCCCTCTTTCGTCTTCGTTCATCGGTAACTTTACTTGGAGCTATATTTTTATTTACCACATGATATGTGTTTTGCTTGGAGCGTAATTATTTTATTTAGTTTTGCTTGCTGCTTGAATAAAATACCAAGATCTGAAATTCTTAAATGTTAGAGAGTCTTCACATAGTTGCATAATCATTCGACTACTCATTAATCTTCACTTATATCTTTCGGAGTAGTTTGTCATTTGCTCTAGTGCTTCACTTATATCCTTTTAGAGCACGGTGGTGGTTTTATTTTATAGAAATAATTGATCTCTCATGCTTCACTTATATTATTTTGAGAGTCCTTTAGAACAGCATGGTAGTTTGCTTTGGTTATGAAACCAGTCCTAATATGATGGGCATCCAAGAGGGATATAATAAAAACTTTCATATAGAGTGCATTACTAAGAGAAGTTTGATACTTGATAATTGTTTTGAGATATGGAGATGGTGATATTAGAGTCGTGCTAGTTGAGTAGTTGTGAATATGAGAAATGCTTGTGTTGAAGTTTGTGATTCCCGTAGCATGCACGCATGGTTAACCGTTATGTTAAGAAGTCGGAGCATGATGTATTTATTGATTGTCCTCCTTATGAGTGGCGGTCGGGGACGAGCGATGGTCTTTTCCTACCAATCTATCCCCCTAGGAGCATGCATGTAGTACTTTGTTTCAATAACTAATAGATTTTTGCAATAAGTATGTGAGTTCTTTATGACTAATGTTGAGTCCATGGATTATACACACTCTCATCCTTCCACCATTGCTAGCCTCTCTAATACCGCGCACCTTTTGCCGGTATCATAAACCCACCATATACCTTCCTCAAAACAGCCACCATACCTACCTATTATGGCATTTCAGCCATTCCGAGATATATTGCCATGCAACTTTCCACCGTTCCGTTTACTATGACACGCTCCATCATTGTCATATTGCTTTGCATGATCATGTAGTTGACATTGTATTTGTGGCAAAGCCACCATTCATAATTCTTTCATACATGTCACTCATGAGTCATTGCACATCCCGGTACACCGCCGGAGGCATTCACATAGAGTCATACTTTGTTCTAGTATCGAGTTGTAATCTTTGAGTTGTAAATAAATAGAAGTGTGATGATCATCATTAACAGAGCATTGTCCCAAAAAAGGCCAGATAAAAAAGAAAGGCCAAATAAAAAAGAAAGGCCAAATAAAAAAAGAAAGACAAAAAGGGGCCAAATAAAAAAATAAAATAAAAGGGACAATGCTACTATCCTTTTTCCACACTCGTGCTTCAAAGTAGCACCATGATCTTCATGATAGAGAGTCTCTTGTTCTGTCACTTTCATATACTAGTGGGAATTTTTCATTATAGAACTTGGCTTGTATATTCCAATGATGGGCTTCCTCAAATGCCCTAGGTCTTCGTGAACAAGCAAGTTGGATGCACACCCACTTAGTTTCTTTTGTTGAGCTTTCATGCATTTATAGCTCTAGTGCATCCGTTGCATGGAAATCCCTACTCACTCACATTGATATCTATAAATGGGCATCTCCATAGCCCGTTGATACGTCTAGTTGATGTGAGACTATCTTCTCCTTTTTGTCTTCTCCACAACCACCATTCTCTTCCACCTATAGTGCTATATCCATGGCTCACGCTCATATATTGCGTGAAGATTGAAAAAGTTTGAGAACATCAAAAGTATGAAACAATTGCTTGGCTTGTCATCAGGGTTGTGCATGATTTGAATACGTCGCGTGGTGAAGATGGAGCATAGTCAGACTATATGATTTTGTAGGGATAACTTTCTTTGGCCATGTTATTTTGAGAAGACATGATTGCTTAGTTAGTATGCTTGAAGTATTATTATTTTTATGTCAATATTAAGCTTTTGTCTTGAATCTTATCGATCTGAATATTCTTGCTACAATAAAGAGAAATACATGATGAATATGTTAGGTAGCATTCCACATCAAAAATTCTGTTTTTATCATTTACCTACTCGGGGACGAGCAGGAATTAAGCTTGGGGATGCTGATACGTCTCCAACGTATCTATAATTTTTTATTGTTCCATGCTATTATATTATCTGTTTTGGATGTTTATGGGCTTTATTAGACACTTTTATATTATTTTTGGGACTAACCTATTAACCCAGAGCCCAGTGCCAGTTTCTGTTTTTTTCCTTGTTTTAGAGTATCACAGAAAAGGAAAATCAAACGGAGTCCAATTGACCTAAAACTTCACGGAACTTATTTTTGGAACGGAAGCAACCCAGAAGACTTGGGGTGTACGTAAGGGAAGCAACAAGGAAGGCACGAGGCAGGGGGGCGCGCCCACCCCCTGGGCGCGCCCTCCACCCTCGTGGGCCCCTCGTGGCTCCCCTGACGTATTTCTTCCTCCTATATATACCAATATACCCTAAAACCATCGGGGAATATAATAGATCGGGAGTTCCGCCGCTGGAAGCCTCCATAGCCACCGAAAACCAATCTAGACCTGTTTCGGCACCCTGCCGGAGGGGGAATCCTTCTCCGATGGCCATCTTCATCATCCCGACGCTCTCCATGATGAGGAGGGAGTAGTTCTCCCTCGGGGCAGAGGGTATGTACCATTAGCTATGTGTTTGATCTCTCTCTCTCTCGTGTTCTTGAGGTGGTATGATCTTGACGTATCGTGAGCTTTGCTATTATAGTTGGATCTTATGATGTTTCTCCCCCTCTACTCTCTTGTAATGGATTGAGTTTTCCCCTTGAAGTTATCTTATCGGATTGAGTCTTTAAGGATTTGAGAACACTTGATGTATGTCTTGCGTGGGATACCCGTGGTGACAATGGGGTATTCTATTGATCCACTTGATGTATGTTTTGGTAATCAACTTGCGGGTTCCGCCCATGAACCTATGCATAGGGGTTGGCACACGTTTTCGTCTTGACTCTCCGGTAGAAACTTTGGGGCACTTTTTGAAGTACTTTGTGTTGGTTCGAATAGATGAATCTGAGATTGTGTGATGCATATCGTATAATCATACCCATGGATACTTGAGGTGACATTGGAGTATCTAGGTGACATTAGGGTTTTGGTTGATTTGCGTCTTAAGGTGTTATTCTAGTACAAATTGATTGGAAAGAATAACTTTGAGGTGGTTTCATACCCTACCATAATCTCTTCGTTTGTTCTCCGCTCTTAGTGACTTTGGAGTGACTCTTTGTTGCATGTTGAGGGATAGTTATATGATCCAATTATGTTATTATTGTTTAGAGGACTTACACTAGTGAAAGTATGAACCCTAGGCCTTGTTTCAACGCATTGCAATACCATTTGTGCTTACTTTTATCATTAGTTACCTTGCTGTTTTTATATTTTCAAATTACAAAAACCTTTATCTACCATCCATATACCACTTGTATCACCATCTCTTCGCCGAACTAGTGCACCTATACAATTTACCATTGTATTGGGTGTGTTGGGGACACAAGAGACTCTTTGTTATTTAGTTGCAGGGTTGCTTGAGAGAGACCATCTTCATCCTACGCCTCCTATAGATTTATAAACCTTAGGTCATCCACTTGAGGGAAATTTGCTACTGTCCTACAAACCTCTGCACTTGGAGGCCCAACAACGTCAACAAGAAGAAGGTTGTGTAGTAGACATCAGATACCACTGTTGGGGAACGCAGTATTTCAAAAAATTTACCTACGATCACGCAAGATCTATCTAGGAGATGCATAGCAACGAGACGGGAGAGTGTGTCCACGTACCCTTGTAGACCTAAAGCGGAAGCGTTTAGTAACGCAGTTGATGTAGTCGAACGTCTTCACGATCCAACCGATCCAAGTACCGAACGTACGGCACCTCCGTGTTCAACACACGTTCAGCACAATGACGTCCCTCGACCTCTTGATCTAGTTGAGGACAAGGGAGAGTTCCGTCAGCACAGCGGTGTGGTGACAGTGATGATGAAGTTACCGACGCTTGGCTTCGCCTAAGAACTACAACGATATGACCGAGGTGGTAAACTATGGAGGGGGGCACCACATACGGCTAAGAGATTGTCTGTTGTGCCTTTGGGGTGCCCCCCGCCTCCGTATATAAAAGGGGAGGAGAGGAGGCTGCCCCCTAGGGGTGCGCCATGTGTGGGGAGTCCTACTAGGACTCCCTAGTCCTAGTAGGATTCCCCTCTCCTTTTTTTCCTTTTCAGGAGTAGCAAAGGGGGAAAGAGAGAAGGAGTAGGAGAGGGAAAGGGGGGCGCCGACCCTTGTCCAATTCGGATTGGCAAGGGGGGGGGGCGCCACCTCCTTGGCCGGGCCCCTCTCTTCTCCACTAAGGCCCATGATGGCCCATTAACTTCCCGGGGGGGGGGGGGTCCGGTAACCCCTGGTACTCCGAAACTTATCCGAAACTTTCCGAAACCATTCCGGTGTCCGAATGCAACCTTCCAATATATGAATCTTTACCTCTCGACCATTTCGAGACTCCTCCGGGACTCCGAACAAACTTCGGTCATTAAATCACATAACTCATAATACAAATCATCATCAAACTTTAAGCGTGCGGACCCTACGGGTTCCAGAACTATGTAGACATGACTGAGACACATCTCCGGTCAATAACCAATAGCGGAACCTGGATGCTCATATTGGCCCCTACATATTCTACGAAAATCTTTATCAGTCAAACCACATAACAACATATGTCATTCCCTTTGTCATCGGTATGTTACTTGCCCATGATTCGATTGTCGGTATCCTCATACCTAGTTCAATCTCGTTACCGACAAGTCTCTTTACTCGTTCCATAATGCATCATCCCATAACTAACTCATTAATCATATTGCTTGCAAGGCTCATAGTGATGTGCATTACCGAGAGGGCCCAGAGATACCTCTCCGATACACGAAGTGACAAATCCTAATCTCGATCTATGCCAACTCAACAAATACCATCGGAGACACATGTAGAGCATCTTTATAACCACCCAGTTACATCGTGACTTTTGATAGCACACAAGGTGTTCCTCCATATTCGGGACTTACATAATCTCATAGTCAGAGGAACTTGTATAAGTCATGAAGAAAGCAATAGCAATAAAACTAAACGATCATTATGCTAAGCTAACGGATGGGTCTTGTCCATCACATCATTCTCTAATGATGTGATCCCGTTCATCAAATGGAACACATGTCTATGGCCAGGAAACTTAACCATCTTTGATTAGCGAGCTAGTCAAGTAGAGGCATACTAGGGAAACTCTGTTTGTCCATGTATTCACACATGTACTAAGTTTCCGGTTAATACAATTCTAGCATGAATAGTAAACATTTATCGTGATATAAGGAAATATAAATAACAACTTTATTATTGCTTCTAGGGCATATTTTCTTTAGTAACCCCACTTGTGCTTAAACGATGAGTATGAACAACGATCAAATGTTCTCATTTGACTCCTCGGTCAATATACTCATATATAGATGACCTAGTCATCGCCAATTGCTTTATAGATGCTAGAGTGTTTGTGCATGCTTTGCCACATATTTTATTTGCCATCTTATTGTGTGAGCATGTTGATTGCATATTTTTCTCATTCAAGGACATCCATTTGTTGTTTTGATTGTTTGGTCTTTTCTTTTTGCCAAATGGATGGACAAGAATGCCTAAGAACTTCCTCTACCTATCTATCTATGCTTTTCTCGTCTCAAACTCTATTCATGCTACATCACAAAGTTTGATCAAGTCAGATTCGAACCCTCTGGGTGAGGAGCACTCGGAGTCACCGATTCGTCATAGACTTAAACTTCCAAAACCTATGTGTATTTCGGTCTGACCGATTCATCCCCTTTGGTCATACCGAGTTCATTGAGTTGATCTAGGTTTTCAATCTCGGTGCAACCGATTAGAACCGTTCGGTCACACCGAGTTGCAGTAACCGCTTGCGGTTCTGCATCTCGGTGCCACCGAGTTGTTCCACTCGGTCACACTGACAGGGTTAGGATATATATACCCACGGGTAAAATTTTGGAAATTCCTGATAACCCACAAGTATAGGGGATCGTTTGTAGCCTTTTTCGATAAATAAGAGTGTCATACCCAACGAGGAGCTAAAGGCGGAACAAATATTCCCTCAAGTTCTATCGACCACCGATACAACTCTACGCACACTTGACGTTTGCTTTACCGAAAACAAGTATGAAACTATTTTGTAGGTGTGATGCTAGAACTACTTTGCAAGGATAAATCGAGAAGTACTTTGCAAGATAATAAAAGTTAGGTGTTTAGTAAAAGGGTTTGTGCCAACAAGAAAGTTATTTGTCCCTAGGCAATCGATAACAAGTACCGGTAATCATTCTTGCAACTTTATATGAGGGAGAGGCATGAGCTAACATACTTTCTCTACTTGAATCATATGCACTTCTGATTGGAACTCTAGCAAGCATCCACAACTACTAAAGATCATTAAGGTCGTGAAACCCAACCATAGCATTAAGTATCAAGTCCTCTTTATTCCCATACGTCATACCCCACCTCCCCGGGTTTAAGTTTCTGTCACTCTCGCAACCCACCATAAGCGAACCATGAACACATTGCAACACCCTACAACATGGGCCCCTCACGTTTGCGCGAGATGGAGGGCACCGTAGGATAGCACCATAAATAAAATATACAATCATACCAACCAAGATCACGATTAACCCATAGGACAAAACGGATCTACTCAAACGTCATTAGGATAACCATAGACCATTGGGAAATAATATATGGAGTTGAGCAATGATACGTCTCCAACGTATCTATAATTTTTGATTGTTCCATGCTATATTATATTCTGTTTTGTACATTATTGGGCTTTATTATACACTTTTATATTATTTTTAGGACTAACCTATTAACCGGAGGCCCAGCCCAGAATTGTTGTTTTTTTTGCCTATTTTAGGGTTTCGAAGAAAAAGAATATCAAACGGAGTCCAAACAGAATGAAACCTTCGGGAACTTGATTTTCGGAACGAACATGATCCAGAGGACTTGGACCCTACGTCAAGCAATCAATGAGGAAGGCACGAGGTAGGGGGCGCGCCTACCCCCCAGGCGCGCCCTCCACCCTCGTGGGGCCCCTGTTGCTCCACCGATGTACTCCTTCCTCCTATATATACCTACGTACCCTCAAACTACCAGATACGGAGCCAAAACCCTAATTCCACCGCCGTAACTTTTTGTATCCACGAGATCCCATCTTGGGCCCTTTTCCGGAGCTCCGCCGGAGGGGCATCGATCACGGAGGGCTTCTACATCAACACCATAGCCCCTCCGATGAAGTGTGAGTAGTTTACTTCAGACCTATGGGTCCATAGTTATTAGCTAGATGGCTTCTTCTCTCTTTTTGGTTCTCAATACAAAGTTCTCCCCCTCTCTTGTGGAGATCTATTCGATGTGATCTTCTTTTGCGGTGTGTTTGTGAGACCGATGAATTGTGGGTTTATGATCAAGTTTATCTATGAACAATATTTGAATCTTCTCTGAATTCTTTTATGTATGATTGGTTATCTTTGCAAGTCTCTTTGAATTATCAGTTTTGTTTGGCCTACTAGATTGATCTTTCTTGCAATGGGAGAAGTGCTTAGCTTTGGGTTCAATCTTGTGGTGTCCTTTCCCAGTGACAGTAGGGGCACCAAGGCACGTATTGTGTTGTTGCCATCGAGGATAACAAGATGGGGTTTATATCACATTGCATGAGTTTATCCCTCTACATCATGTCATCTTGCTTAAAGCGTTACTCTGTTCTCTTGAACTTAATACTCTAGATGCATGCTGGATAGCGGTCGATGTGTGGAGTAATAGTAGTAGATGCATGCAGGAGTCGGTCTACTTGTTTCGGACGTGATGCCTATATACATGATCATACCTAGATATTCTCATAACTATTCTCAATTCTGTCAATTGCTCAACAGTAATTTGTTCACCCACCGTAAAATACTTATGCTCTTGAGAGAAGCCACTAGTGAAACCTATGGCCCCCGGGTCTATCTTCCATCATATTAATCTTCCTATACTTAGTTATTTCCTTTGCCATTTATTTTACTTTGCATCTTTATCATAAAAATACCAAAAATATTATCCTATCATATCTATCAGATCTCACTCTCGTAAGTGACCGTGTAGGGATTGACAACCCCTTATCGCGTTGGTTGCAAAGATTTATTTGTTTGTGTAGGTGCGAGGGACTTGTGTGTGGCCTCCTACTGGATTGATACCTTGGTTCTCAAAAACTGAGGGAAATACTTACGCTACTTTGCTGCATCACCCTTTCCTCTTCAAGGGAAAACCAACACAGTGCTCAAGAGGTAGCAAGCAACATGTTTAAGTAGAGATTACAGCGGGGAGAAGAGGTGTTACACTGCTACATAGAGGGAGAGAAAGTTGGTGTTGACAGTAGCAAGATTGTTGATGTAGATCGTCGTCCCGATCGTTGCCCCGGTGGCACTCCGGCGCCACCAGAAGCGAGGGGGAGAGAGCCCCCCTCCTTCTTCTTCCTTGGCCTCCCCCTAGATGGGAGGAGAGTTACCCCTTTGGTCCATGGCCTCCATGGCCACGGAGGGGAGGGAGCCCCTCCGAGATTGGATCTGCCTCTCTGTTCTCTTCTGTTTCGCATCCCCCAAATCTGGCCGAAAAGCGTTTCTTATATTCTCGGAGATCTGTAACTCCGATTGCGCTGATATTTTAACACGATTTTTTTCTGGATATAAGCTTCCTTGAGCCCGAAGTAGAGTTCCAACCGATGTACGAGGTGGGCACAACCCACCACGCCACGCCTGGCTCCTCTGGCGTGCCCTGGTGGGTTGTGCCCACCACACGCCTCCGTTTGTGGCGATTCCAACCCCCAAAAATCACATATATTCCAAAATAATTCTCCATGAAATTTTATTGCATTTGGACTTCGTTTGATATGGATACTCTGCGATACAAAAAACATGCAGAAAACAGGAACTGGCACTTGGCACTGGATCAATAGGTTAGTCCAATAAATCATATAAAAGTTGCCAAAAGTATGTAAAACTTGTATAATATTGGCATGAAACAATAAAATATTATAGATATATACGACGGAGATATCAGCATCCCCAAACTTAATTCTTGCTCGTCCTCGAGTAGGTAAATGATAAAAAAGATAATTTTTGATGTGGAATGCGACCTAACATAAACTTGATCATATGTCTAGTCATGGCATGAATATTAAGACATAAGTGATTCAAAGCAATAGTCTATAATTTGACATAAAGACATCAGTACTCAGGCATCCCAACAAACAATCATGTCTTTCAAAATATCAATGCTAAAGAAAGCTATCCCTACAAAATCATATAGTCTTGTCATGCTCTGTCTTCTTAACACAAAGTATTTATCATGCACAACCCCGATGAGAAGCCGAGCAATTGGTTCATACTTTTTAACGCACTTCAGCTTTTTCAACCCTCACGCAATACATGAGCGCAAGCCATGGATATAGCACTATAGGTGGAATAGAGTATGATTATAGGGGTAAATATAAAGAAGACAAAAAAGTAAGAAAGTCTCAAATCGATGTGACTAACCAATGGGCTATGGAGATGCCTATCAATCGATATCAATGCGAGGAGTAGGGATTGCCATGCAACAGACGCACTAAGAGCTATAAGTGTATGAAAGCTCAATATGAAAACTAGTGGGTGTGCATCTAATCCTATAATGATAAATTCCCACTAGTATATGAAAGTGACAACATAGGAGACTCTCCAAATGAAAAACATGGTGCTACTTGATGGATAATTATGCCGGATGTGATTCCTCATGCAATAGTTATAACATAAGGTGACACAGAACTAGCTCCAGTTCATCAATGTAATGTAGGCATGTATTCCGAATATAGTCATACGTGCTTATGGAAAAGAAATTGCATGCCATCTTTTGTCCTACCCTCTCGTGGCAGCGGGGTCCTATTGGAACTAAGGGATATTAAGGCCTCCTTTTAATAGAGTACCGGAACAAAGCATTACATGAACTCCTCAAACTATAGTCATCATCGGGAGTGGTCCTGATTATTGTCACTTCAGGGTTACCGGATCATAACATATAGTAGGTGACTATTGACTTGCAAAATAGGATCAAGAACTCACATATATTCATGGTAACATAATAGGTTCAGATCTGAAATCATGGCACTCGAGCCCTAGTGACAAGCATTAAGAATAGCAAAGTCATAGCAACATAAATCTCAGAACATAATGGATACTAGGAATCAAACCCTAACAAAACTAACTCGATTACATGATAAATCTCATCCAGCCCATCACCGTCCAGCAAGCCTACGATGGAATTACTCACGCACGGCGGTGAGCATCATGAAATTGGTGATGGAGGAAGGTTGATGATGACGATGGCGACGGATTCCCCCTCTCCGGAGCCCTGAATGGACTCCAGATCAACCCTCCCGAGAGAGATTAGGGCTTGGCGGCGGCTCTGTATCATAAAATGCGATGAATCCTTCTCTCTGATTTTTTTCTCCTCAAACGTGAATATATAGAGTTGGAGTTGAGGTTGGTGGAGCCTTAGGGGGCCCACGAGACAGGGGGCGCGCCCCCACCCTCGTGGACAGGGTGTGGGCCCCCTAGTGTTGATTCTCTCGCCAATATTTTTTATAAATTCCAAAAATATTCTCCGTGAAGTTTCAGGTCATTCCGAGAACTTTTATTTCTGCACAAAAATAACACCATGGCAATTCTGCTGAAAACAACGTCAGTCCGGGTTAGTTCCATTCAAATCATGCAAGTTAGAGTCCAAAACAAGGTCAAAAGTGTTTGGAAAAGTAGATACGATGGAGACGTATCAACTCCCCCCAAGCATAAACCTTTGCTTGTCCTCAAGCAATTCAGTTGACAAACTGAAAGTGATAAAGAAAATTTTTTACAAACTCTGTTTGATCTTGTTGTTGTAAATATGTAAAGCCAGCATTCAAGTTTTCAGCAAAGATTATGACCTAACCATATTCACAATAACATTTAGGTCTCATGTTTACTCATATCAATGGCATAATCAACTAGCGAGCAATAATAGTAAATCTCGGATGACAACACTTTCTCAAAACAATCATAATATGATATAACAAGATGGTATCTCGCTAGCCCTTTCTGAGACCGCAAAACATAAATGCAGAGCACTTTTGAAGTTCAAGGACTGACTAAACATTGTAATTCATGATAAAAGGGATCCATTCACAGCCATACTCAATGTAAACTAATAGTAATGCATGCAAATGGCAGCAGTGCTCCCCAACTGGTGCTTTTTCATAAGAGGATGTTGACTCAACATAAAAGTAAATAGATAGGCCCTTCGTAGAGGGAAGCAAGGATTTGTAGAGGTGCCAGAGCTCGATTTTTGAAATAGAGATAAATAACATTTTGAGTGGCATACTTTCATTGTCAACATAACAACCAAGAGATCTCGATATCTCTCATGCTACACACATTATAGGCGGTTCCCAAATAGAATGGTAAAGTTTATACTCCCCACCACCAACAAACATCAATCCACGACTTGTCCGAAACAACGGGTGCCTCCAACTAACAACAATCTTGGGGGATTTTTGTTTGCAATTATTTTAATTTAAGCATGGGACTGGGCATCCCGGTTACCAGCCATTTTCTCGTGAATGAGGAGCGGAGTCCACTCCTCTTGAGAATAACCCACCTAGCATGGAAGATATAGACAACCCTAGTTGATACATGAGCTATTCAAGCATACAAAACAGAATTTCATTTGAAGGTTTAGAGTTTGGCACATACAAATTTACTTGGAACGGCAGGTAGATACCGCATATAGGAAGGTATGGTGGACTCATATGGAATAACTTTTGGGGTTTATGGAAGTGGTTGCACAAGAAGTATTCCCACTTAGTACAAGTGAAGGCTAGAAAGAGACTGGGAATCGACCAGCTAGAGAGCAACAACAGTCATGAACATGCATTAAAATTAATCAACACCGAGTGCAAGCATGAGTAGGATATAATTCACCATGAACATAAATATCGTGGAGGCTATGTTGATTTTGTTTCAACTACATGCGTGAACATGTGCCAAGTCAAGCACTCGAATCGTTCAAAGGAGGATACCACCCTATCATACCACATCACAACCATTTTAATAGCATGTTGGCACACAAGGTAAACCATTATAAACTCCTAGCTAATTAAGCATGGCATGAGAAACTATAATATCTAATTGTCATTGCAAACATGTTTCATTCATAATAGGCTGAATCAGGAATGATGAACTAATCATATTTACAAAAACAAGATAGGTCGAGTTGATACCAGCTTTTCTCATCTCAATCAGTTCATCATATATCGTCATTATTGCCTTTCACTTGCACAACCAAACGGTGTGGATAATAATAGTAGTGCACGTGCATTGGACTAGGCTGGAATCTATAAGCATTTAATACACAGGAGAAGACAAGGTAATATGGGCTCTTGGTTAAATAAACAATAATGCATATGAGAGCCACTCAACATTTTCATCATGGTCTTGTCCTCTCGACCGCTAAAGAAAAGAAACAAAAATATTTACACGGGAAAGCTCCCAACAAGCAAAAGAAGAACGCGAAATCTTTTTGGGTTTTCTTTTAATTACTACTACTACAGCATGGGAAGTAAACTAGCTAAAAGCTACAACTATTTTTTTGTTTTTCTTAAGGTTTTTCAAACATACAAGAAGAATGCTGGAAAAAAAACTAGCATGGATAGTACAATGAAGAAGTATGAGCACCGACAACTGGCATGAGTGTGTGAGCATGAATGTAATGTCAGTGAGAAATACGTACTCCCCCAAGCTTAGGCTTTTGGCCTAAGTTGGTCTATGGCCACCAATGGCCTGGTGGATATCCAAAGTTGTAGCTGGGGTCATACTGAGATGCAGCAGCTACTGCGTGACGAGCTGCAGTTTGGAGGCGAGCTGCCTCCGTCCTCCTCTCGTACTCATTCGCCTCCTCCCTGGTTATAACATATCTCCTTTTTGCCTGAAAGTCAAAGAGAGTGGGAGCAAGGAGAGCAACATGGACGGTGCGCCATCTGTCAAAGATTAGTCGGTACTGGAGGAACTAATCTTTCCTCTCAACAAACTGATGGCGAACTGCTACCTCTTTTAGCAATGCGTTGGTTTTCCCCGAAGAGGAAGGGATGATGCAGCAAAGTAGCGTAAGTATTTCCCTCAGTTTTTGAGAACCAAGGTATCAATCTTGTAGGAGGCTACGAGCGAGTCCCTCGCACCTGCACAAAACAAATAAATCCTCGCAACCAACGCAAATAGGGTTGTCAATCCCTATAGGGCCACTTACGAGAGTGAGATCTGATAGATATGATAAGATAATATTTTTGGTATTTTTATGATAAAGATGCAAAGTAAAATAAAGGCAAAGTAAATAACTAAGTAGTAGGAGATTGATATGATAAAGATAGACCCGGGGGCCATAGGTTTCACTAGTGGCTTCTCTCAAGAGTATAAGTATTCTACGGTGGGTGAACAAATTAGTGTTGAGCAATTGACAGAATTGAGCATAGTTATGAGAATATCTAGGTATGATCATGTATATAGGTATCACGTCCGAGACAAGTAGGCCGACTCCTGCATGCATCTACTACTATTACTCCACTCATCGACCGCTATCCAGCATGCATCTAGAGTATTAGTTAAAAACAGAGTAACGCCTTAAGCAAGATGACATTATGTAGAGGGATAGACTCATGCAATATGAAGAAAACCCCATCTTGTTATCCTCGATGGCAACAATACAATACGTGCCTTGCTGCCCTTACTTTCACCGGGAAAGGACACCGCAAGATTGAACCCAAAGCTAAGCACTTCTCCCATTGCAAGAAAGATCAATCTAGTATGCCAAATCAAACTGATAATTCGAAGAGACTTGAAAAGATAACCAATCATACATAAAAGAATTCAGAGAAGATTCAAATATTATTCATAGATAGACTTGATCATAAACCCACAATTCATCGGTCTCAACAAACACACCACAAAAAGAAGATTACATCGAATAGATCTCGACAAGAGAGGGGGAGAACATTGTATTGAGATCCAAAAAGAGATAAGAAGCCATCTAGATACTAACTATGGACCCGTAGGTCTGAGGTAAACTACTCACACTTCATCAGAGGGGCTATGGTGTTCATGAAGAAGCCCTCCGTGATCGATGCCCCCTCCGGCGGAGCTCCGGAACAAGCCCCAAGATGGGATCTCGTGGATACAGAAAGTTGAGGCGGTGGAATTAGGGTTTTGGCTCCGTATCTGATCGTTTGGGGGTACGTGGGTATATATAGGAGGATGAAGTGCGTTGGTGGAGCAACAGGGGGCCCACGAGGGTGGAGGGCGCGCCTGGGGGGGTAGGCGCGCCCCCTACCTCGTGGCCTCCTCTTACGTCTCTTGACGTAGGGTCCAAGTCTCCTGAGTTGTATTCGATGAGAAAATCACGTTCCCGAAGGTTTCATTCCGTTTGGACTCCGTTTGATATTCCTTTTCTTCGAAACCCTAAAACGGGCAAAAAAACAGCAATTCTGGGCTGGGCCTCCGCTTAATAGGTTAGTCCTAAAAATAATATAAAAGTGGATAATAAAGCCCAATAATGTGTAAAACAGTAGATAATATAGCATGGAGCAATCAAAAATTATAGATACGTTGGAGACGTATCAAGCATCCCCAAACTTAATTCCTGCTCGTCCTCGAGTAGGTAAATGATAAAAACAGAATGTTTGATGCGGAGTGCTACTTGGAATAATTTTAATGTAATTCTTCTTAATTGTGGTATGAATATTCAGATCTGAAAGATTCAAGACAAAAGTTCATATTGACATAAAAATAATAATACTTCAAGCATACTAACAAAGCAATTATGTCTTCTCAAAATAAGATGGCCAAAGAAAGTTATCCCTACAAAATCATATAGTCTGGCTATGCTCTATCTTCACCAGACAAAATATTTAAATCATGCACAACCCCAATGACAAGCCAAGCAATTGTTTCATACTTTTGACATTCTCAAAACTTTTTCAATCTTCACACAATACATGAGCGTGAGCCATGGATATATCACTATAGGTGGAATAGAGTGGTGGTTGTGGAGAAGACAAAAAGGAGAAGATAGTCTCAAATCAACTAGGCGTATCGGGCTATGGAGATGCCCATCAATAGATATCAATGTGAGTGAGTAGGGATTCTCATGCAACGGATGCACTAGAGCTATAAGTATATGAAAGCTCAAAAAGAAACTAAGTGGGTGTGCATCCAACTTGCTTGCTCATGAATACCTAGGGCAATTTGAGGAAGCCTATCATTGGAATATACAAGACTAGTTCTATAATGAAAAAATCCCACTAGTATATGAAAGTGATAACATGAGAGACACTCTACTATAAAGATCATGGTGCTACTTTGAAGCAGAAGTGTGGTAAAAGGAGTAACATTGTCCCTTCTCTCTTGTTCTCTCATTTTTTTATTTGGGCCTTTTCTCTTTTTTTATGGCCTCTTTTCTTTCTCTTTTTTTCGTCCGGAGTCTCATCCCGACTTGTGGGGGAATCATAGTCTCCATCATCCTTTCCTCACTGGGACAATGCTCTAATAATGATGATCACCACACTTTTATTTTTCTTACAACTCAACAATTACAACTCGATACTTAGAAGAAAATATGACTCTATGTGAATGCCTCCGGCGGTGTACCAGGATATGCAATGATGCATGAGTGACAAGTATGAAAGAATTATGAATGGTGGCTTTGCCACAAATACTATGTCAACTACATGATCATGCTAAGCAATATGACAATGATGGAGTGTGTCATAAATGGAAGGGTGGAAAGTTGCATGGCAATATATCTCGAAATGGCTATGGAAATGCCATAATAGGTAGGTATGGTGGCTGTTTTGAGGTAAGTATATGGTGGGTGTATGATACCGACGAAAGGTGTGCGGTATTAAAGAGGCTAGCAAAGGTGGAAGGGTGAGAGTGCGTATAATCCATGGACTCAACATTAGTCATAAAGAACTCATATACTTATTGCAAAAATCTACAAGTTATCAAAGCAAAGTATTACGCGCATGCTGCTAGGGGGATAGATTGGTAGGAAAAGACCATCGCTCGTCCCCGACCGCCACTCATAAGGAAGACAATAAATAAATAAATCATGCTCCGACTTCATCACAGAACGGTTCACCATACGTGCATGCTATGGGAATCACGAGCTTCAACACAAGTATTTCTCAAATTCACAACTACTCAACTAGCATGACTTTAATATCACCATCTCCATATCTCAAAACTATTATCAAGTATCAAACTTCTCGTAGTATTCAACACACTCATAAGAGAGTTTTATTATTAATCTTGCATACCAAGCATATTAGGATTTTAAGCAAATTATCATGCTCTTAAGACTCTCAAAATAATCTAAGTGAAGTATGAGAGATCAATAGTTTCTATAAAACAAATCCACCACCGTGCTCTAAAAGATATAAGTGAAGCACTAGAGCAAAACTATATAACTCAAAAGATATAAGCGAAGCACATAGAGTATTCTAACAAATTCCAAATCATGTATGGCTCTCTCAAAAGATGTGTACAGCAAGGATGATTGTAGTAAACTAACAAGCAAAGACTCAAATCATACAAGACGCTCCAAGCAAAACACATATCATGTGGTAAATAAAAATATAGCTTCAAGTAAAATTACCGATAGAAGTAGACGAAAGGGGGGATGCCTTTCGGGGCATCCCCAACTTTGGCTTTTAGGTGTCCTTAGATTATCTTGGGGGTGCCATGGTCATCCCGAAGCTTAGGCTCTTGCCACTCCTTGTTCCATAATCCATCAAATCTTTACCCAAAACTTGAAAACTTCACAACACAAAACTTAAAGTAGAAAAATCTCGTGAGCTCCGTTAGCGAAACAAAACAAAAGACCACTTCAAGGTACTGCAATAAACTCATACTTTATTTATACTAGTAGAATGCGCTACAATACATATACATGAACCAAACAAATAATTAATGTTCTCCAAGGTTGACTCTTATTTCTCCCTCATACGTCTGGGCGTGTTTGGACATCAAACGGGTGTCCATTGGGCTCTTGAAAATCCAACCGTCTAAACAGTTTGGCTAGCCCCAAATCCAACACATATGTGGGGAGAAATGTGGTTGTCTGGACTACCCAACATGTTATATCCAATACACGGCCCCGCCCCCTGATGCACCCCTCCTATTTTGTCCTCTCTTTAAAATCGGATGACACCCACCTCACCTTCGCCATGTCGCCCTCTCCCCTTCACATTGGACTTCCCCACGGACCGCCAAGGAGGAGTCCCCCGTCAACTGCCTTGATCCCCCCTTGTTCGTGTCGATCCACCACCGTCATCAAGGTGGTCGAGGCATGCGCTGCCCATGACGCCCCTAAGCTAAGAAGGCGGATCCGATGTCTCTTGAGCCATTGTCACGTTGTAATATATCCAGTTGAACGACGTGCATTACCACGGAACAACAATACGATGTTCATTGCTGGGCATGCAATTGATACACCACCGTGTTCGTTATTAACTCTTGAAGCAACCAACCAATGCATTTACCCTTCTATATTAACCCAAAAATTGTACAACTTGATGAAAAAATGAACCGCTCGCTCATGCAATTTGTTGTAAAGCCATCTCTACTGAAATCCACATTATCCAAAGTAGTAAACTTATTCCACTAATACAATCGTACCACGGGCATCAATTTACGAGTCATTCCTAGTATGGAGATGGCACAAAAGTTATGATACATATAGATCATGTATGACATACCAAATAAGGAGGTAGTGGCATTGTTGACAACCATCATAAAGGCATATCCATTGTTCCTTAGTTTGTATGACTGTCCCAATGGGTGTTAGATTAGACCGTCATTGATCTAGTTGCAACCTATAAATATGTAAATGTCCTTTCATCAATAATCATCCTTGATAAAATGAAGGGACAGACCCATGTCTATCAGTATTGTAGCATCTCAAATTTCTCTGAAATAATTGGTCTACTAAAAGAAGAAAACAAAATTCACAACAATACCACACTATCACTGCCATAATCCAGTAAGAGACCATCTTCTAATGTGCTCAACAAGGGGAACACCCAATGGAAATCAACATTGTGCCCTTCATGTTCAACTTCAAGGTTTCAACCAATATGATTCCCCTTGCTGCAAGCAACGCACTTTAGTTCCCAAACCAACAAATCACAATCCAACGATAACCAGATCCAGAAAATCATATCTCACCATGGAACTAAATCCCCAAACAATAATCAACTGAATGGACTTGTGCCTCGGCTTAAGGGTGGATCCAAACAGCCGATGTCCAATCATTGGCTTAGGCACACTCTATTGTTGCAATAGGTTAATACATGTATCTGGTCAGAGTATAGTTGCATAGGTTAAGTCAAAAGCAGATAAGGGGGTGCAAACTGTCACGAGGTTTCCGCTGAAATTTTTGTCATGAGAGATCATTGAACTGAGCTGCTATTGATAAGTGTTGACCTGTCATTGGGTTTTGGTTGTCATACAAATTTATTTGAATGAAAAGTAAAACAGCCATAGTGATAGCTCCAGCCAATAACCAAAAATATAGTCTCACGGGATATAAATGTAGTCGCAGGGTATAGTATAGTAGTGCACCCAAAACCAGCTCTAGAAAGAAAGCGCAACGGTTATCACGTGTCGGTCTTTGGTGGTGAACGAAAATTCTTCCTAACTGTAGCAATCAGTGATTCACATATAAAAAATCGACAGACTCCCTACACCCTGCTACACATGATTTGGTACTGTGGCTACTCTCAAAGTTCACATCATTCACAAAATGGACCAAATTACGTTACCACCATGCTACACGAACTGAAGGCAATGAATTAATTAAAGCATCAGTTAGGCATTTGACAATCATGAAAATGACATGATAACAATAGGGCTAGTGATCAGAAAATGACTCGATGAGCTATATGGATGTTCACTGGTAGCCTTGAGCTTGACATCATCTTAGTTAAAGTGGGGGTCATCATTGGGCTAGCTATAGAAACCCCTGCTACTAATAATGAAAACTTAAAACACACGACAAAAACTGCCGTTGAATGAGATGTACTTTAACTTGTCCTATCCAAATTAATTGCCATGTGCAGATAACAAGTAAAATAAAATATAATGTGTGTTTCGTATATACTTAAAGCTGGGAAATCATCTACAACTTATTCAGAAATGACAGATGTTTATGCCTTTATGCAACTGAAACATACCAATTTGAAACTAAATAAATCAGTGTTAACACTACAAACCTGGATGTTGAATAAATTACTACAAACCTAAATGTTGAATAAACCTGGATAATGGTAAATAGCCTTGCAGATTATCTACTTCAATTGATGGTTATGCTGCATCCATCACCATATGAATATATTCAGTGTTGGACAATGAAACAAAACTGTCAGTATTAGAATATCCAGAAGCCCAATTGCTAGTATTATAAATCAATTGCTTCATCGACCAATCATTATATCCATGTCTAGAACATAGAAAAACAGCCACGTATAGAACATGAAAATGGCATACACATAGCAATTGCTTTGACAAAATCTGCTTAATAACAACAGCAGTAAAAGTATGAGAACTCACTATAAAGCCTTATCAAACTCCGGAAGTAGTCAAGTTCTTTGACTTTCAATAGCTAGAGTCGCACATGAGGCACCCTCAAGATTTTTTATCCTGGCCCAATGAACGACACACTTGGTAGTGTCCCGGTGATTTATCTGGGCGGCAATTTATCTACTACACGCAGGAGCTGCACGACATCCCCAAGTTGTTCTTCGATCTGTTGCGGCTAAGAGATCCCTGTGGACATTGGCGTTGCCGCCGCCATCGCCGCCTCCCACCAACGCAGCTCCGCCATCTCAACGCACCACGCCCTCGCCCTAGGTTGCAGCCTCCATGCCCATTGAAGTCCTGCCACTCCTCACAACATTGGCGGTGTGAACTGAAGAGCTGCCAGTCCTCACAACATCAACGGTGTGAACTGAAAAGCAGTGGCAGACGAAGCTTCACTCTTTCGTGGACGATGTTTGAGATCAGAGGAATAAAAATATTCAGAGGACTAACACTCCATTGAGAGAGCAAATAATTGGAGTTGAACATGCCTTGAACTTCGGCTCTCCTTTCCTTGTTTTCTTTTGATTTCAATAAATTTGACTACATACCCGATACTACTATTGTACAACATATTTTTATTTTTATTATTTTACAGCATAAAAATAAAATAAATCAAGACCTTGAAGAATGCTAAAAATATATATCTAAATGTCAATGCGATGTTCCCAAATCCTTGAGAAAACTATGAACGAACCAGATATTTATTATAAAGCTGCAAGTTGTCTGCACAATCCTTCATATATATGTGTGTGATAAGAAAAAAAATACCATTGAGCTTCTAGTTTTTGCGCCAATGAATATATACCAGAATAAGCTTGTTTAGCTAATCCAAGCTAGAAAATAGATATTGGAGGGAGGGAAAACAGAGGTTGCTCACTTGCTATGTAACATATAAGCTAGAAGCCATGATACGGCAATTTTGTGATCAACTATTCGAGGTATGAACCTCTTCTACTATTGAGTGTCAATTCGAGAAACAAAGTCCCATATGTCCTCTTATTACTACGTAGCAGTAAGTGTTGAATTAAGAAGCAATATGTCATATTGTGCAGCTAGAGGAAAGAAGCAAACCAGTCATGAAAATTGACTGACAGTAGTCTTCATGAGGGCATCCAACTCTAGATGCTAGCAAGACTTCCTCATGAACTCTTCAAGCTTCAAGGTAGACACCATCGCATTTCCGCACGTCAGGTACGACAAAGTCATCTCCTGCACGGGGTAGACACCAAAGTAAATCTCAAGTCCTACCAAGTTGAGGTGGTGGTACATAAAAAGGGGAGCCATGTGGACAACGGAAGAGACTGGTAAAGAGATTTGATATTTGATGCATGCTCATGGAAATACTACATCGCCAACATGATCTTCAGTGGCCTACTGTCTACACCAGTGTCGGTGTCGGCCGCGCGAACGACGGCCGTCGTGTGCTCCCTACTCCAGTGTCAGTCACATCTTATCTATCTTATTATTGGTTCTGTTTCTTTTGCATTTCCATCGGAATCATGCTATCCAATTTTAATTATTATTCCAGGTTCTGTTTCATTTGCATTTCCGTCGGGACCATGCTATCCAATTAACTAATATTTCAGGTTCTGTTTCTGTTGCATTTCCATCGGAATCATGCTTTCCAATTAACTGTAGTAGGCTCATAGCAACTGAGAGACCCACAAAATTTACATTACCTATCACATTAAGGAAAACATACTTACATGACATGTATTAAGCTAGAAAATTATACTAATTGGCCGATCATTTATCGACCGGCTCTGACTAAAATTAATCCCCTGGAGAAAATATGTGACCATATGTTTTCGACCATGAGGCAAGATTCTTGCATAGAGAATCAAGGAACAAATAATGAGGATCGCCCATGAAGAGGTAGAAAAGAAGGCCATGTGAAAAACAAATTCTTGGAACACCCAGTTGTAGACTACAGGTAGGAGCCAAAATAAAACATACTTCTACATTCTTACACCATGCAAGCAAGTATTGAGATTAAATCTCTACTATTAAATTGGAAGTTGTAAATATATAAAACACGTAGATGAAGATGGCTTAAGAGAAAGAAGGTACCTGACTAACGAATTCGGCACAAAATAATCCAATATGGTGAAATGTATACAATGATCTACTCTCATCTTACCAGAACAATGAATCCCATGCCATACCTGCTGATATATTATGACTTTAACCAGCACAATGAATCCCATCAACAAACTTAGCTATCCAAACTTGCATGCTCCTCTACTAATATGCTGGAAATGAGACACTCAACAATAAACATTTAGGAGGAGTACTATAAAGACAAATGTAAATTATGGTAAACACCATGTACTTATCTATGCAGGGGGGGGCAGATCGCAAATGGCTAAGGGAGAGGTAAGATTTAGATTTACTGCATCCCAAAAATTATGTAGATCATTCACCCCATATCTTCTGAGATGCCCTCCTATATTTACACGAGGCTTGGGCTTTGCAGCTTCTCAGTACAACAAAGAATAGTACATAAAGTTGCATGAGATTAGATTACGATGATTTATTTTTGTACAAAACATGCTATGTCTCCATGGATCACAAGTTTAGAACATGGCAATGTGCATAAACCGTAACTAAAACCTGAAGTTGTACTTCAGTACATATTGATGTGTACTGAAGTCTGAAGTGTCAGCCTAAAAGGAGAAATATGTGCCAACTCTCCCTGAAATGAAATTGCACTTAAGCTACCTCTGCAAATGGAGTTCACAAAACCTGCAAAAGGGGATAGGGAACCAAATGAAACCCTAACTGATTGAATCTCAAAATCGAACAGTAAGAAGATTCGTGGTCGATCACGACATACTGAAGGTCGCCGGCGGCGACGAGGTGACCGAGGAGCCGGTTGTGTAGGGCGGTGAGGGAGGGTGGCGGCCACAAAGATGCGGCATCCGCAGCTGGATGCATCGGCCATGGCTTCCTCGAGCTCATGGAGACAGACCTGTACCTCAAGGTCGGCGGCGAGGGCGTCTTCTCAGGACTCCCTAGGCGCCTTGCCTCTTCTCCAAGCACTGCAACACAAGGAGGGTCTCGGGGCTGTTCCATCATCGGCCACGGTAACTGCTGGGCGTGCGGCCGTGCATGCCGACCAGGAGGCGGCGGCGTCAGCGCATCAGTGTTGGAGCAGGAGTCAGCGAAGGGAGTGGGGATTCTGGGGACGGTGGAGCCGATCCACAGGTCGGAGGAAGGAAGCGAGTCCGGTCGCCGGCGGCTGGTATGAGGAAAACCAGAGCCGGGGTCAAGGGTGAGCCATGAGAATACCAGGGATTTCGAGCAAAAGCATGGTGGCGGCGTGCACGCGGGCAGGAGACCTAACCCTCGCTCGGGACTTTTTTTCTTTTGAGATAACCCTTGCTCGGGACTCGGGAGCCTAAAAAAGGGTGGGCCGTTTGCTTTTCTCGGGCATCGTTGTTTGTTTTTTTGGTTGCTGCATCGCTGATTTGGTAAGAGAGAAAATCGGAAGCGCACACGAGGGAAGTTTCCTGTTATCGTGCGCGAATAAATGTGGGACAGAACCAGCGATGCGAGCAAACGAAACGACATACGGACTGAGACATTAGGAGTAGAGATGGGTATTATACCTACTGTATTCCAACTTTTTTATGGTTTATAAACTATTTTATTAGCCATAGATTCATCAAAATAAGCAAACAACATACGAAAAACAGAATCTGTAGTAATCTGCATCTAGCGCAAGATCTGGAACCCCAAAAATTCTAAAATAAATTGCTGGACGTGAGGAATTTATCTATTAATCATATGCAAAAAGAATTAACTAAATAGAACTTTCCAAATAAAAATGACAGCAGTTCTCGTGAGCGCTAAAGTTTCTGTTTTTTACAGCAAGTTCAACAAGACTTTCCCCAAGTCTTCCCAACGGTTCTACTTGGTACAAACACTAATTAAACACAAAAAACACAACCAAAACAGAGGCTAGATAAATTATTTATTACTAAACAGGAGCAAAAAGCAAGGAATAAAAATAAAATTGGGTTGTCTCCCAACAAGCGCTATCGTTTAACGCCCCTAGCTAGGCATAACAAGCAAGAATAGATCTAGGTATTGCCATCTTTGGTAGGCAATCCATAAGTGGCTCTCACAATAGATTCATAAGTTAATTTAATTTTCTTTTTAGGAAAGTGTTCCATGTCTTTCCTTAATGAAAATTGTAATCTAATATTTCCTTCCTTCATATCAATAATTGCACCAATCGTTCTAAGGAAAGTCTACCAAGAATAATAGGACATGAAGGATTGCAATCTATGTCAAGAACAATAAAATCTACGGGCACATAATTCCTATTTGCAACAATAAGAACATCATTAATTCTTCCCATAGGTTTCTTAATAGTGGAATCCACAAGGTGCAAGTTTAGAGAGCAATCATCAAAATCACGGAAACCTAACAAATCACACAAAGTCTTTGGAATCGTGGAAACACTAGCACCCATATCACATAAAGCATAGCATTCAGGATCTTTAATTTTAATTTTAATAGTTGGTTCCCACTCATCATAAAGTTTTCCAGGGATAGAAACTTCCAATTCAAGTTTTTCTTCATAAGATTGCATCAAGCCATCAACAATATATTTAGTAAATGCTTTATTTTGACTATAAGCGTGAGGAGAATTTAGCACGGATTGCAACAAGGAAATACAATCAATCAAAGAGGAATTTTCATAGTTAAATTCTTTGAAATCCATAATAGTGGGTTTAGCAACATCTAAGATTTTAATTTCTTCAATCCCACTTTTATCAAATTTAGCATCAAGATCAAAAGATTCAGAATTCTTGGAACGCCTTCTAGGTAAAGGTGGATCATATTCAGTCCCATCATTATCAAGATTCATATTACAAAACAAAGATTTAATAGGGGACACATCAATAACTTTTAGATCTTCATCATTATTTTCATAGGAACTAGAAGAACACGCTCTTATAAAGGCATCTTTCTGAGCACGCATCCTAGCGGTTCTTTCTTTGCACTCATTAATGGAAATTCTCATGGCTTTGAGAGACTCATTGATATCGTGCTTAGGTGGAATAGATCTAAGTTTCAAAGAATCAACATCAAGAGCAATTCTATCAACGTTCCTAGCCAAATCATCAATCTTAAGCAATTTTTCTTCAATCATAGCATTAAAATTCTTTTGCAAAGTAATAAATTCTTTAATATTAGAATCAAAATCAGAGGGCATATTATTATAATTTCCATAAGAATTGTTGTACGAATTACCATAATTATTAGAGGGATTGCTAGGATAAGGCCTAGGGTTGAAATTTCCTCTATATGCGTTGTTACCAAAATTGTTCCTACCAGCAAAATTCACATCCATAGATTCATTATTATTCTCAATCAAAGTAGACAAGGGCATATCATTAGGATCAGAAGAAACACTCTTATTAGCAAATAATTTCATAAGTTCATCCATCTTTCCACTCAAAATATTAATTTGTTCTATCGCATGCACCTTTTTAGTAGTAGATGTTCCAGTATGCTATTGAGAATAATTAACCATAATATTATCTAGGAGTTTAGTAGCTTCTCCTAAAGTGATTTTCATAAAAGTGCCCCCCGCGGCCGAATCTAAAAGATTTTTAGAAGCAAAATTCAATCCGGCATAAAAAATTTGTATAATCATCCATAAATTTAAACCATGAGTAGGGCAATTACGTATCATTAATTTCATTCTCTTCCAAGCTTGTGCAACATGTTCATGATCAAGTTGCTTAAAGTTCATAATATCGTTTCTAAGAGAGATGATCTTAGCAGGAGAAAAATACTTAGAGATAAAAACATCTTTGCACTTGTTCCATGAATCAATACTATTTTTAGGCAAAGACGAAAACCAAGCTTTAGCACGATCTCTAAGCAAAAAAGGAAATAGCTTCAATTTAACAATATCATTATCCACATCTTTCTTCTTTTGCATGTCACACAAATCAACGAAACTATTTAGATGGGTAGCGACATCTTCACTAGGAAGGTCGGAGAACGGATCTTTCATAACAAGATTCAGCAATGCAGCATTAATTTCATAAGATTCAGCATCGGTAAGAGGAGCAATCGGAGTGCTAATAAAATCATTGTTGTTGGTATTGGTGAAGTCACACAATTTAGTATTATCTTGAGCCATCATGACAAGCAAGCAAACTAACACACAAGCAAACAAAAAGCAAGCGGGCAAAAAGAGGCAAATAGAGAAAGAGAGGGAGGATAGAGAGAGAGAGAGAGAGAGAGAGAGGGCAAATAAAATGGCAAGGATGAAGTGGGGGAGAGGAAAACGAGAGGCAAATGGCAAATAATGTAACGCGGGAGATAAGTGTATGTGATGGGTACTTGGTATGTTGACTTTTGCGTAGACCTCCCCGGCAACGGCGCCAGAAATCCTTCTTGCTACCTCTTTTAGCACTGCGTTGGTTTTCCCCGAAGAGAAAGGGATGATGCAGCAAAGTAGCGTAAGTATTTCCCTCAGTTTTTGAGAACCAAGGTATCAATCCAGCAGGGGGCTACACGTGAGTCCCTCGCACGTGCACAAAACAAATAAATCCTCGCAACCAACGCAAATAGGGGTTGTCAATCCCTATAGGGCCACTTACGAGAGTGAGATCTAATAGATATGATAAGATAATATTTTTGGTATTTTTATGATAAAGATGCAAAGTAAAATAAAGGCAAAGTAAATAACTAAGTAGTAGGAGATTGATATGATAAAGATAGACCTGGGGGCCATATGTTTCACTAGTGGCTTCTCTCAAGAGCATAAGTATTCTACGGTGGGTGAACAAATTACTGTTGAGCAATTGACAGAATTGAGCATAGTTATGAGAATATCTAGGTATGGTCATGTATATAGGCATCATGTACGAGACAAGTAGACCAACTCCTGCCTGCATCTACTACTATTACTCCACTCATCGACTGCTATCCAGCATGCATCTAGAGTATTAAGTTAAAAATAGAGTAACGCCTTAAGCAAGATGACATGATGTAGAGGGATAGACTCATGCAATATGAAGAAAACCCCATCTTGTTATCCTCGATGGCAACAATATAATACGTGCCTTGCTGCCCTTACTGTCACCGGGAAAGGACACCGCAAGATTGAACCCAAAGCTAAGCACTTCTCCCATTGCAAGAAAGACCAATCTAGTAGGCCAAACCAAACTGATAATTCGAAGAGACTTGCAAAGATAACCAATCATACATAAAGGAATTCAGAGAAGATTCAAATATTGTTCATAGATAAACTTGATCATAAACCCACAATTCATCGGTCTCAACAAACACACCGCAAAAAGAAGATTACATCAAATAGATCTCGACAAGAGAGGGGAGAACATTGTATTGAGATCCAAAAAGAGAGAAGAAGCCATATAGCTACTAACTATGGACCCGTAGGTCTGAGGTAAACTACTCACACTCCATCGGAGGGGCTATGGTATTGATGAAGAAGCCCTCCGTGATCGATGCCCCCTCCGGCGGAGCTCCAGAACAAGCCCCAAGATGGGATCTCGTGGATACAGAAAGTTGCGGCGGTGGAATTAGGGGTTTGGCTCTGTATCTGATCGTTTGGGGGTACGTGGGTATATATAGGAGGAAGAAGTACGTCGGTGGAGCAACAGGGGGCCCACGAGGGTGGAGGGCATGCCTAGGGGGGGTAGGTGCGCCCCCTACCTCGTGGCCTCCTATTACGTGTCTTGACGTAGGGTCCAAGTCTCCTGAGTTGTATTCGATGAGAAAATCACGTTCCCGAAGGTTTCATTCCGTTTGGACTCCGTTTGATATTCCTTTTCTTCGAAACCCTAAAATAGGCAAAAAAACAGCAATTCTGGGCTGGGCCTCCGGTTAATAGGTTAGTCTCAAAAATAATATAAAATGGATAATAAAGCCCAATAATGTCTAAAACAATAGATAATATAGCATGGAGCAATCAAAAATTATATATACGTTGGAGACGTATCACGAACCATGGCATTATAATCTAGGTAAGCAGGAGGTAATTCTGTATCATTTCCATGTATGGGTATATCAAGATAGTTAGCTGCACGAGTTGCATAAATTCTACCAAACAAATCTCCACTTATACTATTGTGATGCAACCTACGTGCAACAATAGCCCCCAAGTTATATTGGTTACCACCTAATACCGCACTCTTGAGGACACTAAGATCTGGAACGCACAAGTGACAAGCCTCGTCGTTACCATTAATGCATCTACCAATGAAGAGAGCAAAATAATGTATAGAAGGGAAATGAATGCTCCCTATGGTAGCTTGTGTGATTTCTCTTGATTCCCCCACAGTAATACTAGCAAGAAAGTCTTTATATTCAGATTTGCAAGGTTCACTAACATTGCCCCACTGCGGGAGTTTACAAGCAATATTAAAATCTTCTAGGTCCATGGTATATGATTTATCATAAAGATCAAATAAAACAGTGTGAGAATTGCACGAGTATGTAAATTTAAACCTTCTCACAAAGGAATCAGTTAGATAGTGGTATTGCAGGCATTTATCTGACACGAAGCTCTCAAGATCAGCGTTATGCACATACGCGTAAAATTCATCCTTGATGCCTACCTGGACCATGAACTCCTCTGACGGCCATTCACAAGGCCGCACTTGAGCTTCCCTTGGTAGTTCATTGTCCCGCTCGCGTATCGTGAGCCTTGGGCCTTGCTTCCTTGAGGAACCACCTTGGTACATTTTCCTAAACATTTTTCTCCCTCTGAAATTTTTAGTGACTCAAAATAGAAGTGAATCAAACTCAACAAGATTGATAGCAACTACTCCTACAAGTGCCTAGAGG
This sequence comes from Triticum aestivum, assembly GCF_018294505.1. NCBI lineage: Eukaryota > Viridiplantae > Streptophyta > Magnoliopsida > Poales > Poaceae > Triticum > Triticum aestivum. The sequence continues at coordinate 211,338,279 of NC_057812.1, forward strand.
CTATATCATGCATTAAAACTACTTTTGACCACATAAATTTGACATGCAAGCTCAAGAACAGGGTCACCTAAGCAGCAAAAATTTGCAATAAATAAAGCACTAGAACAAAAACTAATTGGACCATTGGAGGTGTCACATACTGAAGAACAATCCCCCAAAACAGTTTTGTGAATGGAATTTTGAGCTAGGAGATCGAAAATGGCAGCAAGATGAGCTAGAACTCGGGTTTGAGCTGGTGGACGATTTTTTCTGGAGGAAGATGAAGTGTGTGGGTGCAAGAATAAGTGGAGGGGGCCCACGTGGGGTCCACGAGGCAGGGGGCGCGCCCTGGACCCTCGTGGCCAGGTGGTGGGCCCCTCGGGTGTGTTCTCAGTGCCAAATATTCTTAAATATGCTACAAAAAATCATGTAAAATTTTCAGGACATTTGGAGAACTTTTATTTTCAGGGTACTTTTTTAATGCAAGGATAATTCAGAAAAGAGACAGAAAATATTATTTTTGCATTATTTAAGCTAAATAACAGAAAGCAAAAAGAGGGTATAGACAGTTGTGCTTTCTAACTTCATCCATCTCATGCTCATCAAAAGGAATCCACTAACAAGGTTGATCAAGTCTTGTTAACAAACTCTTTCCGAATCGCATGAAACCGGAGAATTTTCGAATAATACTAAGTTACCTCAATGGGGAGATTCACATCCCCAACAATAAGAATATCATATTTCTTCTTGACAGTAGGAAGAAGGAATTCAAAACCTCCAATAGTAATTGTTGAAGTTTTTCCAATAGAATTAATACTGTGGACTTGAGGTTGTTTCCTTGGAAAGTGTACCATATGCTCATTACCATTAACATGAAAAGTGACATTGCCTTTGTTGCAATCAATAACAGCCCCTGCAGTATTCAAAAAGGGTCTACCAAGAATAATAGACATACTATCGTCCTCAGGAATATCAAGAATAACAAAGTCCGTTAAAGTAGTAACATTTGCAACCACAACAGGCACATCCTCACAAATACCGACAGGTATAGCAGTTGATTTATCAACCATTTGCAAAGATATTTCAGTAGGTGTCAACTTATTCAAATCAAGTCTACGATATAAAGAGAGAGGTATAACACTAACACCGGCTCCAAGATCACATAAAGCAGTTTTAACATAGTTTCTCTGAATGGAGCATGGTATAGTTGGTACTCCTGGATCTCCTAATTTCTTTGGTATTCCATCCTTAAAAGTATAATTAGCAAGCATGGTGGAAATTTTAGCTTCTGGTATCTTTCTTTTATTTGTGATAATATCTTTCATATACTTAGCATAAGGATTCATTTTAAGCATATCAGTCAAACGCATACGCAAAAAGATAGGTCTAATCATTTTAGCAAAGTTCTCAAAATCCTCATCATCCTTTTTCTTGGATGGTTTAGGAGGAAAATGCATGGGTTTCCGAACCCATGGTTCTCTTTCTTTACCGTGCTTCCTAGCAACGAAGTCTCTCTTATCATAACGTTGATTCTTTGATTGTGGGTTATCAAGATCAACAATAGGTTCAATTTCTACATCATTGTTATTCCTAGGTTGAGCATCAACATCATGTAACATCCCAAGTTTTCAATTTGGAATGTTATACATAGATCATTCTTGCATATCATATTTTATTGCATTTCGTCTCACGATCCTCGAAATCCTAAGCAACTCAAGGACCCCCGGAGAGAGTTGGGGATTCCCCCGGTTTTCAAATTTGATTTTCATCAAATTTTGAAACGAGGATTTTGGTTTTAATTATTTTCCCTCCGAAAATATTTCATATTAAAATATATGAGAGGAGATAATATGACTTCTCCAAAATAAATGAAATATTGGAGGAAAAATATTAAAATCAATATTTGTTTTATTTTGTATTTTATTTGCAATTTTGTTTGCATTAGAAAAATTGCACGTTTTCAAAATTGCATTTTGGGGCCAAGAAAATGTTCATCTCATTCTAAATATTTTATTTAGACGGAGAAAATTTGTTTTGGCATTTTTAGAATTTTATTTTTTTCTAGGATTTTTTTAGTTTCACAGGAATTATTTAAAAAAACGCCAGGGCTAACTGGGCCGAAGCCCAGCCGCCAGGCCCACCTCCCCGCACCGCCGTCCCCTAGCGGGAGACTGCCGCCGCGCCGCCCGAACCGGAGTCCGGCTCGGACTCCGCTTCCCCGCGCCATGCCCCCTCCCCCAAGACGAGCCCCTTCCTTAAAAGCCGCGCCCTGCCGCCCCTTGGAGCCGCCCACCCCGCCGCCGCGAGCAGCCGACCCCGCCGCTGCAAGCCGCCCCGCCGCCCTTTGCCCGCTGCCGCGCCGCCCCTCACCGGAGCCGCCGGCACCGCTCCGCACTGCCCGCCGCTCGCCGGAGCCGCTGCCATGCCGGACCTCGCCGGAGGTATAGCGCCGTTCGGTTTTTTTAGAAACCGGTTCGGTTTTAGTTAGAAAACCCTAGCTTGTTTTTTTCGGTTCGCCGGTTTTCTTTCCGGTTTTTCTTTTTAGCGGACGTTCATCCATACGTTCGTTTTAACAAACGGTTTTCGCTCGCTAGTTACAGATAACGAACGCTCGTTCGGTAGCCTATTCGTCAGTTTTCTTTTATCAGATTATTCCGCGATTATTTGTGATCGCGATTTCTGATCCGATTTTCGTTCTAGTTTATCTTTTTGCTCGTTAGTCGGAATTAGGCGATTCAAGTGCCTAGATCTTCGTCTCGAGACCCTCTTTCCGTTTAATCAACTTGCATAAGTTTTCGCTACTATAAAAATTGACCTAGGTCCAGATTAGTAAACGGATCTTGTTTCTTTCGCCGTTTGAGTTTTGTTGCTCCATTCGATTTGATTCTTTTTGCAAACCAGAGTTCTTAAGTTGAACTTTCTGGTTAAATCTTCTTATTTGAGATTTACCCGTGTTTCTTTGCTTGATTTCTTATGTAGGTTATTGTTTGTTTGTGATAGAATTCCCGGAGTGCGAAGCGTGTTATCTGGAGTCTCTAGGTTACGCGGATCATCAGCAAGGCAAGTAACACTTTGATCATACCCCTTTATCACCCAGTTTTTATGCATTAGTGCCAATCCTCAAATATTGCATGGTTATGATGTCATTAAAATGTGGGTTGGGAATTAGTTGATGAGGTAGAACCTATTACCCTATTACATTCAAACCCTTGGGAGTTACTTCTACGCGTTGCTTATATTGCTATTTATGCTCGTAGACGAGGTTTGGGTGAGTGAAATCCATGACAGATGTGAGATTTACAATTAATGGTTCAACTTAAGGTGGCAACTTAAATACACATCTAGGTGGATTGAGGCACCTGAAGTACCCAGTGTTGCCTGTATTTTTGGAAATCCCGGAGTACCCGTGTCATCTTCCTATGGACCGCCACCCAGGCTCAAAGGAAACTGAGATTATTCATGCTAGAAACTTCCGTGTGCAGCCACAAGCTATTATGGGCTCTAGCATAGCTGAGTAAGTTACGTGAAGCTCTTGAAGAGGTGGATCAGCAGGTAGTGGGATTGTAGGTTTGGTATGGTCTGCCCGGAGTAGAGAGTTAATGTTTCTGAAAGACTGTGTCTCGGTCATCCGTTTCTCAAACACCCTGTAGTGCGAGAAAACCAACGGAGGAGATCGAGTCTTGTGGGGAAAAGTGCGCAAACCTCTGCAGAGTGTATAAACTAATCATGGTTAGCCGTGTCCCCGGTGATGGACAATCTTGAGTATCTAGTACTTGGAGTATCTTAAGTTCTCATCACTCTAAATTAATATTGTTGGGTTGATAATTACTTTAATTGGGATTGAGTTGGAGGAACCTTCTCAATGATGTTTCAACTACCATGATAGTTAAATTAAAATTTATTCCTTTGTTGTAGGGAAAAATTGGCTTTTCGCAAAACTGTAACCATAGAGCTTTCCACCAGCCAAATATGCATGTAGTGATAGCATTATTCTGTTCTTGCTCTACCGTGTTATTTTGCCAGCATATTCCATGTGCTGACCCGTTTTCGGGCTGCAACGTATTATGTTGCAGACTTTTCAGACGAGGAGTAAGGTTCGTTAGGTCGTTGCCGTGCAGCTCAGCTATGCCGTTGGAGTTGATGGACTCACTTTATCTTCCAAGCCTTCCGCTGTTATCGTATTAGATGGCCTTAAGCCATATTTATTGTAATAAGTTCTCTTTGGAGACATTCGATGTAATAAGTGTGTGATTGCTACTCTGTTATAAATCCTCGAGTACTGTGTGTGTCAGCATTACCGATCCAGGGATGACACTGAAGCACAGAGACTTGACCGTTTGAGGTCGGGTCGCTACAAGATGGTATCAGAGCACACGCTGAGTGTAGGACACGACCACTAAGCTAAAAGCCATAGATCACTATTCTCTTCTCATTTCTGACTCCTCTCCAATTTCTACTCTTTAGGATGGCGGATGCAAGGAACAAGTTTGCACAACCGGATGAAGAAGCACCTTTTGGACGACACTTGAAGGAAGTCACTAGGTACCTGAACATAGGAATACCAAGCTTCACCAGGACCTACAACGCCACCTTACCAGAAGAGGAGCGATGGATGATTCAAGTTCAAGTTACAGGAAGGACCTTCACGCCAGTCACTAAACCCATAGAGTTTTCCTTCGATGCACCAACTTGGAGTCTAGGAAGGAATATGGCAGCTCACATCACCATGGGACGCATTGGAGAAGTTTATCACAAGGAGCTTAAAGACACTATCTACCAGATCGGTGGGCACCGAGATGAGCAATGGGAGATGATCAACACCAGGAAGGATAGATCAATTGCAGCTTTCATCCAGGAACTAAACCAGCACATTCGACACCAGGAGAATCAGATGTGCGCAGGCATGATAGATCTGAAGAAGGCAATGACTAGGATTGCGGAACTGGAGGAAGAACTCAAGGCTACACGTGAAGATTATGAGGAGGAAATCGTCATACTAGTGGAGAAGAATGACGACCTGATTAAGAAGATCGGAATATTCATGGGAGACCCCACACCAGTAGAAGAAGACGAAGAACCCAAGGAGATTCGCCCGGAAGACTACATCATCATTGACGACACCGACTCTGACCTGAGCGATGATGACTTTGAAGACGAAGCTGGAGCAGATATCATGGAGTCTGCAACCGAGGAATATTTCTAGTAGACCACCACATCATTAGTAGTATTCCACCATGTAAATAGAGTAGTTCGAGCACTTTTGTGATAGTTAGACCGATTGTATGGCTTGCTTGATTGATTGAGTGAAATGATTGTGTTTGTCTCATGTGCATACGGGTAGTGCTTTCTCAATAAACCTCATTCTATTCTAATCTCTCCCCTCTAAACCCATCAGATGCCTCCGAGACGTGACCCCGGATTTGCATTCCCACCGGAGCTCACTCAGTTGATCCAACAACAGAATACCCTGATGCAGTTGTTAGTTCAGAACCAAGGCAATAACAACAACAACAATCCACCACCACCACCACCAGTTGACAACTTAGCCCATTTTCTGAGGTTGCAACCGCCGGTGTTCTCCAGTAGGACCGAGCCTATAGTAGCAGATGATTGGCTCCGCAGGATTGGAAGTGAGTTAACCACTGCAGGATGTACTCATGCTGAGAAGGTGCGTTTTGCCGCACACCAGTCGGATGGACCAGCAGCATCATGGTGGAAGAATTACACTGTCACCTACCCCATAGCCACGGTGACATGGGACCAGTTTCAGCAAGCCTTCCGTACCGCCCATGTCTCAACTGGAGCCATGAATTTGAAGAAGCGCGAGTTTCACAACTTACGCCAGGGGAACCGTACTGTGGCTCAGTACGCGGATGAGTTTAGCAAGTTATCTCGCTATGCCCCTGATGATGTGGCCACAGATGCCGCAAAGCAGGAGAAGTTTATGGAAGGGCTGAATAATGAGATGGGTATGCAGTTGATGATGGCAACATTCACCAACTACCAGGAGTTGGTAGATAAAGCTCTTATGATTGAAGGGAAGCAACAGCAGATTGAGAGCCGTAAGAGGAAGTATGGACTAGGGAGGTATAACTCAGGAGCTCAGCAGAAGCCTCGCCTAACCCCGAACTCGGGAGGACTTGTTCATAACCATGGAGACCACACCCATAATGGAGGGAGTAACCATAATCATACTAGCCCTAGGAACGGGAATGGAGCAAGCAACAATCAGAACCGCCCAAATCCAGCCACACCCATCAAGAGGGACCTAAGCCACATTACTTGTTTCAAGTGCGGGAAGACTGGACACTATGCCATGGAGTGCCCTGAAGGGAAGAATGGTAACGGAAATGGGAGCGCTGGGAAGAAGCCCAATCCATTCAAGAAAGTAAAAGTGAACCATGTTAACGTGGAGGAGGTTGAAGAGCAGCCAGACGCGGTTATAGGTAAGTTTTTGGTTAAGTCATTTATCGCTCTTGTTCTTTTTGATATTGTTGCATCGCATTCATACATATCAAGGGAATTCGTGGATAAGTTTAAACTACCGACCCAAACCCTTAGGACCCCTCTGTTAGTAAGCTCACCTGGAGCAGAGTATATGGCTAGTCGATGGTGTGACCAGATATCCTTAACCATTGGCAACCATGTTTTTTCATCCGACCTAATTATCTTGGAGTCACAAGGATTGGATGTGATATTAGGAATGGACTGGATGTCAAAGTACGGAGGAAGCATTGATTGTGTTAGTAAGTCAATTTGTCTCACCACCACGGAGGGAAAAAGGATCAAGTATATATCTAGGCATGCACCAAGAAAATACCCTCACGGGAGTTCTTCAGGAGGAAGTGCCTGTAGTAAAGGATTATTCGGATGTTTTCCCAGAGGAGTTACCAGGCATGCCACCAGATCAAGATATCGAGTTTTTGATAGAGCTACTTCCAGGCACATGGCCAATATCCAAGAGACCCTATAGGATGCCCGCGAATGATCTGGAGGAGATTAAGAAACATATCAAGGAGTTATTGGAGAAAGGTTACATTCGACGGAGTTCATCACCATGGGGAGCTCCAGTGCTTTTGGTTGAGAAGAAGGATAAGTCCCTAAGAATGGTTGTTGATTATTGGGCTTTGAACGAGGTAACGATTAAGAACAAGTACCCATTGCCGATGATCAATGATCTATTTGACCAGCTGCAAGGAGCTACAGTGTTTTCAAAGATCGATCTGCGATCAGGATATCATCAGTTGAAGATACGAGATAAGGATATACCAAAGACATCCTTCACCACACGGTACGGGCTATACGAATATATGGTCATGTCATTTGGACTAATGAACGCCCCTGCCTATTTCATGAGCATGATGAACAAGGTGTTCATGGAATATTTAGATAAGTTTGTTGTGGTGTTCATGTTGGGGAACGTGGTAATTTCAAAAAATTTCCTACGCACATGCAAGATCATGGTGATGCATAGCAACGAGAGGGGAGAGTGTGATCTACGTACCCTTGTAGACCGACAGCGGAAGCGTTAGCACAACGTGGTTGATGTAGTCGTACGTCTTCACGGCCCGACCAATCAAGTACCGAAACTACGGCACCTCCGAGTTCTAGCACACGTTCAGCTCGATGATGATCCCCGGACTCCGATCCAGCAAAGTGTCGGGGAAGAGTTCCGTCAGCACGACAGCATGGTGACGACCTTGATGTACTACCGTCGTAGGGCTTCGCCTAAGCACCGCTACAATATTATCGAGTACTATGGTGGAAGGGGGCAGCGCACACGGTTAAGAATATGATCACACGGATCAACTTGTGTGTCTAGGGGTGCCCCTTGCCCCCGTATATAAAGGATCAAAGGGGGGGGGTGCGGCCGGCCAGGAGGAGGGCGCGCCAGGAGGAGTCCTACTCCCACCGGGAGTAGGATTCCCCCCTTTCCTAGTTGGAATAGGATTCGGGAAGGGGGAAAGAGGAGAGAGAGAAGGAAGGGGGGGCGCCGCCCCCCTCTCCTTGTCCTATTCGGACTAGGGGGGGAGGGGCACAGGGCCCAGCCCTGGCCACCTCTCCTCTCTTCCACTAAAGCCCACTAAGGCCCATATACCTCCCGGGGGGTTCCGGTAACCTCCCGGTACTCCGGTAAAATCCCGATTTCACCCGGAACACTTCCGATATCCAAATATAGGCTTCCAATATATCAATCTTTATGTCTCGACCATTTCGAGACTCCTCGTCATGTCCGTGATCACATCCGGGACTTCGAACAAACTTCGGTACATCAAAATGCATAAACTCATAATATAACTGTCATCGAAACCTTAAGCGTGCGGACCCTACGGGTTCGAGAACAATGTAGACATGACCGAGACATGTCTCCGGTCAATAACCAATAGCGGAACCTGGATGCTCATATTGGCTCCTACATATTCTATGAAGATCTTTTATCGGTCAGACCGCATAACAACATACGTTGTTCCCTTTGTCATCGATATGTTACTTGCCCGAGATTTGATCGTCGGTATCTCAATACCTAGTTCAATCTCGTTACCGGCAAGTCTCTTTACTCGTTCCGTAATACATCATCTCAAAACTAACTCATTAGTTGCAATGCTTGCAAGGCTTATGTGATGTGCATTACCGAGAGGGCCCAGAGATACCTCTCCGACAATCGGAGTGACAAATTCTAATCTCGAAATACGCCAACCCAACATGTACCTTTGGAGACACCTGTAGAGCACCTTTATAATCACCCAGTTACGTTGTGACGTTTGGTAGCACACAAAGTGTTCCTCCGGCAAACAGGAGTTGATCTCATAGTCATAGGAACATATATAAGTCATGAAGAAAGCAATAGCAACATACTAAATGATCGGGTGCTAAGCTAATGGAATGGGTCATGTCAATCAGATCATTCATCTAATGATGTGATCCCGTTAATCAAATAACAACTCTTTGTCCATGGTTAGGAAACATAACCATCTTTGATTAACGAGCTAGTCAAGTAGAGGCATACTAGTGACACTCTGTTTGTCTATGTATTCACACATGTATTATGTTTCCGGTTAATACAATTCTAGCATGAATAATAAACATTTATCATGATATAAGGAAATAAATAATAACTTTATTATTGCCTCTAGGGCATATTTCCTTCAGTCTCCCACTTGCACTAGAGTCAATAATCTAGATTACACAGTAATGATTCTAACACCCATGGAGCCTTGGTGCTGATCATGTTTTGCTCGTGGAAGAGGCTTAGTCAACGGGTCTGCTACATTCAGATCCGTATGTATCTTGCAAATCTCTATGTCTCCCACCTGGACTAGATCCCGGATGGAATTGAAGCGTCTCTTGATGTGCTTGGTTCTCTTGTGAAATCTGGATTCCTTTGCCAAGGCAATTGCACCAGTATTGTCACAAAAGATTTTCATTGGACCCGATGCACTAGGTATGACACCTAGATCGGATATGAACTCCTTCATCCAGACTCCTTCATTTGCTGCTTCCGAAGCAGCTATGTATTCCGCTTCACACGTAGATCCCGCCACGACGCTTTGTTTAGAACTGCACCAACTGACAGCTCCACCGTTTAATGTAAACACATATCCGGTTTGCGATTTAGAATCGTCCGGATCAGTGTCAAAGCTCGCATCAACGTAACCATTTACGATGAGCTCTTTGTCACCTCCATAAATGAGAAACATATCCTTAGTCCTTTTCAGGTATTTCAGGATGTTCTTGACCGTTGTCCAGTGATCCACTCCTGGATTACTTTGGTACCTCCCTGCTAGACTTATAGCAAGGCACACATCAGGTCTGGTACACAGCATTGCATACATGATAGAGCCTATGGCTGAAGCATAGGGAACATCTTTCATTTTCTCTCTATCTTCTGCAGTGGTCGGGCATTGAGTCTTACTCAACTTCACACCTTGTAACACAGGCAAGAACCCTTTCTTTGCTTGATCCATTTTGAACTTCTTCAAAATCTTATCAAGGTATGTGCTTTGTGAAAGACCTATGAGGCGTCTCGATCTATCTCTATAGATCTTGATGCCTAATATATAAGCAGCTTCTCCAAGGTCCTTCATTGAAAAAACATTTGTTCAAGTAGGCCTTAATGCTGTCCAGAAATTCTATATTATTTCCCATCAAGAGTATGTCATCCACATATAATATGAGAAATGCTACAGAGCTCCCACTCACTTTCTTGTAAACGCAGGCTTCTCCATAAGTCTGCATAAACCCAAACGCTTTGATCATCTCATCAAAGCGAATATTCCAACTCCGAGATGCTTGCACCAGCCCATAAATGGATCGCTGGAGCTTGCATACTTTGTTAGCGTTCTTAGGATCGACAAAACCTTCCGGCTGCATCATATACAGCTCTTCCTTAAGATGCCCGTTAAGGAATGCCGTTTTAACGTCCATCTGCCATATCTCATAATCATAGTATGCGGCAATTGCTAACATGATTCGGATGGACTTAAGCTTCGCTACGGAGAGAATGTCTCGTCGTAGTCAATCCCTTGAACTTGTCGATAACCTTAGCGACAAGTCGAGCTTTATAGATGGGTGACATTACCCATCGCGTCCGCTCTTCTTCTTAAAGATCCATTTGTTTCTATCGCTCGCCGATCATCGGGCAAGTCAGTCCAAAAGTCCATACTTTGTTTTCATACATGGATTCTATCTCGGATTTCATGGCTTCTAGCCATTTGTTGGAATCTGGGCCTGCCATCCTTCTTCATAGTTCGAAGGTTCACCGTTGTCTAACAACATGATTTCCAGGACATGGTTGTCGTACCACTCTGGTGCCGAACGTGTCCTTGTGGACCTACGAAGTCAGTAGCAACTTGATCCGAAGTACCTTGATCATTATCATTGGTTTACCTCTTCAGTTGGTTGCATCACAGGAACATTTTCCTGAGCTGCACCACTCCCCGTTCGAGAGTTAGTACTTCATCGAGTTCTACTTTCCTCCCACTCACTTCTTTCGAGAGAAACTCCTTCTCCAGAAAGTTTCCGAATTTAGCAACAAAAGTCTTGCCTTCGGATCTGTGATAGAAGGTGTATCCAATAGTTTCCTTTGGATATCCTATGAAGACACATTTCTCCGATTTGGGTTCGAGCTTATCAGGTTGAAGCTTTTTCACATAAGCATCGCAACCCCAAACTTTCAGAAACGACAACTTTGGTTTCTTGCCAAACCACAGTTCATAAGGCGTCGTCTCAACGGATTTTGATGGTGCCCTATTTAACGTGAATGCGGCCGTCTCTAGAGCGTATCCCCAAAACGATAGCGGTAAATCAGTAAGAGATATCATAGATCGCACCATATCTAGTAAAGTACGATTACGACGTTCGGACACACCATTACGCTGTGGTGTTCCGGGTGGCGTGAGTTGCGAAACTATTCCACATTGTTTCAAATGTACACCAAACTCGTAACTCAAATATTCTCCTCCACGATCAGATCGTAGGAATTTTATTTTCTTGTTACGATGATTTTCGACTTCACTCTGAAATTCTTTGAACTTTTCAAACGTTTCAGACTTGTGTTTTATTAAGTAGATATACCCATATCTACTTAAGTCATCTATGAAGGTGAGAAAATAACGATATCCGCCATGAGCCTCAATATTCATCGGACCACATACATCTGTATGTATGATTTCCAACAAATCTGTTGCTCTCTCCATAGAACCGGAGAATGGTGTTTTTGTCATCTTACCCATAAGGCACGGTTCGCAAGTACCAAGTGATTCATAATCAAGTGGTTCCAAAAGCCCATCAGTATGGAGTTTCTTCATGCGCTTTATACCGATATGACCCAAACGGCAGTGCCACAAATAAGTTGCACTATCATTATCAACTCTGCATCTTTTGGCTTCAACACTATGAATATGTGTGTCAGTACTATCGAGATTTACTAAGAATAGACCACTCTTTAAGGGTGCATGACCATAAAAGATATTACTCATGTAAATAGAACAACCATTATTCTCTGATTTAAATGAATAACCGTCTCGCATCAAACAAGATCCAGATATAATGTTCATGCTTAACGCTGGCACCAAATAACAATTATTTAGGTCTAATACTAATCCCGAAGGTAGATGTAGAGGTAGCGTGCCGACTGCGATCACATCAACTTTGGAACCGTTTCCCACGCGCATCGTCACCTCGTCCTTAGCCAATCTTCGCTTAATCCGTAGTCCCTGTTCCGAGTTGCAAATATTAGCAACATAACCAGTATCAAATACCCAGGTGCTACTGCGAGCATTAGTAAGGTACACATCAATAACATGTATATCACATATACCTTTGTTCACCTTGCCATCCTTCTTATCCGCCAAATACTTGGGGTAGTTCCGCTTCCAGTGACCAGTCTACTTGCAGTAGAAGCACTTAGTTTCAGGCTTAGGTCCAGGTTTGGGTTTCTTCTCTTGAGTAGCAACTTGCTTGCTGTTCCTTTTGAAGTTCCCCTTCTTCTTCCCTTTGCCCTTTTTCTTGAAACTAGTGGTCTTGTTGACCATCAACACTTGATGCTCCTTCTTGATTTCTACCTCCGCAGCTTTCAGCATTGCGAAGAGCTCGGGAATAGTCTTATTCATCCCTTGCATATTATAGTTCATCACGAAGCTCTTGTAGCTTGGTGGCAGTGATTGGAGAATTCTGTCAATGACGCAATCATCTGGAAGATTAACTCCCAATTGAATCAAGTGATTATTATACCCAGACATTTTGAGTATATGCTCACTGACAGAACTGTTCTCCTCCATCTTGCAGCTATAGAATTTATTGGAGACTTCATATCTCTCAATCCGGGCATTTGCTTGAAATATTAACTTCAACTCCTGGAACATCTCATATGCTCCATGACGTTCAAAACGTCGTTGAAGTCCCGATTCTAAGCCGTAAAGCATGGCACACTGAACTATCGAGTAGTCATCAGCTTTGCTCTGCCAGACGTTCATAACATCTGGTGTTGCTCCAGCAGCAGGCCTGGCACCCAGCGGTGCTTCCAGGACGTAATTCTTCTGTGCAGCAATGAGGATAATCCTCAAGTTACGGACCCAGTCCGTGTAATTGCTACCATCATCTTTCAACTTTGCTTTCTCAAGGAATGCATTAAAATTCAACGGAACAACAGCACGGGCCATCTATCTACAATCAAACATACATAAGCAAGATACTATCAGGTACTAAGTTCATGATAAATTTAGGTTCAATTAATCATATTACTTAAAGAACTCCCACTTAGATAGACATCCCTCTAATCCTCTAAGTGATTACGTGATCCAAATCAACTAAACCATGTCCGATCATCACGTGAGATGGAGTAGTTTCATTGGTGAACATCACTATGTTGATCATATCTACTATATGATTCACGCTCGACCTTTCGGTCTCCGTGTTCCGAGGCCATATCTGTATATGCTTGGCTCGTCAAGTATAACCTGAGTATTCTGCGTGTGCAACTGTTTTGCACCCGTTGTATTTGAACGTAGAGCCTATCACACCCGATCATCACGTGGTGTCTCAGCACGAAGAACTTTCGCAACGGTGCATACTCAGGGAGAACACTTCTTGATAATTAGTGAGAGATCATCTTATAATGCTACCGTCAATCAAAGCAAGATAAGATGCATAAAAGATAAACATCACATGCAATCAATATAAGTGATATGATATGGCCATCATCATCTTGTGCTTGTGATCTCCATCTTCGAAGCACCGTCGTGATCACCATCGTCACCGGCGCGACACCTTGATCTCCATCGTAGCATCGTTGTCGTCTCGCCAATCTTATGCTTCCACGACTATCGCTACCGCTTAGTGATAAAGTAAAGCATTACAGCGCGATTGCATTGCATACAATAAAGCGACAACCATATGGCTCCTGCCAGTTGCCGATAATTCGGTTACAAAACATGATCATCTCATACAATAAAATTTAGCATCATGTCTTGACCATATCACATCACAACATGCCCTGCAAAAACAAGTTAGACGTCCTCTACTTTGTTGTTGCAAGTTTTACGTGGCTGCTACGGGCTTAAGCAAGAACCAATCTTACCTACGCATCAAAACCACAACGATAGTTTGTCAAGTTGGTGCTGTTTTAACCTTCGCAAGGACCGGGCGTAGCCACACTTGGTTCAACTAAAGTTGGAGAAACTGTCACCCGCTAGCCACCTTTGTGCAAAGCACGTCGGGAGAACCGGTCTCGCGTAAGCGTACGCGTAATGTCGGTCCGGGCCGCTTCGTCCAACAATACCGCCGAACCAAAGTATGACATGCTGGTAAGCAGTATGACTTATATCGCCCACAACTCACTTGTGTTCTACTCGTGCATATAACATCAACACATAAAACCTAGGCTCGGATGCCACTGTTGGGGAACGTGGTAATTTCAAAAAATTCCTACGCACACGCAAGATCATGGTGATGCATAGCAACGAGAGGGGAGAGTGTGATCTACGTACCCTTGTAGACCGACAGCGGAAGCGTTAGCACAACGCGGTTGATGTAGTCGTACGTCTTCACGGCCCGACCGATCAAGCACCGAAACTACGGCACCTCCGAGTTCTAGCACACGTTCAGCTCGATGACGATCCCCGGACTCCGATCCAGCAAAGTGTCGGGGAAGAGTTCCGTCAGCACGACGGCGTGGTGACGATCTTGATGTACTACCGTCGCAGGGCTTCGCCTAAGCACCGCTACAATATTATCGAGTACTATGGTGGAAGGGGGCACCGCACACGGTTAAGAATATGATCACACGGATCAACTTGTGTGTCTAGGGGTGCCCCTTGCCCCCGTATATAAAGGATCAAAGGGGGGGTGCGGCCGGCCAGGAGGAGGGCGCGCCAGGAGGAGTCCTACTCCCACCGGGAGTAGGATTCCCCCCCTTTCCTAGTTGGAATAGGATTCGGGAAGGGGGAAAGAGGAGAGAGAGAAGGAAGGGGGGGCGCCGCCCCCCTCTCCTTGTCCTATTCGGACTAGGGGGGAGGGGCGCGCGGCCCAGCCCTGGCCACCTCTCCTCTCTTCCACTAAAGCCCACTAAGGCCCATATACCTCCCGGGGGGTTCCGGTAACCTCCCGGTACTCCGGTAAAATCCCGATTTCACCCGGAACACTTCCGATATCCAAATATAGGCTTCCAATATATCAATCTTTATGTCTCGACCATTTCGAGACTCCTCGTCATGTCCGTGATCACATCCGGGACTCCGAACAAACTTCGGTACATCAAAATGCATAAACTCATAATATAACTGTCATCGAAACCTTAAGCGTGCGGACCCTACGGGTTCGAGAACAATGTAGACATGACCGAGACATGTCTCCGGTCAATAACCAATAGCGGAACCTGGATGCTCATATTGGCTCCTACATATTCTACGAAGATCTTTTATCGGTCAGACCGCATAACAACATACGTTGTTCCCTTTGTCATCGGTATGTTACTTGCCCGAGATTCGATCGTCGGTATCTCAATACCTAGTTCAATCTCGTTACCGGCAAGTCTCTTTACTCGTTCCGTAATACATCATCTCACAACTAACTCATTAGTTGCAATGCTTGCAAGGCTTATGTGATGTGCATTACCGAGAGGGCCCAGAGATACCTCTCCGACAATCGGAGTGACAAATCCTAATCTCGAAATACGCCAACCCAACATGTACCTTTGGAGACACCTGTAGAGCACCTTTATAATCACCCAGTTACGTTGTGACGTTTGGTAGCACACAAAGTGTTCCTCCGGCAAACGGGAGTTGCATAATCTCATAGTCATAGGAACATGTATAAGTCATGAAGAAAGCAATAGCAACATACTAAACGATCGGGTGCTAAGCTAATGGAATGGGTCATGTCAATCAGATCATTCATCTAATGATGTGATCCCGTTAATCAAATAACAACTCTTTGTCCATGGTTAGGGAAGATAACCATCTTTGATTAACGAGCTAGTCAAGTAGAGGCATACTAGTGACACTCTGTTTGTCTATGTATTCACACATGTATTATGTTTCCGGTTAATACAATTCTAGCATGAATAATAAACATTTATCATGATATAAGGAAATAAATAATAACTTTATTATTGCCTCTAGGGCATATTTCCTTTAGTTCATTGATGATATAATGGTATATTCGAAGAATGAAGAGGAACAGAAGGAGCATTTGCGTTTAGTTCTCGAGAAACTCAGGGAACATCAGTTATATGCCAAGTTCAGCAAATGCGAGTTTTGGTTGAAGGAAGTCGGATTCCTTGGACATGTTATATCAGGAGAAGGTATAGCAGTAGACCCCACCAAGGTTCAGTTAGTCACTGAATGGTTGGCACCCACTTAAGTTAGCGAGATCCGCAGTTTTCTTGGACTCACATGATACTACCGTAGATTCATTGAGAATTTTTCAAAGACTGCAAAGCCCATGACAGAATTATTGAAGAAGGATACCAAGTTTAAATGGACGGAAGATTTCGAGGCAAGTTTCCAGGAGCTGAAGAAACGTTTGACTACAACCCCAGTGCTGACACTGCCAGATATATGTAAGGATTTTCAAGTGTATTGCGACGCCTCTCGCTTAGGACTTGGAAGTGTGCTTATGCAGGATGGAAGAGTTGTTTCGTATGCCTCACGACAACTAAAACCACACGAGTTAAATTATGCCATGCATGATTTGGAGCTAGCAGCCATAGTGCATGCGTTGAAGACTTGGAGACATGACCTTATTGGAAACCATTGTGATGTGTACACGGATCATAAGAGTTTGAAGTACATTTTCACCCAGAAGGAGCTGAACGTTAGGCAGAGAAGATGGTTGAGCTTATAGAGGATTATGACATGAAGCTTCATTATCATCCAGGAAAGGCCAATGTCGTAGCAGATGCTTTGAGCCGGAAGAGCTATGCTAATACCCTAATAAGCACGGGATTGCCAAAGGAGTTAGCAGAGGATCTCCGGGAACTTCGATCGGAGATTGTTCCTAGAGGTTTTGTTCCAACAATGGAGGTGCAGTCCACATAGTTGGGGAAGATTCGAGAAGCTCAGAAGGATGACAAAGAGATTGCTGAGATAAAGGAGAAAATGAGCGAAGGAAAAGCCAAAGGTTTTCGTGAGGATGAGCACGACACCCTGTGGTTTGAGGACCGTGTTTATGTGCCCAATAACTGATACGTCTCCAACGTATCTATATTTTTTATTGCTCCATGCTATATTATCTACTGTTTTAAACATTATTGGGCTTTATTATCCATTTTTATATTATTTTTGGGACTAACCTATTAACCGGAGGCCCAGCCCAGAATTGCTGTTTTTGCCTGTTTTAGGGTTTCGAAGAAAAGGAATATCAAACGGAGTCCAAACGGAATGAAACCTTCCGAAACGTGATTTTCTCATCAGATAAGATCGAGGAGACTTGGACCCTCTGTTAAGAAAGCCTCGAGGTGGTCACGAGGGTAGGGGGCGCCCCTAGGGCGCGCCTCCTGCCTCGTGGGCCCCTCGAAGCTCCACCGACGTACTTCTTCCTCCTATATATATCCACGTACCCCCAAACGATCGGGGACAGAGCCAAAAACCTAATTCCACTGCCGCAACTTTCTGTATCCACGAGATCCCATCTTGGGGCCTGTTCCGGAGCTCCGCTGGAGGGGGCATCGATCACGGAGGGCTTCTACATCATCATCCAAGCCCCTCCGATGAAGTGTGAGTAGTTTACTTCAGACCTACGGGTCCATAGCTAGTAGCTAGATGGATTCTTCTGTCTTTTTGGATCTCAATACAATGTTCTCCCCCTCTCTCGTGGAGATCTATTCGATGTAATCTTCTTTTTGCGATGTGTTTGTTGAGACCGATAAATTGTGGGTTTATGATCAAGTCTATCTATGAATAATATTTGAATCTTCTCTGAATTCTTTTATGTATGATTGGTTTTGCAAGTCTCTTCGAATTATCAGTTTGGTTTGGCCTTCTAGATTGGTTGTTCTTGCCATGGGAGAAGTGCTTAGCTTTGGGTTCGATCTTGCGGTGTCCTTTCCCAGTGACAGAAGGGGCAACAAGGCACGTATTGTATCGTTGCCATCGAGGATAACAAGATCGGTTTTTTATCATATTGCATGAAACTATCCCTCTACATCATGTCATCTTGCTTAAGGCGTTACTCTGTTTTTAACTTAATACTCTAGATGCATGCTGGATAGCGGTCGATGAGTGGAGTAATAGTAGTAGATGCAGAATCATTTCGGTCTACTTGTCTCGGACATGATGCCTATATACATGATCATACCTAGATATTCTCATAACTATGCTAAATTCTGTCAATTGCTCAACAGTAATTTGTTCACCCACCGTAGAATACTTATGCTCTTGAGAGAAGCCACTAGTGAAACATATGGCCCCCGGGTCTCTTTCTCATCATATCAATCTCCATCACTTTATTATTACTTTGCTTTTACTTTATTTACTTTGCATCTCTATACCAAAAATACCAAAAATATTATTTATCATCTCTATCAGATCTCACTTTCGTAAGTGACCGTGAAGGGATTGACAACCCCTAAGCGCGTTGGTTGCATTGAGCTATTGTTTTTGTGTAGGTACGGGGGACTCGAGCATAGCCTCCTACTGGATTGATACCTTGGTTCTCAAAAACTGAGGGAAAAACTTATGCTACTTTGCTGCATCATCCCTTCCTCTTCGGGGAAATCCAACGCAGTGCTCAAGAGGTAGCAAGAAGGATTTCTGGCGCCGTTGCCGGGGAGGTTCGCGCAAGTCAAGATTTGACTCCCGACAACGAGCCATTTCTGGCGCCGTTGCCGGGGAGTCTGCGCAAAAGTCAACATACCAAGTAGCCATCACAATCCCTATCTCCCGCATTACATTATTTGCCATTTGCCTCTCGTTTTCCTCTCCCCCACTTCACCCTTTCGGTTTTATTCGCCCTCTCTCTTCCTCCCCCCTCCCTCTCTATTTGCCTCTTTTGCCCGTTTGCTCTTTGTTTGCTCGTGTGTTAGTTTGTTTGCTTGTCATCATGGCTAGTCTCATATCTTCTCCGTTGTCTCCTAAGAATGAAGTTCTAAATTTTAAACAAAGGGAGGGAGAAAATCTAAAAGATGCTTGGTATAGAATTTGCAATGCTCAAAATAGATCTACCAGGAAGCAATCTACTTCAGTTCTTCTCCGCAATTTTTATGTAGGTGTTAATCCTTGGTATAGATATATCCTTGATACCATTACCGGAGGGAATTTCTTGGGTATCCATACTTTTGATTCTTATAATGCTATGTTAGATTTATTTGGCTCACCACCTCTTTTGGTTAATGGAACTATGTTAACTTTGGAGCATGTTATGAAAGACTTGAAATTATTGAAAATAAAGTTGCTACTATTGAATTAATTGAAAATCTAGATAAGAAGATCCACAATCAAATTACTCAATATGGATCTAAGTTAGGAATGACTTTGAAAAATATTAAGGAAAAGGAACCCATAGTTAATGAGAAGATAAACTTAGATTCTACTAGAATTGATAAACTTGAGGGTATCATTACAAACTTGGGAACCGCTTTTTCTTCCGTAAAGAATACTCCAAGTCCTCCTACTAAAATTGCCAAGCTTATGTATGTTCCTAAAAATAAGGGTGAATCATCTAGTAAGGAAACTGCGGATCTTAAATCTATAAGTATTCATCCCAATCTTTTTGCAATCATTAAGGAACCAATTGTTACAAATGAATTTTTCGATCTTGCGCCTAAGAGTTTGATAATCACTAGAAAGAAAGAAATTCCTAAGGGAAATAGATGCCTCATTGAAGAATTGCCTATCAAAGATGGCAATACCTAGATCTATTCTTGCTTGTTATGCCTAGCTAGGGGCGTTAAACGATAGCACTTGTTGGGAGGCAACCCAATTTTATTTTTATTCCTTGCTTTTTGCTCCTGTTAAGTAATAAATAAATTATCTAGCCTCTGTTTTGGTTGTGTTTTTTGTGTTTAATTAGTGTTTGTGCCAAGTAGAACCGTTGGGAAGACTTGGGGAAAGTCTTGTTGAACTTGCTGTAAAAAAACAGAAACTTTAGCGCTCACGAGAACTGCTGTAATTTTTATTTGGAAAAGTGATATTTAGTTAATTCTTTTTTAATTTATTAATAGATAAATCCCTCACGTCCAGCAATTTATTTTAGAATTTTTGGGTTTCCATATCTTGCGCTAGCTACAGATTACTACAGACTGTTCTGTTTTTGACAGATTCTGTTTTTCGTGTGTTGTTTGCTTATTTTGATGAATCTATGGCTAGTAAAATAGTTTATAATCGATATAGAAGTTGGAATACAGTAGGTTTAACACCCATATAAATAAATAATGAGTTCATTACAGTACCTTGAAGTGGTCTTTTGTTTTCTTTCGCTAACGGAGCTCACGAGTTTTCTACTTTAAGTTTTGTGTTGTGAAGTTTTCAAGTTTTGGGTAAAGATTTGATTGATTATGGAACAAAGAGTGGCTAGGGCCTAATCTTGGGGATGCCCATGGAACCCCCAAGATAACCTAAGGACACCTAAAACCAAAGCTTGGGGATGCCCCAGAAGGCATCCCCTCTTTCGTCTACTTCTATCGGTAACTTTACTTGGAGCTATATTTTTATTCACCACATGATATGTGTTTTGCTTGGAGCATCTTTTATGATTTGAGTCTTTGCTTATTAGTTTACCACAATCATCCTTGCTGTACACACCTTTTGAGAGAGCCATACATGATTTGGAATTTGATAGAATACTCTATGTACTTCACTTATATCTTTTGAGCTTTATAGTTTTGCTCTAGTGCTTTACTTATTTCTTTTAGAGCATGGTGGTGGATTTGTTTTATAGAAACTATTGATCTCTCATGCTTCACTTAGATTATTTTGAGAGTCTTAATAGCATGGTAATTTGCTTAAAATCCTAATATGCTTGGTATGCAAGATTAATAATAAAACTTTCGTATGAGTGTGTTGAATACTAAGAAGAAATTGATACTTGATAATTGTTTTGAGATATGAGGATGGTGATATTAGAGTCATGCTAGTTGAGTAGTAGTGAATTTGAGAAATGCTTGTGTTCAAGTTTGTGATTCCCATAGCATGCATGTATGGTGAACCGTTATGTGATGAAGTCGGAGCATGATTTATTTATTGATTGTCTTCCTTATGAGTGGCGGTCGGGGACGAGCGATGGTCTTTTCCTACCAATCTATCCCCCTAGGATCATGCGCGTAATACTTTTCTTTGATAACTTCTAGATTTTTGCAATAAGTATATGAGTTCTTTATGACTAATGTTGAGTCCATGGATTATACGCACTTTCCTTCCTTCCACCATTGCTAGCCTCTCTAATACCACGCACTTTTCGCCGGTATCATACACCCACCAAATACCTTCCTCAAAACAGCCACCATACCTACCTATCATGGCATTTCCATAGCCATTCCGAGATATATTGCCATGCAACTTTCCACCGTTCTGTTCATTATGACACGCTCCATCATTGTCATATTGCTTGCACGATCATGTAGTTGACATCGTATTTGTGGCAAAGCCACCGTTCATAATTCTTTCATACATGTCACTCATGAGTCATTGCACATCCCGGTACACTGCCGGAGGCATTCATATAGAGTCAATTTTTGTTCTAAGAATCGAGTTGTAATTCATGAGTTGTAAGCAAATAAAAGTGTGATCATCATCATTATTAGAGCATTGTCCCAGTGAGGAAAGGATGATGGAGACTATGATTCCTCCACAAGTCGGGATGAGACTCCGGATGAAAAATAAATAAAAAAGAGGCCATAAAAAAGAGAAAGGCCCAAATAAAAAAATGAGAGAAAAAGAGAGAAGGGACAATGTTACTATCTTTTTACCACACTTGTGCTTCAAAGTAGCACCATGATCTTCATGACAGAGAGTCTCTCATTATGTCACTTTCATATACTAGTGGGAATTTTTCATTATAGAACTTGGCTTGTATATTCCAATGACGGGCTTCCTCAAAATGCCCTAGGTCTTGTTAGCAAGCGAGTTGGATGCACACCCACTTAGTTTCTTTTGAGCTTTCATATACTTATAGCTCTAGTGCATCCGTTGCATGGCAATCCCTACTCACTCACATTGATTACTATTGATGGGCATCTCCATAGCCCGTTAATATGCCTAGTTGATGTGAGACTATCTTCTCCCTTTTTGTCTTCTCCACAACCACCATTCTATTCCACCTATAGTGCTATATCCATGGCTCACGCTCATGTATTGCGTGAAGATTGAAAAAGTTTTGAAAATGTCAAAAGTATGAAACAATTGCTTGGCTTGTCATCGGGGTTGTGCATGATTTAAATACTTTTTGTGGTGAAGATAGAGCATAGCCAGACTATATGATTTTGTAGGGATAACTTTCTTTGGCCATGATATTTTGAGAAGACATAATTGCTTTGTTAGTATGCTTGAAGTATTATTATTTTTATATCAATATGAACTTCTGTCTTGAATCTTTCGAATCTGAATATTCATACCACAATTAAGAAGATTTACATTGAAATTATGCCAAGTAGCACTCCACATCAAAAATTCTGTTTTTATCATTTACCTACTCGAGGATGAGTAGGAATTAAGCTTGGGGATGCTTGATACGTCTCCAACGTATCTATAATTTTTGATTGCTCCATGCTATATTATCTACTGTTTTAAACATTATTGGGCTTTATTATCCATTTTTATATTATTTTTGGGACTAACCTATTAAGCAGAGGCCCAGCCCAGAATTGTTGTTTTTTGCCTGTTTTAGGGTTTCGAAGAAGGAATATCAAACGGAGTCCAAACGGAATGAAACCTTCGGAAACATGATTTTCTCATCAGATAAGATCCAGGAGACTTGGACCCTCCGTCAAGAAAGCCTCGAGGTGGTCACAAGGGTAGGGGCGTGCCCCCCTACGGTGCGCCCCCCTACCTCATGGGCCCCTCGAAGCTCCACCGACGTACTTCTTCCTCCTATATATATCCACGTACCCCCAAACGATCTGGGACAGAGCCAAAAACCTAATTCCACCGCCGCAACTTTCTGTATCCACGAGATCCCATCTTGGGGCCTGTTCCAGAGCTCCGCCGGAGGGGGCATCGATCACGGAGGGCTTCTACATCATCATCCAAGCCCCTCCGATGAAGTGTGAGTAGTTTACTTTAGACCTACGGGTCCATAGCTAGTAGCTAGATGGCTTCTTCTCTCTTTTTGGATCTCAATACAATGTTCTCCCCCTCTCTCGTGGAGATCTATTCGATGTAATCTTCTTTTTGCGGTGTGTTTGTTGAGACCGATAAATTGTGGGTTTATGATCAAGTCTATCTATGAATAATATTTGAATCTTCTCTGAATTCTTTTTATGTATGATTGGTTATCTTTGCAAGTCTCTTTGAATTATCAGTTTGGTTTGGCCTACTAGATTGGTTGTTCTTGCCATGGGAGAAGTGCTTAGCTTTGGGTTCGATCTTGCGGTGTCCTTTCCCAGTGACAGAAGGGGTAGCAAGGCACGTATTGTATCGTTGCCATCGAGGATAACAAGAAGGGGTTTTTATCATATTGCATGAAACTATCCCTCTACATCATGTCATCTTGCTTAAGGCATTACTCTATTTTTAACTTAATACTCTAGATGCATGTTGTATAGCGTTCGATGAGTGGAGTAATAGTAGTAGATGCAGAATCGTTTCGGTCTACTTGTCTCGGACGTGATGCCTATATACATGATCATACCTAGATATTCTCATAACTATGCTAAATTCTGTTAATTATCAACAGTAATTTGTTCACCCACCGTAGAATACTTATGCTCTTGAGAGAAGCCACTAGTGAAACCTATGGCCCCCGGGTCTCTTTCTCATCATATCAATCTCCATCACTTTATTATTACTTTGCTTTTACTTTATTTACTTTGCATCTCTATACCAAAAATACCAAAAATATTATTTATCATCTCTATCAGATCTCACTTTTGTAAGTGACCATGAAGGGATTGACAACCCCTAAGCGCGTTGGTTGCGTTGAGCTATTGTTTTTGTGTAGGTACGAGGGACTCGAGCCTAGCCTCCTACTGGATTGATACCTTGGTTCTCAAAAACTGAGGGAAATACTTACGCTACTTTGCTGCATCATCCCTTCCTCTTCGGGGAAATCCAACGCAGTGCTCAAGAGGTAGCAATAACACAGAGATCAGGATGTTAATACTTCTGGAGGCACATGACTCACCATACCCGATACACCCCGGAAACACCAAGGTGTATTTGGATTTAAAGGAACGTTTCTGGTGGACAGGGATGAAGAAGGATATCACCGAGTATGTGGCCGTATGTGATGTATGTCAGAGAGTAAAGGCAGAGCATCAAAAGCCAGCAGGATTGTTACAGCCTATGCCGATACCCGAATGGAAGTGGGATAAACTTGGCATGGATTTTATCACCGGATTGCCCAGGACCAAATCAAGATATGATTCTATATGGGTAGTAGTTGACCGTTTGACCAAAGTGGCACACTTTATCCCAGTGAAAACAACTTATACCAGTGCAAAGTTGGCCAAGATATATATGACTAGGATCATATGTCTGCATGGAGTTCCGAGGACCATCGTATCAGATAGAGGAACACAGTTTACTTCAAAGTTTTAGCATCAGCTGCACCAGACTTTGGGAACGAGATTGGAGTTCAGTACAACATTTCACCCGCAGACGGATGGACAGACCAAGAGAGTCAATCAGATTCTGGAGGACATGTTGAGAGCCTGTGCGCTAGATTATGGATCTAGTTGGGATGACAATCTGCCTTACGTAGAGTTCTCATACAACAATAGTTACCAAGCCAGTTTGAAGATGACACCGTTCAAAGCCCTGTATGGATGAAGGTGCAGAGCACCATTGATGTGGGATGAAGTTGGAGACCGACAGTTGTTTGGACCAGACTTGATTAAAGAGTCTAAGGAGAAGGTTAAACTGATCCAGGATAGACTGAAGATAGCTTAATCCAGACAGAAGAGTTATGCAGATTCGAAACGCAAGGAGGTAACCTATGAACTTGGAGACAAAGCATACCTGCGAGTATCACCTCTATGAGGAGTGAAACGTTTTGGAGTCAAGGGAAAGTTAGCCCCGAGATTTGTGGGACCATATCGTGTTTTGGAACGGATGGGAGAAGTTGCCTACAAGTTGGAGTTACCTGAAGGACTGTCAGGAGTTCAAGATGTGTTTCACGTTTCCCAGTTGAAGAAGTGCCATGCTGAGATGGCCGACATACCGCTAAGAGATACTGTACCCTTGGAGGCGATTCAATTGGACAATGACTTGACTTATGAGGAGAAGCCAGTCAAGATTTTGGAGTTTGCTAGTCGAGTCACCCGCAGCAAGGTCATCAAGTTTTGCAAAGTTCAGTGGAGCCATCATACCGAGGACGAAGCCACGTGGGAATGAGAGGATGATCTCCGCAAAGACCACCCACACCTATTTTCTAGCCAACCCGAATCTCAAGGGCGAGATTCATCTTAAGGGGGGTAGGTTTGTAACATCCCAAATTTTCAATTTGGAATGTTATACATAGATCATTCTTGCATATCATATTTTATTGCATTTCGTCTCGCGATCCTTGAAATCCTAAGCAACTCAAGGACCCTCGGAGAGAGTTGGGGATTCCCCTGGTTTTCAAATTTGATTTTTATCAAATTTTGAAACGAGGATTTTGGTTTTAAATATTTTTCTCTCCAAAAATATTTCATGTTAAAATATATGAGAGGAGATAATATGACTTCTCCAAAATAAATGAAATATTGGAGGAAAAATATTAAAATCCATATTTGTTTTATTTTGTATTTTATTTGCAATTTTGTTTGCATTAGAAAAATTGCATTTTAGGGCCAAGAAAATGTTCATCTTGTTCTAAATATTTTATTTAGACGGAGAAAAATTTGTTTTGGCATTTTTAGAATTTTATTTTATTTTCTAGGATTTTTTTAGTTTTGGCGGAATTATTTAAAAAAATGCCAGGGCTAACTGGGCCGAAGCCCAGCCGCCAGGCCCACCTCCCCGCGCCGTCGTCTCCTAGCGGGAGACGGCCGCCGCGCCGCCTGAAACGGAGTCCGGCTCGGACTCCGCTTCCCCGCGCCATGCCCCCTCCCCTAAGCCGAACCTCCCACTTAAAAGCCGCGCCCCGCCGCCCCTTGGAGCCGCCCACCCCGCCGCCGCAAGCAGCCGACCCCGCTGTTGCAAGCCGCCCCGCCGCCCTTTGCCCGCTGTCGCGCCTCCCCTCGCTGGAGCCGCTGCCGCGCCGCCCCGCCGCCCTTTGCCCGCTGGCGCGCCGCCCCTCGCCGGAGGCGCCACCGCCGCCCGCGCTGCTTGCCGCTCGCCGGAGCCGCCGCCGTGCCGGACCTCGCTAGAGGTATAGCGCCGTTCGGTTTTTTTTAAAAAACCGGCTCGGTTTTCATTAGAAAACCCTAGCTTGTTTTTTTCGGTTCGCCGGTTTTCTTTCCGGTTTTTCTTTTTAGCGGACGTTCGTCCGTACGTTCGTTTTAACGAACGGTTTTTGCTTGTTAGTTACAGATAACGAATGCTCGTTGGTTAGCCTGTTCGTCAGTTTTCTTTTATCGGATTATTCCGCAATTATTTCTGATCGCGATTTCTGATCAGATTTTCGTTCTAGTTTATCTTTTCGCTCGTTAGTCGGAATCAGGCAATTCCAGCGCCTGGATCTTCGTCTCAAGACCCTCTTTCCGTTTAATCAACTTGCATAAGTTTTTTGCTACTATAAAAATTGACCTAGGTCCAGATTAGTAAACGGATCTTGTTTCTTTCGCCGTTTGAGTTTTGTTGCTCCATTTGATTTGATTCTTTTTGCAAACCGGAGTTCTTAAGTTGAACTTTCTGGTTAAATCTTCTTATTTGAGATTTACCCGTGTTTCTTTGCTTGATTGCTTATGTAAGTTATTGTTTGTTTGCGATAGAATTCCCGGAGTGCGAAGCATGTTATCTGGAGTCTCTAGGTTACGCGGATTGTCAGCAAGGCAAGTAACACTTTGATCATACCCCTTTATCACCTAGTTTTTATGCATTAGTGCCAATCCTCAAATATTGCATGGTTAGGATGTCATTAACATGTGGGTTGGGAAGTAGTTGACGAGGTAGAACCTATTACCCTGTTACATTCAAACCCTTGGGAGTTACTTCTACGCGTTGCTTATATTGCTATGCTATGCTCGTAGACGAGGTTCGGGTGAGTGAAATCCATGACAGATGTGAGATTTACAATTAATGGTTCAACTTAAGGTGGCAACTTAAATACACATCTGGGTGGATTGAGGCACCTGGAGTACCCAGTGTTGCCTGTATTTTTGGAAATCCCGGAGTACCCGTGTGATCTTCCTATGGACCGCCACCCAGGCTCAAAGGGAACTGAGATTATTCATTCTAGAAACTTCCGTGTGCAGCCACAAGCTATTATGGGCTCTAACACAGCTGAGTAAGTTACGTGAAGCTCTTGAAGAGGTGGATCAGCAGGTAGTGGGATTGTAGGTTTGGTATGGTCTACCCAGAGTAGAGAGTTAATGTTTCTGAAAGACTGTGTCTCGGTCATCCGTTTCTCAAACACCCTGTAGTGCGAGAAAACCAACGGAGGAGATCGAGTCTTGTGGGGAAAAGTGCGCAAACCTCTGCAGAGTGTATGAACTAATCATGGTTAGCCGTGTCCCCAGTTATGGACAATCTTGAGTATCTAGTACTTGGAGTATCTTAAGTATCTCATCACTCTAAATTAATATTGTTGGGTTGATAATTACTTTAATTGGGATTGAGTTGGAGGAACCTTCTCAATGATGTTTCAACTACCATGATAGTTAAATTAAAATCTATTCCTTTGTTGTAGGGAAAAATTGGCTTTTCGCAAAACTGTAACCATAGAGCTTTCCACCAGCCAAATATGCATGTAGTGATAGCATTATTCTGTTCTTGCTCTACTGTGTTATTTTGCCAGCATATTCCATGTGCTGACCCGTTTTCGGGCTGCAACGTATTATGTTGCAGACTTTTCAGACGAGGAGTAAGGTTCGTTTGGTCGTTGCCGTGCAGCTCAGCTATGCCGTTGGAGTTGATGGACTCATTTTATCTTCCAAGCCTTCCGCTGTCATCTTATTAGATGGCCTTAAGCCATATTCATTGTAATAAGTTCTCTTTGGAGACATTCAATGTAATAAGTGTGTGATTGCTACTCTATTATAAATCCTCGAGTACTGTGTGTGTCAGCATCACCGATCCAGGGATGACACTGAAGCACAGAGACTTGACCGTTTGAGGTCGGGTTGCTACACATCAACATCATCATTAACATTATCACTAGGTTCATGTTCATTACCAGATCGTGTTTCAGCATCAGAAATAGAAATGTCATTGGGATTCTTAGGTGTGTCAACAACAGGTTCACTAGAAGCATGCAAAGTCCTATTGTTTTTATTTTTCTTCTTCTTAGAAGAACTAGGTGCATCAACATTAGTTCTCTAAGAATCTTGCTCAATTCTCTTTGGGTGGCCCTTAGGATACAAAGGTTCCTGAGTCATTTTACCCCCTCTAGTCACAACTCTAACAACATTTTCATTTTTCTTATTATCTAATTCATTGAGCAAATCATTCTGAGCTTTAAGTACTTGTTCTACTTGAGTGGTAACCATAGAAGCATGTTTACTAATAAGTTTAAGTCCACCTTTAACTCTAGACATATAATCACTCAAGTGTTCAATCATATAAGCATTACATGTCAATTGTCTACCAACATAAGCATTGAAGTCTTCTTGTTTAACCATAAAATTATCAAACTCATCCAAACATTGGCTAGCAAACTTAGTAGATGGGATTTCATCCTTATCAAATCTATAGAGAGAATTTACCTTTACTACCTGTGTCGGGTTATCAAGACCATGTATTTCTTCAATAGGTGGCAAATTCTTAACATCTTCAGCTTTAATACCCTTTTCTTTCATAGATTTCTTTGCATCTTGCATATCTTCACGACTGAGAAATAGAATACCCCTTTTCTTCAGAGTTGGCTTAGGAGTTGGTTCAGAAAGTTTCCAATTATTTTCATTACTCAACATATTATTCAATAGCAATTCAGCTTGATCAACAGTTCTTTCCCTGAAAACACAACCAACACAACTATCCAGGTGGTCTCTAGAAGCATTGGTTAGTCCATTATAAATGATATCAAGTATTTCATTTTTCTTGAGAGGATGATCAGACAAAGTAATCGGAGAAGCCTCCCCCAAGCTTGTGGGAGCCTCTCTTCTTCAATTTGCACAAAATTATATATTTCCCTTAAGGCAACTTGTTTCTTATGAGTGGGGAAATATTTAGCAGAGAAGTAATAAATCATATCCTGGGGACTACGCACACAACCAGGATCAAGAGAATTAAACCATGTTTTAGCATCACCCTTTAATGAGAACGAAAATAACTTAAGGATTTATTAGTAACGAATTTTCTCCTCTTTAGTAACAAATTTTCAGATTCATAGCCATAAAAAAGGATTAGATTCAACCAAAGTAATCAACTCAGGATCGACAGAGAAATCATAATCCTTATCAGAAATACAGATAGGTGAAGTAGCAAAAGCTGGGTCATATTTCATTCTAGCATTCAAAGGTTTTTCTTTCAGCTTAGCTAACAGTTTCTTAAGATCATACCTATCATTGCAAGCTAAAAAGTATCTAGCAGTTTCTTCATCCATAACATAACCCTTAGTCACAACAGGCAATTCATACCCAGGGGGAGAATCTTCATCATCACTTTCATCACTATTATCAGTTTCAATAATTTCATTCTCTCCAACCCTAGCAAGTTGTT
Organism: Triticum aestivum; assembly: GCF_018294505.1. NCBI lineage: Eukaryota > Viridiplantae > Streptophyta > Magnoliopsida > Poales > Poaceae > Triticum > Triticum aestivum. The sequence goes on from NC_057812.1 coordinate 211,368,152, forward strand.
CATCAAGAAATTAACCTAATGGCACAATACTATCAAGCATAGAAGTAGTTTCATCATAAGCATCATGCATAGCAGAAGTGGAATCATCAATTAAATGCGACATATCAGAATAAATAGCAGGAGTAGGTGTCGCAAGTTTACTCAAAACAGAAGGTGAATCAAGTGCAGAGCTAGATGGCAGTTCCTTACCTCCCCTCGTAGTTGAGGGAAAAATCTTGGTTCTTTCATCTTTCAAGTTCTTCATAATGATCAACATATATAAATCCCAAGTGACTCAAAGAATAGAGCTATGCTCCCCAGCAACAGCGCCAGAAAATAGTCTTGATAACCCACAAGTATAGGGGATCGCAATAGTTTTCAAGGGTAGAGTATTCAACCCAAATTTATTGATTCGACACAAGGGGAGCCAAAGAATATTCTCAAGTATTAATAGTTGAGTTGTCAATTCAACTGCACCTTAAAGACTTAATATCTGCAGCAAAGTATTTAGTAGCAATATGGAAGTAACGATAACGGTGGCAAAAGTAATAGTATTGGTTTTGTAGTGATTGTGACAATGGCAACAGAAAAGTAATTAAGCAAAGATCAATATATGAAAAGCTCGTAGGCAATGGATCAGTGATGGATAATTATGCTGGATGTGATTCCTCATGCAACAGTTATAACATAGGGTGACATAGAACAAGCTCCAGTTCATCAATGTAATGTAGGCATGTATTCCGAATATAGTCATACGTGCTTATGGAAAAGAACTTGCATGACATCTTTTGTCCTACCCTCCCATGGCAGCGGGGTCCTATTGGAAACTAAGGGAGTACCGGAACAAAGCATTAACACTTAGTGAATACATGAACTCCTCGAACTATAGTCATCACCGGGAGTGGTCCCGATTATTGTCACTTCGGGGTTACCGGATCATAAAATATAGTAGGTGATTATTGACTTGCAAAATAGGATCAAGAACTCACATATATTCATGGAAACATAATAGGTTCATATCTGAAATCATGGCACTCGGGCCCTAGTGATAAGCATTAAGCATAGCAAAGTCATAGCAACATCAATCTCAGAACATAATGGATACTAGGTGTCGGTGTCAAAACCGGCGGATCTCGGGTAGGGGCTCCCGAACTATGCGTCTAAGGCGGATGTTAACAGGAGGCAGGGGACACGATGTTTACCTAGGTTCGGGCCCTCTTGATGGAGGTAAAACCCTACGTCCTGCTTGATTGTTCTTGATGATATGAGTATTACAAGAGTTGATCTACCACGAGATCAAAGAGGCTAAACCCTAGAAGCTAGCCTATGGTATGATTGTATGTTGTCCTACGGACTAAAACCCTCCGGCTTATATAGACACCGGAGGGGGCTAGGGTTACACAAGGTCGGTTACAAAGGAGGAGATATACATATCCGTATTGCCTAGCTTGCCTTCCACGCCAAGTAGAGTCCCATCTGGACACGGGACGAAGTCTTCAATCTTGTATCTTCATAGTCCAATAGTCCGACCAAAGGATATAGTCCGGCTGTCCGGAGACCCCCTAATCCAGGACTCCCTTAGTAGCCCCTGAACCAGGCTTCAACGACGATGAGTCCGGCACGCAGTGTTGTCTTCGGTATTGCAAGGCGGGTTCCTCCTCCGAATACACCATGGAAGAGTTTGAATACAAGGATAGTGTCTGACCTTGCAAAATAAGTTCCACATACCACCGTAGAGAGAACAATATTCCCACAAATCTAATCTGCTGACACGTTTTGACAGCATGGCATCACGCCACAGCCCGGTCATTATTAGAACCGGTTTCTTAACCAGCTCCGCACATAACGCGAGGCGGTTTCCTTGACATGTCTTGTCAAAGCAGAGATCATGTTCCCCTTATCACGGGATTCTCATCAATACAAATGTGGGTAACCCAACCATGCCTGTTGGTATGACTCCTAGATCTTAGGTAAGTCTCAAACGGCCACGAGGAGGACGCCTGATATTCACCCTCTTTATAAAGGGGACAAGGCTTTTTTTCTTTTTTCCCTCCCGGGCTCAATTGAATCCTTCCTCCGCCTCGAGTTCTAACACCCAAAGCTCAGGTCAGGTGCTTCGGACCTTCAACTATGTCCGGATCCAACCTTCAAGGTCGATGGATGCCTTCCTCTGTCATAGAGGAAGACATCAAGAAGTTGAGAGAGGCCAGATATCTGACCGCCGAAATTTCACATAGGCTGCCCGCCCGAGGGCAGGTCGTCCCTACTCCCGAACCCAACGAGAGCGTTGTGTTCATCTCCCACTTCCTCCAGGACTAGGCCTCTCTCTGGATCCCTTTGTTAGGGGTCTTATGTTCTATTACGGGCTGGATTTTCATGATCTGGCCCCAGATTCCCTTCTTCACATCTCGTCATTTATTGTCGTATGTGAGGCCTTCCTCCGCATTACCCCTCACTTCGGCCTGTGGCTCAAGACCTTCGATGTTAAGCCGAAGATGGTCGAGGGGTAGTACGCAGCGTGTGGAGGTGCTTTAATAAGCAAAATTGCTGACGCTCCATGGCCGGAGGGTTCCTTTCCAGAGGTGTCCGGATTGTGGCAGCGGGAGTGGTTTTACGTCACAGCTCCCCGAAGTGCCAAGTGGGTAGCTTCCCCCACCTTTCGCTCGGGCCCCCACCACAACTGATGTCATGGATCAGCAGGGGGCTAAGCTGGGGTCCAGCCAAGGACGGGCCAATACTACAGAGCCGTATCCGAGATCTCTTCGAGGGAGATTTCAGTCTGGTTATGGTAATGCAAGTTATGCTGGTTCGTTGAGTCCAGCCTTGCAAACGCCGGCCCCTCCGCATGTGGGAATTCAACCCGGAAGGACCGCATGCTATTCAACATTTCCTTGGAATGACGCACGAAGAGATGTACAAATCGTTCTTCGGACCCCAAATAGAGTGTCCAGACACCACCGAGGACATGGGCCTGAGCTGCAACCATCCCGCTGCCCAAGTAAGTAATCCAATGCCGAACCTGCTGTCCTTTTATTTATCATGGTATCATTCTAAAGAGCCGCCTTTTGACCAAGACTGGATAACAAAGGCGATGATGATTAGATGTTCGGCCCCCCTTCCTGAGGGCTTGGACAATCCGGTATTGGACAAGATGCTCGAGTCGGTGCCTTATCCAGTGTCCTCAAAGGAAGATGATGGGGGGAATAAAGAGGGCAAAAGCGGGCCTCACTCGCTACTTATTCCAGCCAGGGGAATGAGCACCTCCGCGAGGAAGGACGATCAAAGGGAAGAATCTGACATTCTCTCTCCCCGGGGAAGGAAGAGGACTACCTCTGAAGATCCGGAAACCAAGGTTTCCAAACGGGAGAAGAAATCTTCATCAGAGGGTCCTGCCTCGGAGGGTATTCTTGCCACACAATGTCCGCGCGGGGATCAGCCCTCTACTGAGCTGTAAGTAATCGAAAAGTACTTAATAGTGAAAACATCCTACCTTACTTCCGAAGACAATAACCGATGCTTATAAATTGTAGTTCGGATCGCAGCCCTTCTGGACAGAGTTCATCTTCGGGGGATCTTCTTCCGGAGATGATGGAGATCGAAACGCCTCCCCCGGACACCCCGGCTCAAGAAGCGGGCGACCTTGAAGTGTCGTCGTGAAGGGTATCTTCGGATCCACTAGGGCCAGAGGATAACCCCTTGGCTACCCAGAATCCCCAGTATCCGGCTCCTAAAGAGAGCGACAACAAGGGCATGTACAGTGTGTGGTCGGACATGCTGAAGGATCTTCTGGGGCAAGCAGCCGTCTCGAAAGCGCATCGTACGCTAATGGGTACGGTAATTGAAAGGATTTCATCCGCTGAAAGCGGTTTGCATGAAGCCTTTATGAGTCTACTGAAAGGCTTCGAGGTACGTGAAATAATGTATGTTTTTAACAGTACCGCATACGTTAGGTATGCCCTATGCAGATAGTAGCCCCTGAGACTCTGGTTGTCGTCAAAAACGGCGGCAAACAGAGGATCATAGTCCCAGGTAATAACCAGACCACCTTTATGTGCAGGTGGCTGAAGCTCTAGTGGCTAGCCGGATTGATGGGTTTGCTGAGCTAAAGCGGCAACTGGATGCGGCAGATGCCGACATCATGCTTGTCAACAAGCGGCTTGACGAGGCACAGGGTGAGTGATTTTTCTGGTGATCGTCACATAATAAGAGTAGCATGATGCCAGTATCTTTAATATGTTGTGACTGCATATGGAGCTGCCACCGTGGAGACCCTTCGGGCGGAGCTTGCCTGAGCCAAGGAGCAAGCAAGGAGTAGCAATGCGGCCGCTTTAAAGGAGGCCAAAGAATTAAGGGCCGAAAAGGCCGCGCATTGCGAGAGCAAGGAAAAAATAGCCAGATGGCTGTAGAGTTAAGAGATGTCGCTGACCGTTACCAGCTTCTTGAAGAAGAAAACCGGGCGAAGGCGATGAACCTGGAGAAGGCCTAGATGGCTGCCAAGGAAGACCGCTCCAAAATTAGAGCGACAAAGGAGGAGCTGAATCAAGCTACATAAATCATGTCTGGGAAGCCCTTCTTGTTGCGGACTAAGTTCGGAGATCCAAAGTATGCTCCTCTGGACCGGCTATGGAGTTCTGCGGACGCGTACATGGATTTGGCTGCAAGTGCTCCTGATGCGGCCGAGTACTTCAAGGATCAGAAAGGTCCCGAAGTGGAAAAGCTGTTCTGGTCACAGTTTCATGCTCCAGTCCGTCCGCTGCTATTGAATGAGCGATTGGCTGAGTGGGCCGAGCTCCATAGGTTGTCCGGACTTGCCATGAGGTCTGTTGTGGATCACCTGTGGTCAGGAGGGCCAAGGCCGAATAGCTACTTTAGTTTAGTGCAACAATACCTTGGTGTTGTGCCACACATCGATGCTGTAAAGAGATCAGCGTGCATAGAAGGTGCACGGATGGCCTTTGCCCGTGTCAAGACATACTGGGCGGAGATGGATGCCACCATTGTTGCGTCACAGGGTTCGGCTGTAGGCTGAGTGGCTGCCGAGCACTACTTTGAAGAAGTTCTTGAAGGCGCTCGTTCGATAGATGCTCAGTGCTCGAAGAATGTTATGTTCAAGTGACATGTATTCCCATTGTAAAAACAATGTTTTATTGAAGTATCAAGGCTGTATTTATACTTTTGCCCGAAAGTACTATGGTGCCTCCTGTGCGGCCGTTTATGTATATATGTGTATAACCTGAAAGATTGCAGTCGTCGGCTCCGCCCCCACGCATATAATGCGGGGGTGTTCGCAAAAGATGCATATCCACACTTGATCCAACGTCTTGGTCCGTTAAGGAGGTGATAGCATAGCGAACGAGGCAATCAGACTATATTGCTTTAACACTTTCACTTAGCCATAGGAGTTTGACAGTGGGGCTACTATATAGCCCCTGGTACTTCTGTGCTTGTCCGAATACGGGGCGCGTATGTACATGACCGGGAAACGGCCCTTCATTAATGCGGAGGAACCCCGGAGATTCCTATGAGTCATCGAGTGGTTTACCAGTCTCTCGCGATATCATGACAATTAGTTTTCTGCTTTCTCTACTGAGGTGCTCATCCGGATGAACGAGGGCACAATCGCAGTAGTTCTGCCAGTGCTACCTTAGCCGATATAATGGAACATAAGGTGCCAAAACATGGGAGCCGGGCAAACCCAACATTTGACCAAAGACATGATTCGGAGCTGATGCATATAGGGCCAAACTCGCGACGCCGAACACTCCCTAAGGTGTTCGGTCTTTATAACATATACCGGGCTAAACAATGCCCTTAATAAGAAACCCCATGTGTCCAGGTACGTGCAAAATTCTGGCGTGGCCACATGCCAAAAATGCCAGCATCCTTCTCAGTTGTGTGGAGTATCCGGAGGATGTGAGCAACAAGAGACAGTAAAAAAGGTTTACGCAGGGTCTTAATCTAAAAAGAAACCTTTGGGCGGGTCCCTGCTGCACGTCTGCGCCTGTGTCTCCGTTGTGCTGTGTCCTGGACGGGTGTAGCACGTTTGTCATCTGCAAAAGGAAAGAACTTAAGTGAAAGTTGCCGTGCCAAAAAGAAGAATTGGTTATGGTCAATGAACTATCAAAATTCAAGAGAAGCCTAGTTGAGCCGGGCTGGCCCTGATTACACGCGGGAAGCCCCTAGTATCGTTTATGAGGGTTTGAAAACCAATCTCATGCATATATGATGGAACGCCGGACTCGTCTAACCATGTCCGTGGTCTTGACGACCTGCCATTTTTCTGGTTGGGGAGGCCGTCTAGTTTGCGGCTGCTAGAGCCGCCGCTCCTCTTCCGTGCGTAAAAAACGTTCCGTATTTCTGCTGACTGTGATAATGCCACGTGGACCGGGCATCTTGAGCTTGAGAAAAGCATAATGCGGTATTGCGTTAAAAGGAGCGAAAGCCGCCCTTCCGAGTAGTGCATGATAATCACTTCAGAATGGAGCGATGTGAAAAGTTAACGTTTCGCTTCGGAAGTTATCGAGAGAACCGAATACCACCTCTAGTGGTAGGGAGCCCGTACAGCGGGCCTCTTGTCCTGGTATTACTTCCTTGAAGGTAGTATTACTGTGGCTTATTTGTGTTGGGTCTATCCCCATTTTGCGGACTGTGTCTTGATATATCAGATTTAGATCACTGCCGCCGTCCATGAGGACTCTTGTGAAATGGTACCCATTTATTATTGGGTCTAACACCAAGGCCGTTAGTCCTTCGCGCCGGATATTTGTATCATGATCCCTATGATCAAAAGTGATCGGGGAGGCCAACCAAGGGTTGAACCTAGGGGTGACGGGCTCTAGGTGCGTGTGCATCGGAGTGCATGATTGCTTCTCCTCTTTGTCACATGGATCACGTTTACTGTTTTAATCTCTGGTGGGAACTTTTTCTGACCTCCGGCGTTTTGCTGGCGAGGTTCATCCTCGTCTTCGCTTGGTGTATCTTCCCCTTTGTGTTCAACGTTTAGCTTACCGGCCTACTTGAAGACCCAACATTCTCGGTGGGTATGGTTTGCAGGTTTGTCTGGGGTGCCGTGAATCTGACAGAGTTTGTCAAGAATTTTGTTTAGGCCAGATTGTCCTTCTCTGCTGCCTTTGAAAGGCTTTTTCCGCTGACCTGGTCGGGAGCCCCTGAATCCGGCGTTTACCGCCATGTTATCTGGGCTACCTTCTTTATTTCGACGCTTGTTTTTGTTGCGTCGTGGTTTACCATTGCCATCCCTGACTTCGGATGTGCTTGGGTCGCTGGTGCTGCTATGGGCCAACCAGCTGTCCTCGCCCACACAAAAGCGGGTCATGAGGATTGTTAGGGCTGCCATTGTTCTCAGTTTTTCTTAACCGAGGTGTCTGGCGAGCCATTCGTCTCGGACGCTGTGTTTAAAAGCTGCTAAGGCTTCGGCGTCCGGACAATCGACAATTTGGTTCTTCTTGGTGAGGAACCTGTTCCAAAGCTTTCGGGCATACTCTCCGGACCTTTGGATTATATGACTTAAATTGTCTGCATCCGGAGGTCAGACATAAGTCCCTTGAAAATTGTCCCAAAAAGCGTCCTCGAGCTCCTCCCAACTTCCAATTGAGTTTTCAGGGAGGCTTTTCAGCCAGTGCCGAGCTGGCCCTTTAAGCTTGAGGGGCAAGTATTTAATGGCATGGAGATCGTCTCCACAAGCCATATGAATATGGAGGATGAAGTCCTCTATCCAGACTCCAGGGTCTGTGGTTCTATCGTACGCCTCTATGTTCACCGGTTTGAATCCCTCCGGGAATTCGTGATCCAGCACCTCATCAGTGAAACATAAGGGGTGTGTGGCACCCCTGTATTGGGATGCGGCATGGTGTTCGGACGGTTGTAGTATTCGGTGTTGGTTGTGTACCATAGTGTGCTTCCTAGATCCATAGATAGATTTGGTCGCACCGAATTTTTGACGCAAGTTCTCACATAGATCGTGTGTTGACTTATGCGCAACTTTGTTAGCCACTCTATCGCACTCACAAGGTAGTGGATCTGGCCGGTTGGCCATATCACTTTTCGGCTGCATGGGCTCTAAGGCCTCATCGTCGAATTCCGGTAATAGCTTGCGCTTTGGATAGCTATTTTTATAGTAACTTCCACCATACTTTGTTACTTTGTTCCACTTGTTGTTGAGCGTGTCTTGAGCGACCTTGAGCCTTTGCTTCTGTTTCTTCAGGCTCCTCGCTGTGGCAATAAGCCTTCTGCGGAGGTTCTCTTGCTCCAAGTGTGTTTCCGAGATGGTGTGTGCATCTTCATCCGGACTGTTTTCTTCCCTAGACGGGGATTGATGAGGCCTATCTTTGGTGTCATCGTGTTTGGACGTCGGATCCGTACTATGTTTGCAATTTGCATCTTGATCGTGTTCTGCCACCGGGGTGGTGCAGTTGTCGTTTCTTCCGGAGTCGCGTGGACTATTATTTCCTCTTGTGCTGTTATCGCTGTTTTTGCTATGGCAGGACTTTGAGCGGCGCCGCTGACGTCGACGCTTGGGTTGCTTGGAGGGTGCATCCTCCGCTGTCTCTTCGCCATTGCCCTCTCTGGGTGCATCCACCATGTATACGTCATGTGATGAAATAGCGGTCCAACACCCTGTGGGCGGTGGTTCCTGTTCGTCCCCTGCATCGTCATCCATACCGTCGATGTCTTCGGAGTCGAAGTTGAGCATGTCGGTTAAGTCGTCGACAATGGCTACTAAGTGGGTGGTGGGTGGGCAGCGAATTTCTTCGTCGTCCGCATCCCATTCTAGCCGGACATAGTTCAGCCAAGGTTCTCGTGACAGGGAGAGAGACCTTAATGAATTTAGCACATCTCCAAAAGGTGAGTGCTGAAAGATATCAGCGGAGGTGAACTCCATGATCGGTGCCCCGTCGGATTCGACAGGCACGGATGTAGGCGCTCGGAGTCCATGGGCAAGGATAAATCCAGTGGTTCGGCGACGCGACTCTCGAAAGGGGTGAAGTCAGTATCTGGCTCTAACGCCACTGAGAGTGCGGCCTCCATGGAGGGGTCTATCCCTCCGCTCTCGGATGGCGTGATTTGCTCCGGATTAACGGCCGGAGTAGCTACGGATGCGATCTCCCGAACACTGTCCGACAACAGAGTTACGTCTTGCTCGTCGCAACTGTGCGGCGCGTCCGGCATGGGCTCGAATCCGTCGAAGATCAAGTCTCCGCGGATATTGGCCGTGTAGTTCAAGTTTCTAAATCTGACCTGATGGCCAGGGGTGTAGCTTTTGATCTGCTCTAGATGGCCAAGCGAATTGGCCTGTAGTGCGAAGCCGCCGAGTACGAAGATCTGTCTGGGGAGGAAAGCCTCACCCTGGACCGCATCGCTAGCGATGATCGAAGGAGCCATCAAGCCTTATGGTGACGACATAGTGGAACTCTCAATGAAAGCACCAATGTGGGTGTCAAAACCGGCGGATCTCGGGTAGGGGGTCCTGAACTGTGCGTCTAAGGCGGATGGTAACAGGAGGCAGGGGACACGATGTTTACCCAGGTTCGGGCCCTCTTGATGGAGGTAAAACCCTACGTCCTGCTTGATTGTTCTTGATGATATGAGTATTACAAGAGTTGATCTACCATGAGATCAAAGAGGCTAAACCCTAGAAGCTAGCCTATGGTATGATTGTATGTTGTCCTACGGACTAAAACCCTCTGGTTTATATAGACACCGGAGGGGGCTAGGGTTACACAAGGTCGGTTACAAAGGAGGAGATATACATATCCGTATTTCCTAGCTTGCCTTCCACGCCAAGTAGAGTCCCATCCGGACACGGGACGAAGTCTTTAATCTTGTATCTTCATAGTCCAACAGTCCGACCAAAGGATATAGTCCGGCTGTTCGGAGACCCCCTAATCCAAGACTCCCTCACCAGGGATCAAACCCTAACAAAACTAACTCGATTACATGATAAATTGCATCCAACCAATCACCATCCAACAATCCTATGATGGATTACTCACGCACGGCGGTGAGCATCATGAAATTGGTGATGGAGGAAGGTTGATGATGATGATGGTGACGCATTCCCCTCTACGGAGCCCCGGACAGACTCCAAATCAGCCCTCCCGAGAGAGATTAGGGCTTGGCGGCGGCTCTGTATCGTAAAACGCGATGAATCCTTCTCTCTAATTTTTTCTCCCCGAACGTGAATATATAGAGTTGGAGTTGAGGTCGGTGGAGCCTCAGGGGGCCCATGAGACAGGGGGCACGCCTCACCCTCGTGGACAGGGTGTGGGCCCCCTGGTGTTGATTCTTTCGCCAGTATTTTTTATAAATTCCAAAAATATTCTCGGTGAAGTTTCAGGTCATTCCGAGAGCTTTTATTTCTGCACAAAAATAACACCATTTTAATTCTGCTGAAAACAACGTCAGTCCGGGTTAGTTCCATTCAAATCATGCAAGTTAGAGTCCAAAACAAGGTCAAAAGTGTTTGGAAAAGTAGATGCGATGGAGACGTATCACTACTTTGAAGCACAAGTGTGGTAAAGGATACTAACAATGCCCCTTCTCTCTTTGTTTATTTATATATTTTTTCTTTTCTTTTCTTTTTTTCTCTCTCATTGTCCGGAGTCTCATCCCGACTTGTGGGGGAATCATAGCCTCCATCATCCTTTCCTCACTGGAGCACTGCTCTAAAAATGAATAATGATGATCATCACACTTATATTTACTTATAACTCAAAAGAAAATAAAATTACAACTCGATACCTATGACAAAGTATGACTCTATATGAATGCCTCTAGCATGTACCCTGATGTGCAATGATCTAGCGTAACATGTATGAAAAATGATGAACGGTGGCTGAGCCACAAACACTATGTCCGCTATATGATCATGCAAAGAAATATGACAATGAATGCTCAAGTCATCAAACGGAAGAGGTGGAAGTTGCATTGCAATATATCTCGGAATGGCCATGGAAAAGCCATAATAGGTAGGTATGGTGATTATTTTGAGGAATATATAATAAGCCTTATGTGTGATAGAGCATATCATATCACGGGGTTTGGATGCACCTGCGAAGTTTGCACCACGTCTCGATGTGAGAAAGGGCAATGCACGGTACCGTAGAGGCTAGCAAATTGCGGAAAGGTAAGAGTGCGTATAATCCATGTACTCAAATTAGTCATAAAGAACTCATATACTTATTGCAAAAGTTTGTTAGACCTCGAAGCAAAGTACTACTACGCATTCCCCTAGGGGGATAGATTGGTAGGAAAAGACCATCGCTCATCCCCGACCGCCACTCATAAGGAAGACAATCAATAATAAATCATGCTTCAACATCATAGCATAACGAGAGACTATACGTGCATGCTTCAGGAATCACAAACCTTAACACCAATATTCTTACTAAACACAACCATTTACTAGTACCTCCCACATATTCCATCTCTATATCGCAAAACTATTGTAAGGAATCAAACATATCATACTCAGTGATCCATAAGTTTTATGTAGGATTTTATGACTAACCATGCAATTGACCAATTCCTTTTAACTCTCTAAATAGATCTAAGTGAAGCATGAGAGTTTAATTGTTTCTACAAAATACCATGCTCTAATAAATATAAGTGAAGCAAAAGAGAATTCTACAAACAACGGTTTTCTATGTCAAGAGAAACAGGCAATCCAAACTTCAAATGATATAAGTGAAGCATATGAAGCATTCTATAAAGCCATACTAAAAATATATAAGTGAAGTGCAATGAGAATTCTATAAATCAACCTTGGACTATATCATACCAGCATGGTTCATAAAATAAAAATGAAAACTAAATGCAAAAGACGCTCCAAGATTTGCACATATCACATCAACAAAACGAAAACGAAAACATACCGATATTTGTTGAAGAAAGATGGGATGCCTTCCGGGGCATCCCCAAGCTTAGACGCTTGAGTCTCCTTGAATATTTACTTGGGGTGCCTTGGGCATACCCAAGCATGAGCTCTTTCATCTCCTCCTTCTCCTCATATCGAGACCTCCTCGATCTTTGATCACTTCATCCACACAAAACTCAATAGAAAACTCGGTAAGATTCGTTAGTATAATAAAGCAAATCAGTACTCTAACTACTGTTGCAAACCAATCCATATTTTGTTTTTCATTGTAGGTACTGTAATATAACTTTTCCATGGCTTATACTACCGATAAAAGTCGATAGTTTCATCAAAACGAGCAAAACAATGCATCAAAAATAGAATCTATCTTGAACAGGACAGTCTGTAGTAATCTGAACATTCACCATACCTCTGGTACTCCAAAAATTCTGAAACAATTAGGAAAAATAAACATTTTGTACAGCAAGACTGTGCAAAAAGTTTCAGAAGCTTTCGACGTTCCAGTAAAAAAATGTAAAATCACGCACTACAGCCAAAGTTTTTGTTTCTACACCGCACATACCAACAAGCAATCTAAACATCCTAAAGGCAAATCTTGGCACATTATTATTATAATACAAAGGATTTGTACAAGGGGTTAATTATTTTTGTGAGAATCTTCATGAAAAATTCTACATTGTTTCCATGAGCATGAACACAAGTGTTCAAGGTAGACCCTCACTTCTCCAATGCATAACTTCCAATCGCTTCTCTTTTGTGAAAAGGTTTTTAGGTTCCCCTCTATATTTTTTTGTTTTTAAACTTTATAAGAGGACTCAACAGAAATAAATTACTCTCTAGGGTTGTCTCCCTGGCAGCGCTTTCTTTAAAGCCATTAAGCTAGGCATAAAGTGCTCAAGTAATGAATCCACCTGGATCCCAAGGTATATCAAAGCCAATTTTAATTAACAATGATTTGGCATTTAGTAGTGAGCACAAAGCAACATATATCAAGCAATGCCGAAGTCTAACTCTCTTCCTAGGCATCAGCATGTCATACAAGAACAATTCATGCACATCAAGTAAAGGCCAATACATAGCATAAGCAGTTTCTTGCAATTCTATCGTGTTGGAAACATAGAGAGGTGGAGATATAGTTCCTCTCTCATAATAATTGCAAGTAGGAGCATCAAGCACGTGCATATTATATTCATCAAAATCATCATGTGTAGTAGCAAAATGCAACCCATCAACATAATCCTTAATAGAGCAAACTTCTCCGATATAGTGTAGTCGGGAGAATCCAAAAAGATAATAGGACTATCATGTGTGGGTGCAATAGCAACAATTTCATGTTTAACATAAGGAACAATAGCAAGTTCATACCCATAAGCATCATTCATATTGGAATCTTGGCCACAAGCATAGCAAGCATCAAGTTCATCAAAAAGGGATATTTCAAAAGAATCAACGGGATCATAGCAATTATCATAGCATTCATCCTTCGGTAAGAATGAAGGGGCATTAAATAATGTGTGAGTTGAAGAGTTACTCTCATTAGAAGGTGGGAACGGGTAGCTAATCCGTTCTTCTTTCATTTGTTCTTCGCTCTCCTCATCATCTTTTTCATCCAATGAGCTCGCATCTTCATCAATTTCTTCTTCCATAGTCTCCTGCAAAATATTAGTCTCTTCTTAGACAGTGGAGGAGTCCTCAATATATGGTTTAACATAGGAATTAGAAGCATAATTATCATAACAATATTTAAGTATGGCAAAATTTTCATATTTGTAAAGAGTAGCATCATACTTTTCAATCAAAGAAGCAATTTCATAAGCACCCTTAAAAGCAACAAATTCTTCAATTTGTTCGATATCAATGTAATTATAAACACCTTTGACATAAGAAGATACGATTCCATTATCAATAAACTCACATTGGTAGGGAAGGTGTTTCTTAGGGTCTTCAGAACAACAAGTAACATCATATAATTCACATAAATTCCAAGCATAGCATTGCATAGTATTAATTTGATGTTGTAAAAGTTTCCTTTTCAGATAAACGATGTCATACAAAACAAGCCTGCTCATCTAATGATTTTCCCTCAACTAAGCTAGTTGGGTTTTCAGCACAAGCACAAATGGATCGAAGATGATCTAAGTAGAGACCTTCAGTGGTATGATATATTTTGGGTGGTTCTTCAACCATTGGTTTAGTAGGTACAACTAATTTTTTTTGGTATTTTGCGTTTCCTACCCATAACTAAAGATAGAAAACAAGAGCAAAAAATAAAAAATTACTTAGTGATAAAGCAAACAAGCACACACGAGAATATTCACCCCACGCTATAACTCCCCGGCAACGGCGCCAGAAAAAGGTCTTGATAACCCACAAGTATAGGGGATCGTTTGTAGCCTTTTTCGATAAATAAGAGTGTCGAACCCAACGAGGAGCTAAAGGCAGAACAAATATTCCCTCAAGTTCTATCGATCACCGATACAACTCCACGCACACTTGATGTTTGCTTTACTGAAAACAAGTATGAAACTATTTTGTAGGTGTGATGCTAGAACTACTTTGCAAGAATAAATCGAGAAGTACTTTGTAAGATAATAAAAGTTAGGTGTTTAGTAAAAGGGTTTGTGCCAACAAGAAAGTTATTTGTCCCTAGGCAATCGATAACAAGTACTGGTAATCATTCTTGAAACTTTATATGAGGGAGAGGCATGAGCTAACATACTTTATCTACTTGGATCATATGCACTTATGATTGGAACTCTAGCAAGCATCCACAACTACTAAAGATCATTAAGGTCGTGAAACCCAACCATAGCATTAAGTATCAAGTCCTCTTTATTCCCATACGTCATACCCCACCTACTTGGGTTTAAGTTTCTGTCACTCTCTCAACCCACCATAAGCAAACCATGAACATATTGCAACACCCTACACCGGGGGACCCTCACGTTTGCGTGAGACGGAGGGCACCGTAGGACAGCACCATAAATAAAATATACAATGATACCAACCAAGATCACGATTAACCTAGAGGACAAAACAGTTCTATTCAAACATCATAGGATAACCATAGATCATTGGGAAATAATATATGGAGTTGAGCACCATGTTTAAGTAGAGATTACAGCGGGGAGAGGAGGTGTTACACCACTGCATAGAGGGGGAGAAAGTTGGTGTTGACGGTAGCAAGATTGTTGATGTAGATCGTCGTCCCGATCGTTGCCCTGGTGGCACTCCGGCACCACCGGAAGCGAGGGGGGAGAGCCCCCCTCCTTATTCTTCTTCCTTGCCCCCCTAGATGGGAGGAGAGTTACCCCTCTGGTCCATGGCCTCCATGGCCGTGGAGGGGTGGGAGCCCCTCCGAGATTGGATCTCCCTCTCTGTTCTCTTCTGTTTCGCGTCCCCAAGATCTGGCCGAAAACTGTTTCTTATATTCCCGGAGATCCGTAACTCCGATTGCGCTGAGATTTTAACACGATTTTTTTCAGATATAAGATTCCTTGCACCCGAAGTAGAGGTCCAACCGACGTATGAGGTGGGCACAACCCACCATGGCACACCTGGCTCCTCTGGCGTGCCCTGGTGGGTTGTGCCCACCTGGGGCCTCCGTTTGCGATGATTCCAACTTCCAAATAATCACATATATTCCAAAATAATTCTCCATGAAATTTTATTGCATTTGGACTTCGTTTGATATGGACACTCTGCGATACAAAAACATGCAGAAAACAGGAACTGGCACTTGGCACTGGATCAATAGGTTAGTCTAATAAATCATATAAAAAGCTGCCAAAAGTATGTAAAACTTGTATAATATTGACATGAAACAATCAAAAATTATAGATACGATGGATACGTATCAATTCCTTTGAAACCTTTCGCCCGCGCGTGTCCTGCTCTGCCGACTCGGGTCTCCGAATCATCTCCTCATCGCCAACGACCTCCCGCCGCTGGTCTCCACCGTCGTCAACGGGAATCCTCACCGCCGTTGTTGCCATAGCCAGCTCATCGCCAAGTTAGGGTATGAGTTCGATTCTTTGTGCAATCTTTACCTCTGATTCTTAGCACAAAGTCAATGCCATGATTCTTACCAAGTTTGAGATTATCTTATCCAGTAAAACCTCCCTTTAGATTAGTTTTGATTTGAAAATTTAGGGTTAGGTTTCCGCCAAACTCATCTCGGACCGACTGAGTTGTAGAAATTGGTCTCACCGATTTATCTTAGACCATTGCACTTGTAACTTTCGGTCTGACCGAAACTTGCAAATTGGTGTGACCGATTTCAACTCTCAGTGAAACCCTAGCAATCTCGGTTTCACCGAACTGTGACTCGGTCTGACCGATTTCACAAGTTTAGACTCCAATATTGCTTCGATGGCAC
Organism: Triticum aestivum; assembly: GCF_018294505.1. NCBI lineage: Eukaryota > Viridiplantae > Streptophyta > Magnoliopsida > Poales > Poaceae > Triticum > Triticum aestivum. The sequence goes on from NC_057812.1 coordinate 211,384,402, forward strand.
CGAGTTTAACAAATCGGTAGCTCCGAAATGCTTTCTGTGGAAAACTAAAACTAAGTTTTTGACTCAATTGTTTTGCAAAATCTCTGCACTTTGTGATGCTCATCCACTCTATCTCAACTACATCTATTCACAGGGTCAGCTCTCAGTTTGCAGTGTCAGAAATGTCTGATCAGAGTGATAGACAGAACAAGTCTGAGGATCAAGTTAACATGAGTGAGGGCACTAGTCCCTCTGATAGCTATGAGCCTATGATGAGGGTAGCAGAAGTACTCCTAGCAACCTGCCTAAGGCTGCTACTAGGCAGAGGAAGAAGAGAAACTCATACTCTGAAGATGAGGATTATGTTGCTGCTGAGAAGGAGGTCAGCTCCAAGAAGAAAGTGGTCAAGAAGGAATTTGGCACAACTTCTTCAACTAAGCCTGGTATGCACAAGAAGGCTCCTGCCAAGAGAGTGCCCACTTCAAAGGCTAGAGCCTCAACTATTGAAGCCTCCAAAACAACTGAAGAAGAGGCTGATGGTGAAGGCAAGAAGAGGAAGGAAAGGGCCAAGAAGACTATGGCAAGAGTTATTGGAAAGCCCTCAATGATGATTCAATCTGATGAGGAAGAAGAGGAAGAAGAGGATGCTGCACCAGCACCTAAAACCCAGAAGCTGATGGGGGATGCCATCAAGTCTGGGGCTGCTCCATTAAAGCCCAAGACTGCCCCAAAGCTACTGCTCCAGCCACCAAGTCTGCACCAAAGAGAAGCACAAGAAGTATTCATGCTGCTGGGAAGAACAAGGCCCCAGTGCCTGAAATTGAAGAAGAATAGGAAGATGGAGCCCAAGTGCTCAGAAAGTTAAAGCCCAAGATCCCTGATCACGATGATACACATCTAGTGGATGAAAACATGAAGATAAGGAAGGATGCATGTCTCAGACTATGGAGACAGTCAGATCCTTATGCCTCAAGAAGAAGGACTGTTGTAGATTACAGGTTCCACACTAAGGAACAACAGGACTTCTATGAGACTGTGCTCCTGGACATGAAGCCCATTGTATGTGACATGAAGTGGGTTGACTGGAAGTACATCGACAACAATGAAGACCACTTCCCTGGAGTTCATGAGACCTTCAGGATGAATGGAGTTGATGCCTTTGTGGGTCAAAAGTTGACTAAGTGGAATGATGAGCTCATTATGCAGTTTTATTCAACATCTCACTTCTACCCAAATGGAAGGATTGTTTGGATGTCTGAAGGTACAAGGTACCAATCAACAGTTGCTGAGTGGGCCAAGCTGATCAATGCCCCTAAAGAGCATGAGGATGACACTGATGTGTATGCCAAGCCAAGGAAGGGACACAACTCCATGGCACATATGTACAAGGAGATTCCAGATGCAGCTTTAGAACATCACAAGTTTGGCTCTGCTATTTTCTTCTGTCAGGATTGCCCACAATCTACACCATCCTCAGGCACACATTATTTCCCAAGTCTGGTGATCACAGAATGATATGAGGGCATTCCATAAATTTGCTGCATATGTTTGATGTGCCAGAAAAGTTTAAGGCGATGGCACTGATTGTAGAGACAATAATGAGGATAGTTGCTGATCTGAAGAGGTCATGTGGGTATGCTCCACACATCCATATGCTCATCAACTCCAAGATGGAAAAAGGGACATACTTGTTGGACAAAGAGCATCTTCCCTTGAGGCCTGACTTTGAGGACAACATAGTTGTCATGGATGCTACAGAACCTACTTTAGTAGAGGGTCAAGAGAAGAGAGCAAAAGCAAAAGAAGAGAAGGCAGCCAAGATGCCAAGTGCTGTAGAGGCTTCTCAAGTTTTTCTCAAGTCAAAACAAGATCAACTTGGATATATTATTCAAGCCAATTTGAGGATTGACAAAGGATTGGCCACCCTGACTTGTAATCAAGAGAGTCTTGAAAGGATCATTGAAACAAAGTTTTATGATCTAGACTTGAAGGCCACAGAGATGCAAACAGCTGTTGAGCAGCTCCAGGATGAAGCTGAAGAGAGGAAAGGGAAAACTACCACTGAAGCTTTTCAGAGAGTGCCTAGGGCACAGAGATCTACAGCAGTGCCAGTGACAGACACTAGAGCTACTACTTCAGCACCTACAGCCACAGCTTCAGTTGCCCCTCTGGTTGCAATTCCACCAGCTCCTACAACCTCAATAGATGAATTTGTCGCAGGAGTCCTCTCCACGCCATCTCCCGAAGATCAAGCTTAGAGAGCCGCATGGCACTATGCATTTTCGAGCTTTTTGGTAACTTGTTGCCAAAGGGGGAGAAATTGTATAGATCATAGGCTGAGAGAGAGAGAGAGAGCTTTGCTTCTTTTTGCTATCTCTTTTGCAACTTGTTTTCTACTTATTTGTTTGCTTGCTTGGATGATACTTTATGTGTGTGTGAGATACTTGTATGGTCATGTATTTGATCCTATCATATGTTAATGCTTGTGCTTGGATGATGATATTATCTATCTCTCATGTATGATGATTATTCACTTTGTCTTGGTGATGAGTGTTTTTATTATTCTATCATTTTGAGCGCTCCACCAAGATGTATGTGACATGGAAGAGTAACCCATGATCCTAATCGATTGTGCATTTGCATTCAAAAGAAAATTTTAATAATGCACAAATTTAGGGGGAGCTCTTGCTTATCACATACTTCTCAAAGCGACGATGGATTTCATTCTTATTATCATTTGTCGAAGCTTTGACCTATATGTTGTCGCCAATTACCAAAAAGGGGGAGATTGAAAGTGCCACTAATCCCTGGGTGGTTTTGGTAATTATTAACAACATATAGCTCATTGAAGTAATATCCATTCAAGATAATCTTTTTATAAAGTTCAATGATTGTCATGGCATGGACCCCTCAAAATGCTACGGACACATATAGGCTCAAGCTCAAGACTCTACATTTTCATTTTAGTGATCCAAGATCACATTGAGTCCATAGAAAAAGCCAATACTATTAAAAGGGGATGAGGTGTTGCTTAATGGCTTGCTTGTTCAAAATGCTTAGTGATATGCTCCAAAAGCCCTCAACCATTTTCTCATATCCACGTATATACCAAACCAAAAGTCAAACTCGGCCCCACCGATTTGATCTATCCGGTGCCACCGAGTTCATTTGACAACCATAGCCAGAAAACCTAATCAGTTCGGTCTCACCGATAGGGATCTCGGTCTCACCGAGATGGGATTGCAAACTCCCTATTTCCCTTCATAATGTTTTGGTCTAACCGAGATGAGCGATCGGTCCCACCGAGTTCGCAATGCAAACTCTCTGTTTCCTTTTCATAACGTTTCTATCTCACCGAAATGAGCAATCGGTCCCACCGAGTTTGCCTTACCAACTCTCTGTTTGCCTATTACAGAAATCGGTCTCACCGATATTACGGTATGCCCTAACCCTAACACAATCGGTCCCACCGAGTTGACATGTCAGTCCCACCAAAAAGCCTAACATTCACATTTTGAACTAAATCGGTCTGACCGAGTTTCAGTATTCGGTCCCACTGAGTTTGGTAAATTGTGTGTAACGGTTAGATTTTGTGTGGAGGCTATATATACCCCTCCACCCTTCCTCCATTCAGGGAGAGAGACATCATAACGTGCCTACACTTCTAGCATTCATTTTCTGAGAGAGAACCACCTACTCATGTGTTGAGACCAAGATATTCCAATCCAACCACAAGAATCTTGATCTCTAGCCTTCCCCAAGTTGCTTTCCACTCAAATCATCTTTCCACCATATCCAAATCTATGAGAGAGAGTTGAGTGTTGGGGAGACTATCATTTGAAGCACATTAGCAAGGAGTTCATCATCAACAGACCATCTATTACCTTTTGGAGAGTGGTGTCTCCTAGATTGGTTAGGTGTCACCTAGGAGCCTCCGTCAAGATTGTGGAGTTGAACAAAGGAGTTTATAAGGGCAAGGAGATTGCCTACTTCATGAAGATCTACCCAAGTGAGCAAGTCCTTCGTGGGTGATGGCCATGGTGGGATAGACAAGGTTGCTTCTTCATGGACCCTTCATGGGTGGATCCCTCCGTGGACTCACGTAGCCGTTACCCTTTGTGGGTTGAAGTCTCCATCAACATGGATGTACGATAGCACCACCTATTGGAACCACGCCAAAAATCTCTGTGTCTACATTGCGTTTTCTCCCTCCAAACTCCTCCCCTTTACCTTCATATGCAATGATTTACATTCCGCCGCTATAATCTTAGAATTGCATGTGTAGGTTGATTGGTTGACTTGTGATAAGTTGCTAAAATCTGCCAAGACTTAAAATTGGAAAAAGGCTAGATTTTTATTTGGTCAAGTAGTCTAATCACCCCCCCTCTAGACATACTTTCGATCCTACACTTTCATGTAGATCACTAAATATGAAACATGTGGTTTAATGATATTGATGTCATAATATGAAAGGATATTGGTTCATGATCATTGTTTAGTAGAAATATCGGTATTAAAGCTTGTTATTAACTTCTCATCTAAGTGTTGGTCATGGCATGATGGGGAAGGTTTGAGCATTTGTATTTCTGGTTGAAATCCTTGAGTGTTGTTATAATCGGATGCGCACGATGGCTAAATCCTACCAACCAATTCCCTAGGGGCGTGCGAGTAGTACTTTGCTTTGAGGGCTAATAGGCTGGCACAATAAGTATGTGAGTTCTTTATTACAAATATGAGTGCATGGATTATACGCACTCCTACCTTTCTGCAATTTGCTAGTCTCTTCGGCGCCGTTTATTGCCTTATCTCACCTTGAGAGTCGGTGCAAACTTCACTAGTGCATCCAAACCCCATGGTATAATACGCTCTATCACACATAAGCATCCTTATATCTTCCTCAAAACAGCCACCATACCTAGCTATTATGGCATTTCCGTACCCATTCCGATATATATTTCCATGCAACTTCCACTGTTCCATTTTCATGACATACGTGTTCATTGTCATATTGCTTTGCATGATCATATAGAGCTGACATGATATTTGTGACTCATCCACCATTCATTATTATTAGACATGTTACACTAGATCGTTGCATATTCTAGTACACTGCCAGAGGCATTCATATAGAGTCATATTGTTCTAGTTATCAAGTTGTGATTTTGAGTTGTAGGTAATTAAAAGTGTGATGATCATCATTATTAGAGCATTGTCTCAGTGATGAAAGGATGATGGAGACTATGATTCCCCCACAAGTTGGGATGAGACTCTGGACGAAAAAAGAGAGGCCAAAAATAGCCCAAGAAAAAATGAGAGAAAAGATAGAAGGGGCAATGTTACTATCCTTTTCCACACTTGTGCTTCAGAGTAGCACCATCTTATTCATATAGAGAGTCTCCTGAGTTATCACTTCCACATTTGTGCAAACGAGTTGGATGCACCCCCACTTAGTTTCTGTTGAGCTTTCATACACTTATAGCTCTTAGTGTAGCCATTCATGGCAATCCCTACTCCTTGCATTGATATCGATTAATGGGCATCTACATAGCCCGTTGATTAGCCGCGTCAATGCGAGACATTCTTCCTTTTTTGACTTCCCTTATTGATCTCTATCACTGTATTCTATTCCATATAGTGTTATATCCATGGATCACTCTCATGTATTGAGTGGGGTTAAACATGCTCAAGCGCGTTAGAAGTACGATCCGATTGCCCGGTTTGACACCGGGGTGCTCATAATCTATATTTATGTGGTGAAGGCGGAGTCATGCCATGGTAACATGATAAAATGAGTGGGTATAACATTCATTAAGGATCGTATATTTTGAAAAAATGATGATTATGTTTCTTATATTCATGGATATTATTATGTTGATATTGTTACTTCATCAATCTCAGTGATTATACCATAAAGAGATTACATGATACACATGTTAAGTAGCATTTCATATCAAAAGTTCTGTTTTTATCATTTACTTACTTGAGGACGAGCAGAAATTAAGCTTGGGGATGTTGATACGTCTCCGAGGTATCTATAATTTTTTTATTGTTTCATGCTATTATATTATCAATCTAGGATACTTTATATGCATTTGTATGCTATTTTATATCATTTCTGGGATCTAACCTATTAACCAACTGCCTAGTGCCAGTTGTCATTTCTGCTTGTTTTTGGTTTTTCGGAAATCAGTACTAAACGGAGTCCAAACGCTATGAAACTTTTTGACGATTATTTTCTGGACAAAAGAGACCCTAGAAACTTCAGGAGGAGACCAGACGCTAAGCGAGGAGATGGCAAGGCAACAGGGCACGCCTTGTTACCTTGTTGGACCCATGTGGCTCCGTCTGATCTAATTCCACATCTATAAATTCTGAAATATTTGGAAACCCCTAGAGAGCTACCCACAACACTTTTTCCACTGTCGCAAGGTTTTGTTCTTCCGCGATCCCATCTGGAGGCCTTTTTGGATAGTCTGCCACAGGGGGAATCGATCACGAAGGGCTTCTACATCATCATTGTTGCCTTCCGATGATGCATGAGTAGTTCACCACAATCCTACAGGTCCATAGCTGGTAGCTAGATGGCTTCTTCTTTCTCTTTGATCTTCAATACAATGTTCTCCTCGATCTTCTTGGAGTTCTATCTAATGTAATATTCTTTTGCGGTGTGTTTGTTGGGATCCAATGAATTGTGGGTTTATGATTAGATTATTCATCGAAAGTAATAGAGTCTTTTCTTAACTTCACTACGCATGATTATGATACATTCTCAAACATGTCATTCTCATCAAACATAGCATCCCCAAGCTTGGGCCTTTTCATATCATAAGCATAATCACTCTCATCATTAATAGTATGGATAGCACCAATATTATAGCAACAATTATCATCACAATGAGTAGTAGGAGCAACATCATTTGAGAGGGATGCCTTTTTACCTTTGCTTCTCCGTCTTTTCTTTTTCTTCTCCACATCATGTGTGGCTTTAATCCTCTTTTTGGAGCTCCTTATTAATGAGATTGGTTGTATAGAAGGCCCCTCCTCGTTACCCGATTCATCATAAGAAATAATAGGAGGATATTGGGAAGTCTCTTCCCTTTCATTAGTATTCTCTTCATCTTGTATTTGTTTTCTTGTCTTTATGTAATTGGCAATATAAGGATTTTCAATGCAATTCACCGCACAATACATATAAATTTCCTCTAGATCAAAATCGAGAACCTTGTCAAGGGCAAATTCTGGAATACCCTTAGTTATACATTTCATTTCTTCATAACCCAGAAACAAACTAAGTTCATTATGATGTGCAAGGGAAATCAAGTCATCACAATTTTTGGACATGATTTGATCACGAAACAATTTGCATTGGATATTTAAATGATCACGTTCATTGCAAAGTTCACAAGGATGGCAAAGAAATTTTAAATCTTCAGCACAAGCATCTAGCCTTTCTTGCAACCATTTAGTTTCTAAATACTTATGCCTCTTGCAAAATCTATCTTCTCTATTTGGTGTGTACTTGCAAACCCTATGCACTCCACAAAATTGACATGCTTATAAGAGACATTTTCATCATGACTAGTGCAATCATCATTAGTACTATGGATATTCAAAGAATTCATACTAACAACATTGCAATCATGCTCATCATTCAAAGATTTAGTGCCAAACATTTTAATGCATTCTTCTTCTAGCATTTTGGCACAATTATCAAAATTCTTATTTTCATGAAAGATATTAAAAAGATGAAGCATATGAGGTACCCTCAATTCCATTTTTTTGTAATTTTCTTTTATAGACTAAACTAGTGATAAAACAAGAAACAAAAAGATTCGATTGCAAGATCTAAAGATATACCTTCAAGCACTAACCTCCCTGGCAACGGCGCCAGAAAAGAGATTGATGTCTACTACACAACCTTCTTCTTGTAGACGTTGTTAGGCCTCCAAGTGCGGAGGTTTGTAGGACAGTAGCAAATTTCCCTCAAGTGGATGACCTAAGGTTTATCAATCCGTGGGAGGCGTAGGATGAAGATGGTCTCTCTCAAGCAACCCTGCAACCAAATAACAAAGAGTCTCTTGTGTCCCCAACACACCCAATACAATGGTAAGTTGTATAGGTGCACTAGTTCGGCGAAGAGATGGTGATACAAGTGCAATATTGATGGTAGATATAGGTTTTTGTAATCTGAAAATATAAAAACAGCAAGGTAACTAATGATAAAAGTGAGCACAAACGGTATTGCAATGCGTTGAAACAAGGCCTAGGGTTCATACTTTCACTAGTGCAAGTTCTCTCAACAATAATAACACAATTGGATCATATAACTATCCCTCAACATGCAACAAAGAGTCACTCCAAAGTCACTAATAGCGGAGAACAAACGAAGATATTATGGTAGGGTACGAAACCACCTCAAAGTTATTCTTTCTGATCGATCTTTCAAGAGTTTGTACTAGAATAACACCTTAAGACACAAATCAACCAACACCCTAATGTCACCTAGATACTCCAATGTCACCTCAAGTATCCGTGGGTATGATTATACGATATGCATCACACAATCTCATATTCATCTATTCAACCAACACAAAGAACTTCAAAGAGTGCCCCTGTAGCGACCCAACCTCAAATGGTCAAGTCTCTGTGCTTCAGTGTCATCCCTGGATCGGTAATGCTAACACACGCAGTACTCGAGGATTTATAACAGAGTAGCAATCACACACTTATTACAGCGAATGTCTCAAAAGAGAAGTTATTACAATAAATATGGCTTAAGGCCATCTAATACGATAACAACGGAAGGCTTGGAAGATAAAGTGAGTCCATCAACTCCAACGGCATAGCTGAGCTGCACGTCAATGACCTAATGAACCTTACTCCTCATCTGAAAAGTCTGCAACATAATACGTTGCAGCCCGAAAACGGGTCAGCACATGGAATATGCTGGCAAAGTAACACAATAGAGCAAGAACAGAATAATACTATCACTACATGCATATTTGGCTGGTGGAAAGCTCTATGGTTACAGTTTTTGCGAAAAGCCAATTTTTTCCTACAACAAAGGAATATATTTTATTTAACTATCATGATAGTTGAAACATCATTGAGAAGGTTCCTCCAACTCAATCCCAATTAAAGTAGTTAACAACCCAACAATATTATTTTAGAGTGATGAGATACTTATGATACTCCAAGTACTAGATACTCAAGATGTCCATAACCGGGGACACGGCTAACCATGATTATTTTATACACTCGGCAGAGGTTTGCGCACTTTTCCCCACAAGACCCGATCTCCTCCGTTGGATTTCTCGCACTACATGGTGTTTGAGAAACGGATGACCGAGACACAGTCTTTCAGAAGCATTAACCCCTTACTCCGGGCAGACCATACCAACCTACATCCCTCTACCTTCTGATCCACCTCTTCGGGAGCTTCACGCAACTTACTCAACTATGCTAGAGCCCATAATAGCTTGTGGCTGCACACGGAAGTTTCTAGCATGAAAATACCTCAGTTCCCTTTGAGCCTGGGTGGCGGACCATAGGATTATCACACGGGTACTCCAGGATATCCTAGGACAACACTGGATTCTCCAGGTGCCCAACAAACAATCCACCCAGATGTGTATTCAAGTTGCCACCTTAAGTTGAACCATTAATTAAAAATCTCACATCTGTCATGGATTTCACTCACCCAAATCACGTCTACGAGGATAGCATAGCAATAAAAGCAATACGTTGAAGTAACTCCCAAGGGTTTGAATATAACAGGGCAGTAGGTTCTACCTCATCAACTACTTCCCAACCCACACGTTAATCACATCCTAATCATGCAATGTTTGAGGATTGAAACTAATGCATAAAAACTGGGTGATAAAGGGTTATGATCAAAGTGTTACTTGCCTTGCTGATGATCTGCAAAACCTAGGGACTCGTAGTAGCACGTTCGCACTCTGGGTGTTCTATCGCAAACAAACAATAGCATACATAAGCAATCAAGCAAAGAAACATGGGTAAATCTCAAACAAGAAGATATAACCATAAAGTTCAACTTAAGAACTCCGGTTTGCGAAAAGAATCAAATCAAACGGAGCAACGAAACTCAAACTGTGAAAGAAACAAGATCCGTTTACTAATCTGGACTAAGGTCAAATTTTACAGTAGCAAAAGCTTGTTCAAGTTGGTTAAACATAAAGTGGGTTTCGAGACGAAGATCTAGGCGCTTGAATCACCTGATTCCGGCCAACGAGCGAAAAGATAAACTAAAACGAAAATCGGATCAGAAATCGCGATTGAAAATAATCGCGGAAAATCCGAGAAAAAGAAAACTAACGAACAGGCTAACGAACAAACGTTCGTTGTCTGCGGCTAATGAGTGAGCTCCGTTCGTTAAAACGAACATACGGACGAACGTCCGCAAAGTAATTGAACCGGGAAAAACTGGCGAACCGATCTATCCAAAAAAATTAGGGTTTCTAACAGAAACCCGAACTGGTTTTTATAAAAAAAATGAACGGCTGTTATACCTCCAGCGAGGTCCGGTGCGGCGGGCGGCTCCGGCGAGTGGGGCGGGGCGGCGCGGGGCAAGCGACGGGGCAGCGGCGGCGGCAGCAAGCGGCAGCGGCAGCGCGAGGCGGCGGGGCAGCGGCTTACGGCGGCGGGGCGGCTCGGGCTCCAGTGGGGTTCGGCGGCTTATAAGGGAGGGGGTGCGGCGACTTGGGGAAGGGGGCGGGCGGCGCATGTCCGGGTCGGACACGGCGGCGGCGGCAGAGCCGCTCGGGACTCCTCTCCCGAGCCGGTGCGGGGAGGCGGCGCGGCTGGGCCGGCTGGGCCTCGGCCCAGTGCAGACCGGTGGAAGTTTCTTTTTTTTTCTTTTTTTAAAAATAATTTCGCCGAACTAAAATAAATCCTAGAAAATAAAATAAAATCTAAAAATGCCAAAACAAATTTTCACTGTCTAAATAAAATATTTAGAACATGATGAACATTTTCTTGGCCCTAAAATGCAACTTCGAAAAACATGCAATTTTTCTAATCTATACCTACTAATAAAGCAAGGTGCGTTTCGCCAATTTTTTCATCCGTTCACTGCCGAAAATATTTTTTTATATCCTAGGTGGTACTAAATTTTTGTGGTCCAGCTGCTAGAAAAGAAAACAAAAGAGTTTTGTCCAGAATTTCGTACATGGGCCGCACGTGCTAAGGCCAAGAAAAGCCCCAAATTTATATCTTGCGCACCCTGCTGGAGAACCTTATTTGTCGCACAGAGCCACATATAGTTGGAGCTTCTCATCTGTCGCCCAATGTTGGGCCGGCCCATTTCTGTTTTTTCTATGCTTTTTTATTTTTCAGTTTTCCCTTCCAAGATATATTTTCCTTTTTCATAAATGTATTTTTTTAATTTTCCCAAATTTTGTTTCTTGTAATAATTTTCGTTAAATCTTAGAATTTCAAAATTTGTTCTATTTTTCAAAATTATTTGGAACTTTAAATTTATATGTTCGTTCATTTTTTCTCAAAATTAAAAAAAAATTCGCATTTTAAAAAAATCCAATTTTTTCGAGACATACAAAATAAATTTCATTTTAAAAATAATAGTAATTCAAAAAATATTTTTTTGAAATGTCTACAAATTCAAAATAATGTTCATGATAAAAAACACATTTTTGAAAATGGTTTTGAAAGTTCAAAACAAGTTTTCATTTTAAAAAATGTTTCACAAATTCGAAAAATGTCCGTTTCTCCGCCTTAAAATGGTCTTGTTTTAAAAAATGTTTGTGAATTTAAATAAATCTTCCTATTTCAAGTTTGTTTGCCTTTTCCAGAAGTTAACGCTTTTTCCAAAAAAAAATCTGATATGTTTTAAGAAAAATCAAGAGGTAACCACAACCTCGATAAGGAGGTGGACCTGAAGGGAAAAAAAGGCACGAGTTGGGTAGTGCCATCACTCGGACCAACCCCACTACTATAAAGATCTCACAGACCAAACATGACCCACGAGAACACCACAACTCTCCGCTCTGTGGCGCCACTGTTGTGGAGAACGTTTTGATGGACACATCAATTTTCTCTCCCGATGCTTCTCGCAAAAAAATCTCTCCCGTTGCAATGCACGGGCATATGTGCTAGTTCAAATAAAATAGCAATAAACTCCGAATAAAAACAAATATTTGATTTTAATATGTTTCCTCCAATATTTCATTTATTTTGGAGAAGTCATATTATCTCCTCTCATATATTTTAATATGAAATATTTTCGGAGAGAAAATAATTAAAACCAAAAATCCTCGTTTCAATATTTGATAAAACTCAAATATGGAAACAGGGAAATCCCCAACTCTCTCCAAGGGTCCTTGAGTCGCTTAGGATTTTGAGGATTCGCGAAACGAAATGCAATAAAATATGATATGCATGAATGATCTATGTATAACATTCCAAATTGAAAATTTGGGATGTTACAAACCTACCCCCTTAAGATGAATCTCGCCCTCGAGATTCGGGTTGGCTAGAGAATAGGTGTGGGTGGTCTTTGCGAAGATCATCCTCTCGTTCCCAGGTGGCTTCATCCTCGGTATGGTGGCTCCACTGAAGTTTGCAAAACTTGATAACCTTGCTGCGGGTGACTCGGCTGGCAAATTCAAGAATCCTGACTGGCTTTTCCTCATAGGTCAAATCACTATCCAACTGAATCGCCTCCAAGGGTACTGTATCTCTTAACGGTATATCGGCCATCTCAGCATGACACTTCTTTAGCTGTGAAACATGAAATACATCACGAACTCCTGACAGTCCTTCAGGTAACTCCAACTTGTAGGCAACTTCTCCCATACGTTCCAAAATTCGATACGGTCCTACAAATCTCGGTGCTAACTTTCCCTTAACTCCAAAACGTTTCACTCCTCGTAGGGGTGACACTCGCAGATATGCTTTATCTCCAATTTCATAGGTTATTTCCTTACGTTTCGAATCTGCATAACTCTTCTATCTGGACTGAGCTATCTTCAGTCTATCTCGAATTAACTTAACTTTCTCTTCAGACTCTTTGATCAAATCTGGTTCAAACAAATGCCGGTCTCCAACTTCATCCCACATCAACGGTGTTCTGCACCTTCGTCCATACAGGGCTTCGAACGGTGCCATCTTCAAACTGGCTTGATAGCTATTGTTGTATGAGAACTCCGCGTAGGCCAAATTGTCATCCCAACTAGATCCATAATCTAGCACACAGGCTCTCAACATATCCTCTAGAATCTGGTTGACTCTCTCGTTCTGTCCATCTGTCTGTGGGTGGAATGCTATATGAACTCCAACCTTGTCCCCAAAGTTTGGTGTAGCTGATGCCAAAACTTTGAATTAAACTGTGTTCCTCTATCTGATACGATGGTCCTCGGAACTCCATGCAGACATACGATCCTGGTCATATATATCTTGGCCAACTTTGCACTTGTATAGGTGGTTTTCACTGGGATAAAGTGAGCCACTTTGGTCAAGCGATCAACTATTACCCATATAGAATCATATCCTGATTTGGTCCTGGGTAATCCGGTGATAAAATCCATGCCAAGTTTATCCCACTTCCATTCTGGTATCGGCATAGGCTGTAACAAGCCTGCTGGCTTTTGATGCTCAGCCTTCACTCTCTGACATACATCACATACAGCTACATACTCGACAATATCCTTCTTCATACCAGTCCACCAGAAACGCTCCTTCAAATCCAAATACATCTTGGTGTTTTTGGGGTGTATCGAGTATGGTGAGTCATGAGCCTCCTGAAGTATTAACTTCCCGATCCCTATGTTATTGGGCACATAAACACGGTCCTCGAACCATAAGGTGTCGTGCTCATCCTCACAAAAACCTTTGGCCTTTCCTTCGCTCATTCTCTCTTTTATCTCGGCAACCTCTTTGTCATCCTTCTGAGCTTATCGAATCTTTCCTAACAATGTAGACCGAACCTCCATTGTTGCAATAAAACCTCTAGGAACAATCTCCAATCGAAATTCCCTGAGATCCTCTGCTAACTCCTTCGGCAATCCCGTGCTCACTAGGGTATTAGCATAACTCTTCCGGCTCAAGGCATCTGCTACGACGTTGGCCTTGCTTAGATGATAGTGAAGCTTCATGTCATAATCCTTTATAAGCTCCAACCATCTCCTCTGCCTAAGGTTCATCTCCTTCTGTGTGAAAATGTACTTCAAACTCTTATGATCCGTGTACACATCACAATGATTTCCAATAAGGTAATGTCTCCAGGTCTTCAAAGCATGCACTACGGCAGCCAACTCCAGATCATGCATGGAATAATTTAACTCGTGCGGTTTCAGTTGCCGCGAGGCATATGAAACAACTCTTCCATCCTGCATAAGCACACTTCCAAGTCCTATGCGAGAGGCGTCGCAATACACCTGAAACTCCTTGCGTATATCCGGCAGAATCAGCACTGGGGCTGTAGTCAAACGTTTCTTTAACTCTTGAAAACTCGCTTCACATTCTTCTATCCATTTAAATTTGGTATCCTTCTTCAATAACTCCGTCATTGGCTTCGCAATTTTGGAAAAATTCTCAATGAATCTCCGATAGTATCCTGCGAGTCCAAGAAAACTTCGGATCTCGCTAACTGAAGTGGGTGCCAACCATTCAGTGACTGACTGAACCTTGGTAGGATATACTGCTACACCTTCTCCTGATATAACATGTCCAAGGAATCCAACTTCTTTCAACCAAAACTCACATTTGCTGATTTTGGCATACAACCGATGTTCCCTGAGTTTCTCGAGAACTAAGCGCAAATGCTCTTCGTGCTCCTCCTCGTTCTTCGAGTATACCATTATATCATCAATGAATACCACAACAAACTTATCCAAATATTGCATGAACACTTTGTTCATCATGCTCATGAAGTAGGAAGGGGCGTTAGTCAGTCCAACGACATGACCGTATATTCATACAACCCGTACCGTGTGGTGAAGGCTGTCTTTGGTATGTCCTTCTCTCGTATCTTCAGCTGGTGATATCCAGATCGCAGATCGATCTTTGAAAACACCTTATCTCCTTGCAACTGGTCAAATAAATCAATGATCATCGGCAGTGGGTATTTGTTCTTGATCATCACCTCATTTAACGCTCGATAATCAAAAACCATTCTTAGAGACTTATCCTTCTTCTCGACCAAAGCACTGGGGCTCCCCATGGTGATGAGCTCCGTCGAATGTAATCTTTCTCCAATAACTCCTTGATCTGTTTCTTAATTACCTCCAGATCATTTGTGGGCATCCGGTATGGTCTCTTCGATATATGCCCGGTGCCTGGCAATAACTCTATCAAAAACTCGATGTCTCGATCCGGTGGCATGCCTGGTAACTCCTTTGGAAAAACATCCGGGTAATCCTTTACTACAGGCACTTCCTCCTGAACAACTCCCGTGAGGGTATTTAATTGGCTAGCCCTTGGCGCATGCCTAGATACATACTTGATCCTTTTTCCCTCTGGAGTGGTGAGACAAATTGACTTACTAACACAGCCAATGCTTCCTCCATACTTTGACATCCAGTCCATGCCTAATATCACATCCAATCCTTGTGACTCCAAGATTATTAGGTCGGACGGAAAAACATGGCTACCAATGGTTAAGGGTATGTAACATCCCAAATTTTTAATTTGGAATGTTATACATTAGAGCATCATTGCATATCATGTTTTATTGCATTTTGGTTGATCCTAGAAATTTCATGCAACTCAAGGACCTACGGAGAGAGTTGGGGATTTCGTTATTTTCATATTTGAGTTTTTCTGGAATTATGAAAAGAGGATCGTTTGATTTTAATTATTTTTCTTTGAAATATTTCTCTTATTAAAAATAAAAGAGAGAGGATAAAATGACTTCCTCAAAATAAAGAAATATCAGAGATTTAATATTAAAATCAAACAAGTTTTTTATTCGGAGTTTTGTCGCTATTTTCTTCGAATTAGGAAAAATATGCATTTTTCAAAATTGCATTTTAGGCCAAAATAAATGTTCACCTTGTCCGGCTTATTTTTAGAGGACGGGGAATATTTATTTCGGGATTTTTGGAGTTCGTTTAGTATTTCTTTTCTTTCTTTTTCTGCACATCGAAATTATTATTTAAAAAAAGTCAACCGACTTAGGGCCGTACTCGGCCAGGTCTTCTCGGGCCGGCCTTTAAAGCCCGATGCCCCGATCCGCCCCAGCCACCCGAAACCCTAGTCCGCCGTCGCCGCCCCGCCACCACGAGCCGCCGCCTAGCCTCGCGCGCCGCGCCGCCGTACCGTCGCCGCACCGCGGCCCGCGCCGCCACATCGCCCCGCCACCCGCGCTGCCCCGCGCCGCCTCACACCGGAGCCCCACGCTGCCGTCGGCCTGCCGGACCCCGTCGGAGTTCGAGGTAGCCGCCATTTTTTAAAACCGATCGGTTTTATTTCGTAAACCCTAGATCCATTTTTTATTAGATCCGGTTTGGTTTATTTTTTTTAGTTTAGTTATTTAGCGAACGCCCGCTTTTACGTTCGGTTTTACCAATAGTTTTCACCGTTTAGCCGCAGACAACGAACGCTCGTTCGTTAGCCTGTTCGTCAGTTTTTCTTTTTCTCGGATTTTCCGCGATTATTTTCGATCGCGATTTCTGATCCGATTTTTGTTCTAGTATAACTTTTCGCTCGTTTATCGGAATCAGGCGATTCAAGCGCCTAGAGTTTCGTCTCGAAACCCTCTTTCCGTTTAACCAACTTAAACAAGTTTTTGCTTCTATAAAATTTGAACTAGGTCCAGATTAGTGAACGAAGCTTGTTTCTCTCGCCGTTTGAGTTATGTTGTTTCGTTTGATTTGATTCTTTTTGCAAACCGGAGTTCTTAAGTTGAATTTTCTGGTTAGATCTCTTATTTGAGTTTTACCTGTGCTTTTGCTTGATTTCTTTGTATGCTTGTTTGATTGCGATAGAGTACCCGGAGTGCGAAGCGTGCTACATCGAGTCTCTAGTTTTCATGGATCATCAGCAAGGCAAGTAACACTTTGATCATACCTCTTACTATCTAGTTTTCATTTCATTAGATCAACCCTCAAACATTGCATGATTAGGATCTGAATTAAATTTTGGGGTTTGGGAAGTAGATGAGGTAGTACCTATTCACCTGTTTATTATCAAGCCCTGGGAGTTACTTCTATGTTGCTTATATTGCTATGCTATGCTAGTAGACGTGGATTGGGTTTGTGTGTTTCATGATAGATGTGAGATTGTTAATTTAATGGTTCAACTAAGGTGGCAACTTTAATACACATCTGGGTGGATTGAGGCACCTGGGGAACCCAGTGATTGCCTGTATTTTTGGAAATCCCGGGGTACCGTGTGATTTTCCTATGGACCGCCACCCAGGCTCAAAGGGATCATAAGATTATTCATACTGGAAACTTCCGTGTGCAGCCACATGCCATTATGGGCTCTGGCATAGTTGATTAAGTCGTGTGAACTCTTAAAGTGGTACTAGCAGATGTAGGGGATGTAGGTGTATCGGTCTACCCATCGTAAGGTGCTAACTCTTCTGAAAGACTGTGTCTCGGTCATCTGTTTCTCAAACATCATGTAGTGCGAGAAATCCAACGAAGGAGATCAAGTCTTGTGGGGAAAAGTGCACAAACCTCTGCAGAGTGTATAAACTAATCATGGTTAGCCATGTCCCCGGTTATGGACATCTTGAGTATCTAGTTCTTGGATTATCATGTGGATCTCATCACTCTTAATATAAATTTGATTGGGTTTAATGATGATTACTTTTAATTGGGATTGAGTTGGGTGAACCTTCTCAATGTTTAACAACTACCATGATAGTTAAATAAAATTTATTCCTTTGCAGTAGGGAAAAATTGTCTTTTTGCAAAACATATCAACCATACAGCCTCCACCAGCTACATATGCATATAGTGATAGCTTTATTCTGTTCATTACTCTCTTGTGTTACCTTGCCAGCATATTCTATGTGCTGACCCGTTTTTGGGCTGCAACATATCATGTTGCAGACTTTTCAGACAACGAGTAAGGAGCCTTAGGTCGTGGTATTTCACTCAGTGATGCCGTTGGAGTTGATGGACTCACTTTATCTTCCAAGCCTTCCGCTGTTATCATATTAGATGGCATTAAGCCATATTTATTGTAATAAGTTCTCTTTTGAGACATTCGATGTAATAAGTGTGTGATTGCCACTCTATTATAAATCCTTCGAGTACTATGTGTGTCAGCATTACCGATCCAGGGATGACACTTATACACAGAGATCAGACTGTTTGAGGTCTGGTCGCTACAAAGATGGTATCAGAGCACACGCTGACTGTAGGACACGACCACTAAGCTAAAGCCCTAGATCACTATTCTCTTCTCATTTCTAACTCCTCCCCTTTTTCTACTCTTTAGGATGGCGGATGCAAGGAACAAGTTTGCGCAACCGGATGAAGACACTCCCTTTGGAAGACATTTGAAGGAGGTCACTAGGTACCTAAACATTGGTAACCAAGCTTCATCGGGACCTACAATGCCACTTTACCAGAAGAGGAGCACTGGATGATTCAAGTTCAAGTTCCAGGGAGGACATTCACACCAGTCACTGAGCCCATAGAGTTTTCTTTTGATGCACCAACCTGGAGTCTAGGAAAGAGTATGGCAGCTCACATAACCATGGGACGCATTGGAGAAGTTTACCACAAGGATCTCAAGAATACTATCTACTAGATTTGTGGGCGCCGAGATGAGCAATGGGAGATGATTAGCACCAGGAAGGATAGATCCATTCCAGCTTTCATCCAGGAGTTAAACCAGCATATACGCCGCCAGGAGAACCAGATGTGCACAAGCATGATAGATCTGAAGAAGGGAATGACCAGGATCACGGAGCTTGAAGAAGAACTCAAGGCTACTCGTGAAGATTATGAGGAGGAAATCGCCGTACTAGTGGAGAGGAATGATGATCTGGAAAGGAAGCTAGGAATATTCATGGGAGACCCTGCACCAGGAGGAGAAGACGAAGAACCCAAGGAGATTCGTCCAAAGGACTACATCATCATCGACGACACCGGCTCAGACCCCGACGATAGCGATGATGACTATGTTGATGAAGCTGGAGCAGATGTCATGGAGTCTTCGACCGATCAATATTTCTAGTTGACCACCAAAACAGTAGTAGTAGTCTACCATGTAAATACTATAGTCCCATCACTTTGTAATGATAGATCTAGACCGATTGTATGCCTTTGCTTGATTGATTGAGTGATATGATTGTGTTTGTCTCATGTGCATATGGATAGTGTTTTCTCACTAGAACTCATTCTATTCTATTCTCTTCTCTCTAAACCCTCAGATGCCTCCGAGATGTGACCCCGGGTTTACCTTTCCACCGAAGCTCACTCAGTTGATCCAGCAGCAGGATACCCTGATGCAGTTGTTAGTTCAGAATCAAGGCAACAACAACAACAACCCACCACCACCACCACCACCAGTTGACAACTTAGCCCGTTTTCTGAGGTTGCAGCCGTCGGTGTTTTCCAGTAGCACCGAGCCGATAGTTGCAGATGATTGGCTCCGCAGGATTGGAAGGGAATTAACCACTGCAGGATGCACAGATGCTGAGAAGGTGCGTTTTGCCGCACATCAGTTGGATGGACCAGTAGCCTCATGGTGGGAAAATTACATTGTCACTTATCCCATAGCCACTGTCACATGGGATCAGTTCCAGCAGGCTTTCCGTACTGCCCATGTATCATCAGGAGCTATGGCCATGAAGAAGCGTGAGTTTTGCAACTTACGCCAAGGAGGACGCACTGTTGGCCAGTATGTAGATGAGTTTAGTAAGTTAGCACGTTATGCTCCAGATGACGTTGCTATAGATGCAGCTAAGAAGGAGAAGTTTCTGGAAGGACTGAATGATGAGCTGAGCATGCAGTTGATGGTAGCAAATTCCAATAACTACCAGGAGTTGGTGGATAGAGCTCTCATGCTTGAAGGGAAGCAGCGGCAGATTGACAGCCACAAGAGGAAGTATGGACAGGGGAAGTATAATTCTAGAGCCTAGCAGAGATCAGGAGATCAGGAAGTTGATTCTGCAAGAGGCCCATGATTCGCCATATTCGATTCACCCAGGAAATACCAAAATGTATCTGGATTTGAAGGAAAATTTCTGGTGGACCGGCATGAAGAAGGATATTGTGGAGTATGTAGCAGTTTGTGATGTATGTCAGAGAGTGAAGGGAGAACATCAGAAGCCAGCAGGTTTGCTACAACCATTGCCTATACCCGAATGGAAGTGGGATAAACTAGGCATGGATTTTATCACGGGATTGCCCAGGACTTGTTCAGGCCATGACTCGATATGGGCTGTAGTCAATCGACTGACAAAAGTAGCTCATTTCATCCCAGTAAAGACCACTTACACCTGTGCTAGGTTAGCAAAGATCTATATGACCAGGATCGTATGTCTGCATGGAGTTCCGAGGCCATTGTATCAGATAGGGGAACCCAGTTTACTTCTAAGTTTTGGAATCAGTTGCCTGAAACTTTAGGAGCCAGACTAGAGTTCAGTACAGCTTTTCACCCACAAATAGATGGACAGACTGAAAGAGTAAATCAGATTCTGGAGGACATGTTGAGAGCTTGTGCACTAGACTATGGATCTAGTTGGGATGATAATTCGCCTTATGCAGAGTTCTCTTATAACAACAGTTATCAAGCTAGTTTGAAGATGGCCCCTCTCGAAGTACTGTACGCAAGGAGGTGCAGAACACCGTTGTTGTGGGACGAAGTTGGAGACCGACAGTTGTTTGGACCAGATTTGATTAAAGAGTCTGAAGAGAAGGTTAAGCTGATTCGCGATAGACTCAAGGTAGCCCAATCTAGGCAGAAGAGTTATGCGGATTCGAAATGCAAGGAGAAAATCTACGAAGTCGGAGACAGAGCGTATCTTCGAGTATCACCACTCCGAGGAATGAAGCGTTTTGGAATTAAGGGGAAGTTAGCACCACGTTTTATGGGACCATACAGAGTTTTGGAACGTATGGGAGAAGTTGCTTACAAGTTGGAATTACCCGAGGGATTGTCCGGAGTTCACGATGTGTTTCATGATTCTCAGTTGAAGAAGTGCCACGCGGAGATGGCTGAAATTCCTCTGACAGATATAGTGCCGCCAGAAGCGATACGGTTGGATAGTGATTTGACTTATGAGAAGAAACCAGTAAAGATACTCGAGTTTGCCAGCCGAGTTACGCGCAACAAGGATATCAAGTTTTGCAAGGTTCAGTGGAGTCACCATGCCGAGGATGAAGCCACTTGGGAACGAGAAGAAGACTTACGAAAGGATCACCCTCACCTATTTTTCTAGCCAACCCGAATCTCGAGGGCGAGATTCATCTTAAGGGGGGGTAGGTTTGTAACATCCCAAATTTTCAATTTGGAATGTTATACATTAGAGCATCACTGCATATCATGTTTTATTGCGTTTCGGTTGATCCTAGAAATTTCACGCAACTCAAGGACCTACGGAGAGAGTTGGGGATTTCGTTACTTTCATATTTGAGTTTTTCTCGAATTATGAAAAGAGGATCGTTTGATTTTAATTATTTTTCTCTGAAATATTTCTCTTCTTAAAAATAAAAGAGAGAGGATAAAATGACTTCCTCAAAATAAAGAAATATCAGAAATTTAATATTAAAATCAAACATGTTTTTTATTCAGAGTTTTGTCGCTATTTTATTTGAATTAGGAAAAATATGTGTTTTTCAAAATTGCATTTTAGGCCCAAATAAATGTTCACCTTGTCCGGCTTATTTTTAGAGGACGGGGAAAATTTATTTCAGGATTTTTGGAGTCCGTTTATTATTTCTTTTCTTTTTTTCTGCATGTTGAAATTATTATTTAAAAAAAGTCAACCGACTTAGGGCCGTACTCGGCCAGGTCTTCTCGGACCGACCTTTAAAGCCCAATGCCCCGATCCGCCCCAGCCACCCAAAACCCTAGTCCGCCGCCGCCGCAAGCCGCCGCCTCGCCTCGCGCGCCGCGCCGCCGCACCGCCGCCTCGCCGCCCGCGCTGCCGCATCGCCCCGCCACCCGCACCGCCTCTCGCCGGAGCCCACCGCCGCCCCTTCGGAGCCCCACGCTGCTGCCGACACGCCGGAGTTCGAGATAGCCGCCGGTTTTTTTAAAAAAACCGATCAGTTTTATTTCGTAAACCCTAGATCCATTTTTTATTATATCCGGTTCGGTTTATTTTTTCGGTTTTAGTTATTTAGCGAACGCCCGCTTTTACGTTCGGTTTTACGAATGGTTTTCACCGTTTAGCCGCAGACAGCGAACACTCGTTCGTTAGCCTGTTCATCAGTTTTTCTTTTTCTCAGATTTTCCGAGATTATTTTCGATTGCGATTTCTGATCCGATTTTTGTTCTAGTATAACTTTTCGCTCGTTTATCGGAATCAGGTGATTCAAGCGCCTAGAGTTTTGTCTTGAAACCCTCTTTCCATTTAACCAACTTAAACAAGTTTTTGCTACTGTAAAATTTGACCTAGGTCCAGATTAGTGAACGAAGCTTGTTTCTCTCGCCGTTTGAGTTTTGTTGTTTCGTTTGATTTGATTCTTTTTGCAAACTGGAGTTCTTAAGTTGAACTTTCTGGTTAGATCTCTTATTTGAGTTTTACCCATGCTTTTTCTTGATTGCTTATTGTATGCTTGTGTCACCCCCTTGCTAGTTCATGCATTAGAGTGTTGCATCATGTTTATTTTCCCAGAAAACTGAAATGGGGATGACAGAACCCCCCAACACCCCCTCCTGAACAACTAGGTTTACTAAAAACTTTTTCAATGAACCTGAAATGCCCGTCTAAAAAGTCCACCCTTTTTGTTTTGGGTTAAAACCTTTGACAAAAATGGTGCACACTTTTCTAGGACATCATAAGGTCATTGGATTAATTCATTACTAATTGCACTTGGGCAATTTAAATCCTATAAATATTTTAAAATGCCTAAATAATCCTGAAAGTATTTTTTAGGCTGTTGAGAATATTTTCAAATGTGCCTCTGAATATTTCCAGGTTTTTCCTAAATGAAATAGTATTTTTACTATTTCAAAACACAAAACAGAATAAATAGAAAACGGAAAAGAGAGAGAGAAAGGAAACTAACCTGGCAAAGCCACAAGTCGGCCCACCTGGTGGCCCAGCACTGTGCTGGCCCACGCCAGCCAGCTGCTTCGTCCCCGCCAGGCAGGCAGGGAGGTGACGTCGGCGAGCATGAGCTCGCCAGCGCGTCAGCTGCTTGCCATCCTTGCTCCTGGACACCTGGGCGAGCTCCACATCGCCGCCCCGACCCTGCAGACACCTTGCTCACTCCTTTGCCTCTCTCCCTCGCCCTCTCCCACCATGGCCAACACCCCTGCCGCTGCACCGTCGATGTAGCCGCGTCCGTCGTCGTCCCCATGCCGCGTCATTGTGTCCACGAGCTCCGCCGCCGTCGACTACGTCGAGCAGGCCGAGCCCCGAGCGCTCGCCCGCTTTGGAGTCGCCCCGACCCCGTCTTCCCCAACTCCGGCCACCGGAGATCCGCTTCGCCTTCACCGCAGCACCAGCTCGTCCCCAACCTCGCCGTCTGCCTCGACGTGACCCCCGTGATCTCAGCTACCTCCCCATCCTCTTCGTTTGCCTTCTCGAGCACCGCAGCGACCGCACCAAGCTCGGCCACACCCACTGCCGCCACCGCACGTCGCCGTCGTGGCCACAGCCACGTTAGCTCGCAACCGAGCACGTCATCACCTTCACCGCACTCGCAGGAGCCCATAGCACCCCCGCACGCTCCTCGCCGTGCCTCCTAGCAGTTGGTTCGACCTCGCCTGAACTCCGGCAGCCGCAACGCTCGTCGTCGGCGTCGTTTCCGGCGACCCTGAGCCCAACCTTTGCCACCACTCGACGCGGCTTGCTCCCAGCTACGCGTAGGAGGTCCCCGCCGTCCATTTGCTCGTCGGAGTGCAAAACTCGCACTGCCTCGCCGCGTCTGGCCTCGCCGGCGAGTTTGACTCCGCTAACCCAGTTTGACCCCCCCAGGGTCACTGACGTGTGGGCCATGCCCCTGTTTAATTTAGAATTAGACTAGTTAATGCTAATTACTTTAGTTAATAGGTTGACTCACTGACATGTGGGCCCAGGCCCTAACTAACCTAGTTTCGCGCTAACGTAACACTAACTAACTCTATTAGTTAGTTGTTACACTGACAGACAGGGCCCAGCGGTCAGGTTTGACCTGGGCTGGCGCCTTTGACCTGCTGACGTCACCCTGATGGAATGCTGATGCAATAACTCAATTACTGGAATTATTCTTATACAGGAAATTCCAGAAAATATTACAAACTTCAAAAATTCATAACTTTTAATCTTTAACTCCAAATGCAAAGATTTATATATGAAATTTGATCAAAAAATTCAATCTTTCCATCTGTAATAGTTTCATGCATGACAAAACACTTTAACCTTGCTTTTTAGGTGAAACAAGCTAATACACTTATAAGGCTTAAGAACATAAGTTTCCATTTGAATCAAAACCCAAACCAACTTGTTTCACATTGCATTAGGCATGACACCTCATATTGCCATGTCATAGCATACATCATATTGTTGCATATTGCCATGTGATGATTGTGTTCTGTGGTGTCCTCCGTGGTAGGTTCTGCCTCCGAGGATATTTCCGAGTATCCAGCTGAAGGGCAGTACCCTAATACTACTCCATCAGGCAAGCAGCCCCATTGATCATATCGATACAATCCCATGTTCTCGCTTCTGCTCTCATTTACTGCATTAAGACAACAACGTTTCAAACTGCTGGGTGCTGCGGTAGTTGAACCCTTATCCTCTGCATGACCTGTCATTGCCACGGTAACTAGATGAAACCCACTAGCATGTGTAGGAGTTGATTGAGCCATGTATGTGTTTCCTACCTTGCTATGCCTGCTATGCTTAGAGTTGTGTCAGGTCTGGTTCATCTGGGTGATGGGCTAGAGTGAAATGATTACATCGGTAATGTGTGGGATGTGTTGAACATGTTTTGGTAAAGGTATCGATGAGAGGCCATGTAGGAGTACATGGTGGGTTGTTTCAATGAGGCCGTTCCTAGGAACTGAGATCTGTATGCGTGATTTAAGATTCAGCTACTACCACACATTGGGCCCTAAAATATGACCCCGCTCGACTTACTGACCCCTCTCGTCCTCTGTCCAGGAGTTGCAACTAGTTTCTGGTGTTTATAGGTTATGTGTTGGTGGCCGTGCGTAGCGCTGGCCCTAGGGGTGGGCTATGATGCGGTAGATACACCGTGGCCGGGTATGCCGGGCACCCGTTTGGCGTCTCGGGACCCTGTACACATCGTTTGGGGCCGTTGAGGACACCCCGGCCGGATTTCCTTGCGGATGGAACCCGAATAGGGGATAAACCTGGACCAGAGACTTGTGTGGTTAGTCAGGTCGTGGTCTACACCCACGTCGGCTTTCGCTTGAAGTGTGCCGAGCACATGTCGTGTGCAGACGCTAAGTGGTGGAAACATGTGTGACGAAGTACACCCCTGCAGGGTATAAAACTATTTGAATAGCCGCGTCCGCGGTAAAGGACTACTTGGTTTCCTATACAGTTCATAGACAAGTTAATGGTTACTACTAAAAGAATCTAGATAAGTGTGAATACCGAGGATGGCCCTCTCGTAGGATGACGAGGGAGGATCCCCGGTGGAGTATTGTGTTGGTGATTAGTGGACTCGTGTGCGAAAACTATTTTACAGTGGTGTCTCGTAGGATAGCTTAGCCAAGAGTCAAAGCTGGCTTGCTGCAATAACTCCACCACCTTCTTGAGAATAAGCATGTATAGTAGGATCTGTTGTAAGACTTGCTGAGTACCTTTGTACTCATGTTGCTTTAATTACTGTTTTCAGACGACAACACCGCCCCCTCCGATGGGTTTTACGTAGACCTCGACGTCGATGAGTAACTTGCCACCCAGGTGGTGATTCTGGCCATGGAGGGCCCTATGTAGATAGACAGGCTTCGTCAAGCCTTCTTTCTTTCTAGTGTCTGTACTCAGACTTATTTGCTTCCGCATGTGCTTGTATGCTTGTATGACTTGAGTGTCGGGTCATGTGACCCCTACCTGTATGAACATGTTATGTATGGCTCTCCGGAGCCTTTAAATAAAGTACTTGAGTTGTAGAGTTTTGTTGTGATGCCATGTTGTATTTACACATATCGAGCATATTGTGTGTATGATTGAAATGCTTGGTATGTGTGGGATCCGACAATCTAGTTGTTTATCCTTGGCAGCCTCTCTTATGGGGAAATGTAGTCTAGTGCCTCCTTGAGCCATAGTAGTCCGCTACAGCCCGGTTCATCGGAGTCCTGCTAGCCCAGCACTACTGCTCAGGACACTTGACTAGCCGGCATGTGTTTCACTTCGTTCCTATGTCTGTCCCTTCGGGGAAATGTCACACGGTGACATCCGGAGTCCTGCCTAGCCTGCTACAGCCTGGGTTCCTCGGAGTCCTGTTAGCCCAATGCTACAGCCCGGTTTCACACGCTGTTGACCAACATGCTCGATGTGATTCATGTATGCCTGTCCCCATAGGTCTGTGCCGCTTTGGGTTCACGACTAGCCATGTCGGCCCGGGTTCTCTGTCATATGGATGCTAGCGACACTATCATATACGTGAGCCAAAAGGCGCAAACGGTCCCGGGCCTTGGTAAGGCGACACCCGTGGGGATACCGTGCGTGAGGCCGCAAAGTGATATGAGGTGTTACCGGCTAGATCGATGTGACTTGGAATCGGGGTCCTGACAGCGTTGGCATCAGAGCCGAACTGCTTGTAGGTTCGTTGAGCCAAACTGGTCGATGTCGAGTCTAGAAATGCTTTAGTTATATGTAGGGGAATTGATTGTGGAAGGGAACATAAGGCTCTTTTACTCCTTTACCTTATGCCCTCTGATCTGAGTCATTCTCTTCTCATTCTACGTGGGTTAAGGACTAGGCTCTCTTCTCTCTATCAGTTCACGTGTTACTAATCCGTAGTAGCTTATAGGATTGTTGTTACAAGCCTCAGTACAGTTTCTACTACTTTTAGTATGTTGTCAGTTGAACCAGAACCTTGATATGATGTTGTTGAGTGGTTTTGCAAACTGTTGTGAATGTCTCAAATCTTTTTCTGAGCATTTACAGCCGTTATGCTGTCCGATTTCTCCTAGGAAATTCTAATGCCTTTGCATTATTCTGTGCTTTCAGATGGCCACTGGTTCCCAGAACCAAGTGGTTCGTCTGACTCAGTGCCTCGATGTACCCGGTCACACGGCCATGTTGGTTCGAGTGATGGTCGAGACAGGCTATCGATGGTACCCGGAATATACCATCGACGAGCAGTTCCGAGACTTCAACCAGAGCCAGTACCTTTGTACCGTCAGGATATATCCCTCTTATCCTGGAGCCGCTGAACCCCTCCACTGCTCTTATGGGCTTGGGTTACTATTGAGATGTCTGTGCTCGATGCAGCTTACTCAATGATGACTATCATTCGAGCCAGGACTGCCTTGCTTCAGAACACCGATTTTCCGCTACATGCCAGCCTCACTCCCTGGAGCATAGGGGTACAATCAGGCTTTGTACTATGACTCTACACATGAGGAGTCACTACTCCGCACCACTGCTGAGATGCTCGAGGATAAGGACCGCGAAAATCGGGCCTTGCGTATGGAGCTTTTCAACTCTTGTTCTGATCACTGGGCCACTTTGACTCGGTTTGCACCTGCTGTGCAGGCAGGATACATGGACCTGAGGGACATGTACCCTGTGCGGTCTGGATTGCCAGATTGTATGGAGTGGCGTGATGTAGGAGGCATCACCCCTCCTCGTGGTCCCTGTCTGCCACCGTTTGTGGGACCAAGGCCACATCCGAGTCCCTATGGTCCGCAAGCTCCATAGGACCGTCTGTTCCCAGATGATCATGTTCCGCTTCCAGGTTTTGGTGGTGACTTTTATGAGGATTACTACGGAGCCGTCTGAGCTAGTAGTAGTTTCACTAGTACTGTAATAGTTGTATTCTCCACAGTCCTGCGTGACCGTGGGATACGACTTGGTGTGTATCACGCTCCGGAGGTGTAGAAAAATAATGTATAGGAGCTTGGAATGCCTCCGATGAGATGTAATGTCTTTCACCGTAGTTGTACTCTAGCCTGGGCTTGTACTAAACTATGTACGGTGTGTATGACCAATGGTATATATATGGCAGTTTCTATATTACCATGTCGTGCAATGAACATCTCAGCATTCCATGTTATCCATTACATTCTGCACTTCCTTGCCAAGATTGTGCCATCCTTGTCTAAACCATTGTCTTGTTTTTCCTAGGATGGTCAACACCCGCAGCAACCCTGCTGCCCCGGAGCAGGGGGAAGCCAGTGCAGCTAGGGGTGAGAATCTGCCTCACCCGCCTTCTCTGGCCGAACTTATGCTGGAGGCAGAAAGAAACAAGCGTGAGACTAACCGCTTGCTGGAGCGGATTGAGCAGAACACTGCACGTCATCAGCGAAACGACTTGGTGTCAATCAATGACTTTATCAAGTTGTACCCACCAAAGTTTAATCATTCCATCGAGCCCCTCGACGCGGATGACTGGCTTCGCAGCATCACCCACAAGCTACGTTCTGCCAACGTAGCCGAAGCTGATAAGGTTACCTATGTTGCCTATCACCTCGAAGGCCCTGCTAGCCTTTGGTGGGAAAACTTTGAGGCTATGCGCCCGGTCGGCCAAATCACTACTTGGGCTGAATGCAGTGAGGCTTTCCATGAGCATCACATCCCGGAAGGTCTCATGGATCGTAAGAGGGAAGAGTTCTACAATTTCACCCAAGGCAGACTGACTATGGATGCTTATAGTCGTGAGTTTGGGAATCTGGCACGTTATGCTCCTGAAGAGGTATCCACCGACGCTAAGAAGCAGGCAAGGTTCCGCAAGGGACTTAGCCCCGAGCTTCGCCGCGATCTTCGTCTGCACGAGTGCACCTCCTTCCAGAAGTTGGTCAATAAAGCCATCAGTGCTGAGACAGGCCAGACTGACTATGACGCTTCACGCAAGCACTCTCATGATTTTGGTTCTTCATCCGGCTCTGGATCTCAGAAGCGCCGGGTGTGGATTCCAAGTACAGCGCTGCCACCCAGGTTCATTCCGAGGCCATCCTTTGAGGCCCCTCGCCCCAACCAGCAGTTTGCACCGCCTAAGCCCTATGGTGGCCCCGCTGCTAATGCTGCTCCACGCCCCAATGTTGTGACATGTTTCAAGTGTGGAGAGCCGGGTCACTACAGTCGAGAGTGTCCCCAGAACAACAACCCCAACCAGTCTGGAAAGTCCGTTGGCCGTGGTAAGCCAGCGGGAAAGACATTCTACGCCAAGCCAGCCACCACTACACGTGGCCATGTCAACTATGTCTCAGCTGAGGAGGCTCATGATGATCCTAACGTCGTCCTTGGTACGCTCCTTGTTAATTGCCATCCGGCATCTGTTCTTTTCGATACTGGAGCATCTCATTCATTCATATCTGAGAGCTATGCTCGATTGCATAACACGACATTCTGTGACATGCCCACTACCATGGAAATTCAAACCCCTGGCTCTAGATGGCAAACCTCTAGAGTAAGCCATGGGAATGAAATTCTTGTCGATAGACTTGTCTTCCTTGCATCTTTAATAGCTCTCAAGTCCTCGGACATAAACATCATCTTGGGTATGGACTGGATGTCAGCCCATTATGCTAAGATTGATTGCTCTACTAGAACTGTTCAACTTACTCACCCATCGGGCAAGACAGTCAATGTCTTAACTCGAGTGGCCAAGCGCCAGCTTTACTCCCTAAATGCCAACCCCCTTCCAGACCTTGAAGATATTCCGGTAGTCCGAGAATTCCCGGATGTATTTCCAGAAGAACTGCCAGGTGTTCCACCTGACAGGGTTGTCGAGTTCGTGATAGACCTTGTTCCAGGAACCGTCCCAATTTCTAGAAGACCCTATAAGATGGCACCCTTAGAACTAGCCGAGCTTAAGAACCAACTCGATGAGTCCTTGAAAAAGGGTTTCATCCGTCCTAGTTCCTCTCCCTGGGCCTGCCCCGTCCTCTTCGTCAAGAAGAAGGATGGAACGGATCGGATGGTTGTAGATTACCGACCTGTCAACTTGGTCACTATCAAGAACAAGTATCCGCTTCCCAGGATCAATGATCTGTATGATCAGCTCGCTGGATCCTTAGTCTTTTCCAAGATGGATTTGAGGTTGGGCTACCATCAAATCAAAATAAAAAACGGGGACATTCCCAAAACGGCCTTTGTTACTCGTTATGGCCAATACGAGTACACCGTTATGTCCTTCGGTTTAACCAATGCCCTAGCCACCTTCTCTCGGTTAATGAACTCGGTCTTCATGGAGTATTTGGACAAATTTGTCGTAGTATACCTCGATGATATACTCATCTACTCCAAGAGTGAGGAAGAACATGCCGAACATCTAAGGCTGGTATTGACGAAACTTCGAGAGCATCGCCTTTATGCCAAATTCTCCAAGTGTGAATTTTGGTTGCCAGAAGTGACCTATCTAGGCCATGTAATCTCTGGTAAGGGTATTGCTGTCAATCTCGAGCGAGTTCAAGCTGTCCTTGATTGGACTCCACCTGAGACGGTCAAGCAAGTTCGGAGCTTCCTTGGCTTAGCGAGCTATTGTCGCCGCTTCGTCGAGAATTTCTCCAAGGTTGCTAAACCTCTAACTGAACTCCTCAAGAAAGATAAAAAGTTCGAGTGGACCCCACAGTGCGAGTTCAGCTTTCAGGAACTGAAAAGACGCCTGACATCTGCTCCCGTACTGGTACCACCAGATTTCTCCAAGGACTTTATTATCTATTGCGACGCCTCGCGACAAGGACTAGGTTGCATACTCATGCAAGATCGTTAGGTAATTGCCTATGCTTCACGGCAATTACACCCCCATGAGGAAAACTATCCCACACATGATCTAGAGCTTGCAGCTGTAATCCATGCACTTAAAACATGGCGACATTACCTTCTTGGTAATCATTGCGAGATCTTCACCGATCACCAAAGTTTGAAATATATCTTCACCCAACTAGATTTGAATCTCAGGCAAAGACGTTGGGTCGAGTTGATCTCGGATTAGGACTTAGGAATAATTTACACCTCGGGCAAAGCCAATGTCATGGCTGATGCGCTAAGTCGTAAATCTTATTGTAACAACCTGATGTTACAACAAAGTCAACCACTTCTCCACGAGGAATTTCGTAAGCTTAACCTCCACATAGTTCCTCGAGGATTCCTATCCAGCCTGGTGGTGAAGCCTAACCTTACAGATCAAATCATAGCTGCCCAGAAGCATGATAAGGGCATATCCCAGATTAAGGAAAACATCGCTAGCGGAGTTGCTAAATGTTTTTCCATGGATGAGCGAGGTGTTGTCTTTTTCGAGAACCGCTTGGTGGTTCCCAAGAAACAACATCTACGTCAGTTGATTCTTAAGGAGGCTCATGAATCCCCTCCCACCATTCATCCCGGTAGTACTAAAATGTATCAAGACCTACGCCAGAGGTTTTGGTGGACTAGGATGAAGAGAGAAATTGCTCAATACATTGCTAGTTGTGACGTCTGTCGTCGTGTTAAAGCAGAGCATCAATGGCCTGCTAGCACCCTTCAACCTTTGGCTATTCCTGAATGGAAATGGGATCAAATCAGTATGGATTTCATTACTGGGTTTCCCAGGACCAAGAGAGGGAATAATGCTACCTTCGTCGTGATCGACCGTGTTTCCAAAGTAGCCCGCTTCCTACCTGTTCGTGAGAGTATCATCGCTAGCCAGCTAGCTGACCTATACATCTCCCGAATAGTGTCTCTTCATGGTGTCCCATTGGAAATTAACTCAGACCGTGGGAGTCTCTTCACCTCTCGATTTTGGGAAAGTTTCCAAAATGCTATGGGAACTCGTCTCTCTTTTAGCACCGCCTTCCACCCCCAATCAAGTGGTCAAGTGGAGCGACTAAATCAAATTCTGGAGGATATGCTCCGAGCTTCTGTCATCTCATTCGGAATGGATTGGGAGAAATGCCTTCCATTCGCGTAGTTCGCTTATAACAATAGTTATCAAGCTAGCTTGGGCAAAGCTCCTTTCGAAGTTCTCTATGGACGAAAATGTCGAACGCCTCTTAACTGGTCAGAAACCGGGGAAAGACAACTCTTTGGCCCGGATATGATTCAGGAAGCAGAAGAGCAGGTTCGCGTTATTCGTGAGAAATTGAAAACAGCCCAATCTCGTCAAAAGAGCCAATATGACCGTAAACATAAGCTCATGACTTATGAAGTCGGCGAGAAGGCTTACCTTCGGGTTACTCCGTTAAAGGGAACCCATCGTTTCGGTATCAAAGGCAAATTGGCTCCTCGTTACATTGGACCCTTTCGCATTCTTGCCAAACGAGGAGAAGTTGCCTACCAATTGGAACTACCTCCGCATCTTTCCAGAGTTCACGATGTCTTCCACGTTTCTCAACTCAGGCGTTGCTTCGCGGATCCTATCCGTGGAGTGGACCACGAAACGCTTGATCTACAAGATAATCTCTCATATCGGGAATACCCCGTCCGTATCCTTGATCAAGCCGAGCGTACCACTCGACGCCATAGCATCAAGTTTCTTAAGGTTCAATGGTCACACCACTCTGAAAAAGAAGCCACTTGGGAAAGGGAGGATCGTCTTCGACTTGAGTACCCCACCTTCTTCCCAACGGATCCTAAATCTCGGGAAGAGATTCTTTTGAGTGGGGGTGAGTTGTCACACCCTAGCTAGTTCACGCATTAGAGTGTTGCATCATGTTTATTTTCCGAGAAAACTGAAATGGGGATGACAGAACCCCCAGCATCCCCCATGGAACAACTAGGGTTTACTAAAAACTTTTTCAATGAACCTGAAATGCCCTTCTAAAAAGTCCACCCTTTTTGTTTTGGGTTAAAACCTTTGACAAAAATGGTGCACACTTTTCTAGGACATCATAAGGTCATTGGATTAATTCATTACTTATCGCATTTGGGAAATTTAAATCCTATAAATATTTTAAAATGCCCAAATAATCCTGAAAGTATTTTTAGGCTGTTGAGAATATTTTCAAATGTGCCTCTGAATATTTCCAGGTTTTTCCTAAATGAAATAGTATTTTTACTATTTCAAAACATAAAACAGAATAAATAGAAAACACAAAAGAGAGAGAGAAAGGAAACTAACCTGGCAAAGGCACCAGCCGGCCCACCTGGCGTCCCAGCACTGTGCTGGCCCGTGCCAGCCAACTGCTTCGTCCCCGCCAGGTAGGCAGGGAGGTGACGCCGGCGAGCGTGAGCTCGCCAGCGCGTCAGCTGCTTGCCGCCCTTGCCCCTGGACACCTAGGCGAGCTCCACATCGCCGCCCCGACCCCGCAGACACCTCACTCACTCATTTGCCTCTCTCCCTCGCCCTCTCCCACCATGGCCGATGCCCCTGCCGCTGCACCGTTGATGTAGCCGCGTCCGTCGTCGTCCCCGCGCCGCGTCACCGTGTCCACGAGCTCCGCCGTCATCGACTACGTCGAGCAGGCCGAGCCCCGAGCGCTTGCCTGCTCTGGAGTCGCCCCGACCCCGTCTTCCCCAACTCCGGCCACCGGAGATCCCCTTCGCCTTCACCGCAGCACCAGCTCGTCCCTGACCTCGCCGTTAGCCTTGACGTGACCCCCGTGAGCTTAGCTACTTCCCCATCCTCTCTGTTTGCCTTCTCAAGCACCGCAGCGACCGCACCAAGCTCGGCCGCACCCACCGCCGCCACCGCACGTCGCCGTCGTGGCCACAACCACGTTAGCTCGCAACCGAGCATGTCATCACCTTCACCGCACTCGCATGAGCCCGTAGCACCCCTGCATGCTCCTCGCCGTGCCTCCTAGCGGTTGGTTCAACCTCGCCCGAACTCCGGCAACCGCAACGCTCGTCGTCGGCATCGTTTCCAGCGACCCTGAGCCCAACCTATGCCACCACTCGATGTGGCTTGCTCCCTGCTACACGTAGGAGGTCTCCGCCGTCCATTTGGTCATCGGAGTGCAAAACCCGCACTGCCCCGCCGCGTCTGGCCTCGCCGGCGGCAAAACGCCGGCGAGTTTGACTCTGCTAACCCAGTTTGACCCCCAGGGTCACTAACGTGTGGGACATGCCCCTGTTTAATTTAGAATTAGATTATATAACGCTAATTACTTTAGTTAATAGGTTGACTCACTGACATGTGGGCCGAGGCCCTAACTAACCTAGTTTAGCGCTAACGTAACATTAACTAACTCTGTTAGTTAGTTGTTACACTGACAGACGGGGCCCATCGGTCAGGTTTGACCTGGGCTGGCGCCTTTGACCTGCTGACGTCACCCTGATGCAATGTTGATGCGATAACTCAATTACTGGAATTATCTTATACAGGAAATTCCAGAAAATATTACAAACTTCAAAAATTCATAACTTTTAATCTGTAACTCCAAATGCAAAGATTTATATATGAAATTTTATCAGAAAAATTCAACCTTTCCATCTGTAATGGTTTCATGCATGAAAAAACACTTTAACCTTGCTGTTTAGGTGAAACAAGCTAATACACTTATAAGGCTTAAGAACATAAGCTTCCATTTGAATCTTTGATTCAAATGGACCCAAACCAACTTGTTTCACATTGCATTAGGCAGGACACCTCATATTGCCATGTCATAGCATGCATCATATTGTTGCATATTGCCATGTGATGATTGTGTTCTGTGGTGTCCTCCGTGGTAGGTTCTGCCTCCGAGGATATTTCCGAGTATCCAGCTCAAGGGCAGTACCCTACTACTACTCCATCAGGCAAGGAGCCCGATTGATCATATCGATACAATCCCATGTTCTCGCTTCTGCTCTCATTTACTGCATTAAGACAACAACGTTTCGAACTGCTGTGTGCTGCGGTAGTTGAACCCTTATCCTCTGCATGACCTGTCATTGCCACAGTAACTAGATGAAACCCACTAGCATGTGTAGGAGTTGATTGAGCCATGTATGTGTTTCCTACCTTGCTATGCCTGCTATGCTTAGAGTTGTGTCAGGTCTGGTTCATCTGGGTGATGGGCTAGAGTGAAATGATTACATCGGTAATGTGTGGGATGTGTTGAACATGTTTTGGTAAAGGTATCGATGAGAGGCCATGTAGGAGTACATGGTGGGTTGTTTCAATGAGGTCGTCCCTAAGAACTGAGATCTATATGCGTGATTTAAGATTCAGCTACTACCACACATTGGGCCCTAAAATATGACCCCGCTCGACTTACTGACCCCTCTCGTCCTCTGTCCAGGAGTTGCAACTAGTTTCTGGTGTTTATAGGTTATGTGTTGGCGGCCGTGCGTAGCGCTGACCCTAGGGGTGGGCTATGATGCGGTAGATACACCGTGGCCGGGTATGCCGGGCGCCCGTTTGGCGTCTCGGGACCCTCTACACATCATTTGGGGCCGTTGAGGACACCCCGGCCGGATTTCCTTGCGGATGGGACCCGAATAGGCGATAAACCTGGACTAGAGACTTGTGTGGTTAGTCAGGTCATGGTCTACACCCACGTCGGCTTTCGCTTGAAGTCTGCCGAGCACATGTCGTGTGCAGACGCTAAGTGGTGGAAACATGTGTGAAGAAGTACACCCCTGCAGGGTTAACATCATCTATTCGAATAGCCGCGTCCGCGGTAAAGGACTACTTGGTTGCCTATACAGTTCATAGACAAGTTAATGGTTACTACAAAAAGACTCAAGATAAGTGTGAG
Organism: Triticum aestivum; assembly: GCF_018294505.1. Taxonomy (NCBI): domain Eukaryota; kingdom Viridiplantae; phylum Streptophyta; class Magnoliopsida; order Poales; family Poaceae; genus Triticum; species Triticum aestivum. Next base: position 211,420,273 of record NC_057812.1, read on the forward strand.
TACCGAGGATGGCCCTCTTGTAGGATGATGAGGGAGGATCCCCGGTGGAGTATTGTGTTGGTGATTAGTGGACTCGTGTGCGAAAACTATTTTACAGTGGTGTCTCGTAGGATAGCTTAGCCAAGAGTCAAAGCTGGCTTGCTGCAATAACTCCACCACCTTCTTGAGAATAAGCATGTATAGTAGGATCTGTTGTAAGACTTGCTGAGTACCTTTGTACTCATGTTGCTTTAATTACTATTTTCAGATGACAACACCGCCCCCTCCGATGGGTTTTACGTAGACCTCGACGTCGATGAGTAACTTGCCACCCAGGTGGTGATTCTGGCCGTGGGGGGCCCTATGTAGATAGACAGGCTTCGACAAGCCTTCTTTCTTTCTAGTGTCTGTACTCAGACTTATTTGCTTCCGCATGTGCTTGTATGCTTGTATGACTTGAGTGTCGGGTCTTGTGACCCCTACCTGTATGAACATGTTATGTATGGCTCTCCGGAGCCTTTAAATAAAGTACTTGAGTTGTAGAGTTTTGTTGTGATGCCATGTTGTATTTACACATATCGAGCATATTGTGTGTATGATTGAAATGCTTGGTATGTGTGGGATCCGACAATCTAGTTGTTTATCCTTGGCAGCCTCTCTTATGGGGAAATGTAGTCTAGTGCTCCTTGAGCCATAGTAGTCCGCTACAGCCCGGTTCACCGGAGTCCTGCTAGCCCAGCACTACTGCTCAGGACACTTGACTGGCCGGCATGTGTTTCACTTCGTTCCTATGTCTGTCCCTTCGGGGAAATGTCACGCGGTGACATCCGGAGTCCTGCCTAGCCTGCTACAGCCCGGGTTCCCCGGAGTCCTGTTAGCCCAGTGCTACAGCCCGGATTCACACGCTGTTGACCGACATGCTCGATGTGATTCATGTATGCCTGTCCCCATAGGTCTGTGCCGCTTTGGGTTCACGACTAGCCATGTCGGCCCGGGTTCTCTGTCATATGGATGCTAGCGACACTATCATATACGTGAGCCAAAAGGCGCAAACGGTCCCGGGCCATGGTAAGGCGACACCCGTGGGGATACCGTGCGTGAGGCCGCAAAGTGATATGAGGTGTTACCGGCTAGATCGATGTGACTTGGAATCGGGGTCCTGACAGCGTTGGCATCAGAGCCGGACTGCCTGTAGGTTCGTTGAGCCAAACTGGTCGATGTCGAGTCTAGAAATGCTTTAGTTATATGTAGGGGAATTGATTGTGGAAGGGAACGTAAGGCTCTTTTACTCCTTTACCTTATGCCCTCTGATCTGAGTCATTCTCTTCTCATTCTACGTGGGTTAAGGACTAGGCTCTCTTCTTTCTATCAGGTTCACGTGTTACTAATCCGTAGTAGCTTATAGGATTGTTGTTACAAGCCTCAGTATAGTTTCTACTACTTTTAGTATGTTGTCAGTTGAACCAGAACCTTGATATGATGTTGTTGAGTGGTTTTGCAAACTATTGTGAATGTCTCAAGTCTTTTTCTAAGCATTTACAGCCGTTATGCTGTCCGATTTCTACTAGGAAATTCTAATGCCTTTGCATTATTCTATGCTTTCAGATGGCCACCCGTTCCCAGAACCAAGTGGTTCATCTGACCCGATGCCTCGATGTACCCGGTCACACGGCCATGTTGGTTCGAGTGATGGTCGAGACAGGCTATCGATGGTATCCGGAATATACCGTCGAGGAGCAGTTCCGAGACTTCAACCAGAGCCAGTACCTTTGTACCGTCAGGATATATTCCTCTTATCCTGGAGCAATTGAACCCCTCCACTGCTCTTATGGGCTTGGGGTTACTATTGAGATGTCTGTGCAGGATGCAACTTACTCAATGATGACTATCATTCGAGCCAGGACTGCCTTGCTTCAGAACACCGATTTCCGCTACATGCCAGCCTCACTCCATGGAGCACAGGGGTACTATCAGGATTTGTACTATGACTCTACACATAAGGAGTCACTACTCTGCACCACTGCTGAGATGCTCGAGGATAAGGACCGTGAAAACCGGGCCTTGCGTATGGAGCTTTTCAACTCTCGTTCTGATCGCTGGGCCACTTTGACTCGGTTTGCACCTGCTATGCAGGCAGGATACATGGACCTGAGGGACCTGTACCCCGTGCGGTCTGGATTGCCAGATTGTATGGAGTGGCGTGATGTAGGAGGCATCACCCCTCCTCGTGGTCCCCGTCTGCCACCTTTTGTGGGACCAAGGCCACATCTGAGTCCCTATGGTCCGCAAGCTCCACAGGACCATCTGTTCCCAGATGATCATGTTCCGCTTCCAGGTTTTGGTGGTGACTTTTATGAGGATTACTACGGAGCCGTCTGAGCTAGTAGTAGTTTCACTGGTACTGTAATAGTTGTATTCTCCACAGTCCTGCGTGACCGTGGGATACGACTTGGTGTGTATCACCGTTCGTGTGAACTCTTACAGTGGTAGACTAGAAGATGTAGGGGATGTAGGTGCACCGGTCTACCCATCGTAAGGTGCTAACGCTTGTGAAAGACTGTGTCTTGGTCATCCGTTTCTCAAACATCAAGTACTGTGAGAAATCCAACGGAGGAGATCGAGTCTTGTGGGGAAAAGTGCACAAACCTATGCAGAGTGTATAAACTAATCATGGTTAGCCGTGTCCCTGGATATGGACATCTTGAGTATCTAGTTCTTGGATTATCATGTGGATCTCATCACTCTTAATATAAATTTGATTGGGTTTAATGATGATTAATTTTAATTGGGATTGAGTTGGGTGAACCTTCTCAATGTTTAACAACTACCATGATAGTTAAATAAAATTTATTCCTTTGTAGTAGGGAAAAATTGGCTTTTCGCAAAACATATCAACCATACAGCCTCCACCAGCCACATATGCATATAGTGATAGCTTTATTCTGTTCATTACTCTCTTGTGTTACCTTGCCAGCATATTTTATGTGCTGGCCCATCTTCGGGCTGCAACGTATCATGTTGCAGACTTTTTAGACGACGAGTAAGGAGACTTAGGTTGTGGTCTTTCACTCAATGATGCCATTGGAGTTGATGGACTCACTTTATCTTCCAAGCCTTCCGCTGTTATCGTATTAGATGGCCTTAAGCCATATTTATTGTAATAAGTTCTCTTTTGAGACATTCAATATAATAAGTGTGTGATTGCCACTCTGTTATAAATCCTTCGAGTACTGTGTGTGTCAGCATTACCGATCCATGGATGACACTTATACACAGAGATCAGACTGTTTGAGGTCTGGTCGCTACACGGTATCTGGTCGCACGATCGACTAGCCATATACTCTGCTCCAGGTGAACTCACTAACAGATGGGTCCTAAGGGTTTGGGTTGGTAGTTTAAACTTATCCATGAATTCCCTTGATATGTATGAATGTGATGCACCAGTATCAAAAAGAACAAGGGCGGTAAAAGACTTAACCAAAAACTTACCAATAACCGCGTCTGGCTGCTATTCAACCTCCTCCATGTTGACGTGGTTCACTTGTCCTTTGTTGAATGGATTGGGCTTCTTTCCAGCGCTCCCATTGCCATTTCCATTCTTCACTTCAGGGCACTCCGTGGCATAGTGTCCAGTCTTCCCACACTTGAAACAAGTAACGTGGCTTAGGTCTCTCTTTGCGGGTGTGGCTGGATTGGAGCAGTTCTGATTGTTGCTTGCTCCATTCCCATTCCCATTCCTTGGGCCAGTATGATTGTGGTTACTTCCTCCATTATGGGTGTGGCCTCCATGGTTATGAACAAGTCCTTCCGAGTTCGGGGTTAGGCGAGGCTTCTGCTGAGCTCCTGAATTATACCTTCCTTGTCCATACTTCCTCTTACGGCTCTCAATTTACTGCTGCTTCCCTTCAATCATAAGAGCCTTATCTACCAACTCCTGGTAGTTGTTGAATGTTGCCACCATCAACTACATGCTCATCTCATCATTCAGCCCTTCCATAAACTTCTCCTACTTTGTGGCATTTGTGGCCACATCATCAGGGGCATAACGAGATAACTTGCTAAACTCATCCGCGTACGGAGCCACAGTACGGTTCCCCTGGCGTAAGTTGCAAAACTCACGCTTCTTCATACTCATAGCTCCAGTTGAGACATGGGCTGTACGGAAAGCTTGCTGAAACTAATCCCATGTAACAGTGGCTATAGGGTAGGTGACAGTGTAATTCTCCCACCATGAGGCTGCTGGTCCATCCAACTAATGTGCGGCAAAATGCACCTTCTCAGCATCGGTACATCATGCAGTGGTTAACTCCCTTCCAATCCTGCAGAGCCAATCATCTACCACTATCGGCTCGGTGCTACTGGAAAACATCGGCGGCTGCAACCTCAAAAAGCAGGCTAAGTTATCAACTCGTGGTGGTGGCGGTGGATTATTGTTGTTGTTGTTGCCTTGGTTCTGAACTAACAACTGCATCAGGGTATTCTGCTGCTGGATCAACTGAGTGAGCTCCGGTGGGAAAGTAAATCCGGGGTCACGTCTCGGAGGCATCTGATGTGTTTAGAGGGGAGAGATTAGAATATAATGAGGTCTAATGAGGAAACACTACCCATATGCACATGGGACAAACACAAACATTTCACTCAATCAATCAAGCATGGGCATACAATCGATCTAACTATCGTTACAAAAGTGCTCGAACTATACTATTTACATGGTGGAATACTACTATTGATGTGGTGGTCTACTAAAAATATTCTTCGGTTGAAGACTCCATGATGTCTGCTCCAACTTCGTCTTCATAGTCATCATCGCTATTGTCGGGGTCCGAGTCGGTGTCGTCGATGATAATGTAGTCCTCTGGGCGAATCTCCTTGGGTTCTTCGTCTTCTCCTCCTGGTGCGGGGTCTCCCATGAATACTCCTAGCTTCCTTTCCAGATCGTCATTCTTCTCCACTAGTACGACGATTTCCTCCTCATAATCTTCATGAGTAGCCTTAAATTCTTCCTCCGGTTCCGTGATCCTAGTCATTGCCTTCTTCAGGTCTATCATTCCTGCGCACATCTAGTTCTCCTGGCGACGGGTATGCTGGTTTAACTCCTGGATGAGAGCTGCAATTGATCTATCCTTCCTGGTACTGATCATTTCCCATTGCTCATCTCGGCGCCCACAAATATGATAGATAGTATCTTTAAGCTCCTTGTGATAAACTTCTCCAATGCGTCCCATGGTGATGTGAGCTGCCATACTCTTTCCTAGACTCCAGGTTGGTGCATGGAAGGAAGACTCTATGGGCTTAGTGACTGGCATGCATGTCCTTCCTGGAACTTGAACTTGAATCATCCATCGCTCCTCTTCTGGTAATGTGGCGTTGTAAGTCCCGGTGAAGTTTGGTATTCCAATATTCAGGTAGCTAGTGACTTCCTTCAAGTGTCGTCCAAAAGGTGCCTCTTCATCCGGTTGTGCAAACTTGTTCCTTGCGTCTTGTCGGCGTTCTGGGAACGGGGGTCCCCAGACTTGCCTGCCTGCGGCCTGCGGCGTGGCTTAAAAGGGGGCCCAGCACGGCCCATCTTCATCAACACAGACCCAAGACCCTCGCGAGGGGCCAAGCCTCGCGGGGCGGACAACGCGGAGCTTCCTCAGGCACGGCCTCACCAGGCTGGCTCACGAGGAGGCGGAGAGATCAAGGCGGGGTACCTCACGAGGTGCCCGTGACGCAAGCCATGACGACCAAGGGCGCCAGGCGGGTGCCAGCCCGCGAAGTGTCCTCCTTTCCTCTTTGGTGCAAAGGGGGCAAGCGCAGCCGCGGAGTACCGAGGCATCATGCAAAGGTTGCCATTTCGGTGCAACAAGACCAAGACCAGGAGGACTGCAAGAAGGAGGTCATCGTGTAGCCCAAGACGGCGTCACCACCAGAGCTTTGTGCAGGCGAAGACTACTTTTGTCAGGGTAGCTAGTACTAGCTGCCCCCCTTCAAATTAGCCCGCCATTGTTGGCTCCCTTCCCGCTCGATATTTGGGAAGAGGACCAGGGCCTCTATAAATAGGACCAGCCACCCACAGAGGAGAGGGAGGTTTTTTGGAGAGGAATCAGAGAGAGAGAGAAGGGTGGCTGAACTCCTCCCAGCAGTTCATCGCCCCAGCCAAGAACAGACCCTCGCGAGGCTGTTCTTCCTTGTATCATTCATCATCATCAGCCCAAGAGGCAATCCACCATGCCACACACTGGAGTAGGGCATTACACCACAACGGTGGCCCGAACCAGTATAAACCCTGTGTCTCTCGTGTTGTTCTTTCCATAGCTTAGATCTTAGCGAGGTGGAGGGGAGCAGGTAGGTAGGAGGTGAAATCTCCGCGCGCACCCCAGTGTTCGAACCTCAAGGGTCTGCCGGAACCCGAAATCCGACATTTGGCGCGCCAGGTAGGGGTGCACCGGAGTTTTCTCTTCCGCCACCGCCATGGCCTGCCTCGCGATGAGTAGCACGTCGCCTGCTCCGGCCGCCAGCGCCACCACGGGGGCCAGGGGGCTCCGAGCCCTGCAACGGGTACGGTGGCCGGACAAGTTCAAGCCAACGACGCCGCCGCGCTACGGCGGCGTGACAAATCCGCTGGCCTTCTTGCTGGCGAGCGAGGAGGCCCTCCTCGAAGCTCGAGGTGACGATAGGGTCATGGCCAACTGGCTCCCCATGGCCCTCACCGGCGCTCCGCGCACATGGCTGCTCCGCCCGCCGGCAGCCTCCGTGGCCTCTTGGTAAGAGCCCCGCAGCCTCTTCCCCGCCCATCGTGCTACACTGACACCCCCGGTCGCCACGGCCCTCCTGTGCGGCTCGCAGGCGCCGCCTACAAGTCACCACGTCAAGTTGTTCATCCGTCGGGTCAGCGCCGCTTCCATGCAGCAGGGGGCTCTCCCGGACCGGGCGGCGCCCAAGGCCGGCCTGAACTTCAGCTCGGAGGACCACCCTCCCAACTCGACCTGCTCGGGTGCGCTCCCCATGCTGTGCACCCCCACCATCTGCCAGGTGGCCGTCACCAGAACTCTCATCAAATGGCGGTGCGGGCCTCAGCGTGCTCTCGGTCGAGGCCTTCGACCTCCTCCGCATACCCCTGGAACGGCTGCAACCCAGCCAGCCCTTCTCAGGCGTTGGGGGCGGATCATCCAGCTCCTTGGGACAGATCCGGCGCCCAGTAACCTTCGGCACCTACAACAACTTCCGCACGGAGCTGGTCGACTTCGACATCGCCCCCATCGGCCTCCCCTACAACGCCATCCTCGGCTATCCAGCACTGGCCCAATTCATGGCCGCGACGCACCCGACGTACAACCTCATGAAGATGCCCAGGAGCAGCGGTGTCCTCACCGTGCACGGGGACACCGGAGACGTGCTGCGGGTGCTCAAGCTCGCCTTCAAGACGGCGGTGTCGGCGCAGCCCGCCGACTGGGAGACCCCCGAGCCCAAGGGGGCTGCACCCGCTAAGAAGAAACAGTTGTTCACCCAAGACAAGGCAGAAACCAAGCAGATACCCATCGATGAGGATGGGTCCACCAACGCCACTTTCACCATAGGCGCCAACCCCGAAACCGAGCAGGAGGAGGCCCTGGTCGGGTTCCTGTGCTCAAACAAGAAGGTATTCACTTGGGAGCCTGACCAGTTGGCAGGGATCCCTAGGATAGTAATCGAGCATCACCTCAACGTGTGCCCCAACGTGCGCCCTGTGAAGCAGAAGGCCAGGCGGCAGTCCATAGAAAAGCAAGCCTTCATCGTCCAAGAGACCCGCAAATTAGAAGCCGCTGGGGTCATTCGTGAGGTCCGATACCCGGATTGGTTGGCCAACCCTGTCGTTGTGCCAAAGAAGGGAGGGAAGGAGCGCATGTGTGTCGACTTCACCAACCTCAACAAAGCATGCCCGCAAGATCTGTTCCCGCTTCCCCGCATCGACCAGATCGTCGATTCCACCGCGGAATGCGACCTGCTATGCTTCTTGGATGCCTTTTCTGGGTATCACCAGATCAAGATGGCGGTAGAAGACGTCGAAAAGACAGCCTTCCTAACCCCGTGTGGGGTGTACTTCTACACGTGCATGCCATTCGGGCTGCGTAATGCAGGGGCGACCTTTCAGCGGCTGATGCACATCACCTTGGGCCCGCAGCTCGAGAAGAATGTTGAAGCTTACGTCGATGCCATTGCGGTAAAGTCTCGGGAGGCCAGGACCCTGATACAAGACCTGGAGGAAACCTTCGCGAGCCTCAACGTAGTGAACCTACGGCTCAACCCAGAGAAGTGTGTGTTTGGAGTCCCCTCGGGCAAGCTCTTGGGTTTCCTCGTGTCCCACCGAGGCATCGAGGCTAACCCGGAAAAGGTCAAGGCTGTGGAAGACATGAGCCCGCCAAAGACCCTCAGAGAAATGCAGAAGCTCACTGGGCGCGTGACCGCGCTAGGGCGCTTCATCTCCAAGTTGGGGGAATGATCGCTGCCCTTCTTCCAGCTAATGAAGAAAAAGGGGCCCTTTGAGTGGATTGAAGAGGCCGACAAGGCGTTCCAGGATCTCAAGAGATACCTGACCAGCCCACCGGTCATGGTGGCTCCGCGCCCTCAAGAGCCCCTGGTGCTTTACCTTGCCGCCACTCCGTACTCCGCCAGCGCAGCCCTGGTGGCGGTTAGAGAGGAGCATCAAATCAAAACCGCAGCAGCAGCCCGGGACAAGGCAAAGCAGGAACAAGGAAGGCCCACAGAAACCGCCACCGCGGCTGAGGAGGATCAGCCGCCGCAGAGGAGTGCATCGGAGGCGGAAGAGGCCCCTCCCCCAAATGGCCAGCCTCAGGAGGCCTCATCGCCTCAAGATGCGGCATGGTCTCCGAAGGGAGCCGCCAGCACTGATGCACCCAACCTCGTAGAGCACCCGGTGTACTTTGTTAGCACGGTGTTACGGGATGCGAGGGCACGGTACCCCATGCCTCAGAAACTCCTTCTCGCGCTACTGGTGGCCTCGCGCAAGCTGCGAAACTATTTTCAGGGTCACCCCATCAAGGTCGTCTCGTCATACCCCCTGGAGAGAGTGCTCAGGAGCCCTAACTCAGCTGGAAGGGTCGCTGAGTGGAGCATAGAACTGCAAGCGTTTCAGCTCGAATTCAGCACGACCAGAGTCATCAAGGGAGCAGCGTTGGCGGATTTTGTGGCAGAATGGACGGAGGCACCAGGCCTCAAGGCCGACGAGGATCGGTCCCTCTCCTCGGGAAGCGAGGCGCCAGAAGGCTGGGTCATGTACTTCGATGGGGCATTCTCCAGGCATGGCGCTGGGGCTGGGGCGGTGCTTATATCGCCCACTCAGGACAAGCTCTACTACGCTGTGCAGCTCTGTTTCCAGCAAGGTGAAAGGGTCTTCAACAACATAGCGGAGTATGAGAGTTTAATAGCGGGCTTGAAGGCCGCAGCTGCCCTGGGGGTGAAACGCCTCACCATCAAGGGCGATTCGCAGCTCCTTGTCAATTTCTCCAACAAGGTGTACGAGCCGAAAGATGAGCACATGGAAGCCTACCTTGCGGAGGTCCGCAGGATGGAGAAGCAGTTCTGGGGGTTGGAGTTGCAGCATGTGCCCCGTGGCACCAATCAGGAGGCCGACGACATCGCCAAACGGGCGTCCAGGCGGTTACCTCAGGAGCCTGGCATTTTCGAGGAGCGGCTCTTCAAGCCCTCAGCCCTGCCGTCATTATCAAACACGGCTCAGCCCCGGGAGGAGCTCCCCCAGCCACCTGCCTCAGGAGCCCCTGCCTGTGGCCCGGCCTCGGGAGCACGCCTGCTCCTGACGATGGAACCTCAGGAGGGATGTTGGATCACGGAGCTCCGGAGTTACTTAACACAAGGGACCCTGCTGGAGAAGGAGGAGGAAGCGGAGCGAGTGGCACGCCAGGCCACGGCATACTGCATCAAGGATGGAGAGCTCTACCAGAAGCGACCAAACGATGTATCCCTGCACTGCATCTCCAGGGAGCAAGGGAAGGAACTGCTGGAAGATATACACGGCGGAGACTATGGACATCATTCATCATCACGGACCCTCGTCGGCAAGGCGTTCCGGAGTGGGTTTTATTGGCCCACCGCGCTCAATGACGCCGTCGAACTAGTGAAAGCTTGTGAGGCCTACCAGTTCCACGCCAAGCAGATCCATCAGCCAGCAGGAGGCCGGCAGACTATACCCCTTTCATGGCCATTCACAGTCTGGGGGCTGGACATCTTGGGCCCGTTTCCTCGGGCGCCAGGGGGCTACCGCTACCTCTACGTCGCCGTGGACAAGTTCACCAAGTGGGCTGAAGTAGAGGCTGTCCGTACCATTCCCGCGGGTTCCGCGGTCAAGTTCATCAAGGGCATCGTGAGCCGGTTCGGGGTGCCGAACGGCATCATCGCGGACAACGGTTCGCAGTTCACCAGTAACCTCTTCAAAACATACTATGCTAACCTTGGAACTCAGATATGCTATGCTTCAGTGGCGCACCCCCGAAGCAACGACCAGGCCGAGCGAGCCAACGCGGAGGTCCTGAGGGGCCTCAAGACCAGGACGTTCAAGAAGAAGCTGGAGTCCTGCGGCAGAGGTTGGTACGACGAGCTTCAGTCCGTGTTGTGGTCCATCCGCACAACCGTGACCAAGCCGACTGGAGAGACCCTGTTCTTCCTGGTCTACGGAGCCGAAGCGGTCCTCCCTCACGAGGTCAGACGTCGGTCCGCGCGGGTCCTGGCGTTCGACGAGGCGCACCAGGACGCCATGCGGGGGATGGACCTCGTGCTGGGGGAGGAACGTCGCCGAGAAGCCGCACTGCAAGCGGCGAGGTACCAACAAGCACTGCGGCGATATCACTGCCGCAACATCCGCCCCAGAACTCTCGAGGTAGGAGACCTCGTGCTCAGGCGAGTTCTCTCCAGGGAGGGGCTGCACAAGCTCTCTCCCATGTGGGAGGGCCCGTTCAAAGTTGTTCATGTTTCCAGGCCCGGCTCCGCGCACTTGGAGACTCAGGAGGGGGTGCCAGTCCAGAACGCATGGAACATCCAGCACCTCCGGAGGTTCTACCCCTAGAAAGGCCCAGAGCCTGTGAAGAAGGCGAATGCCTGTGAAGCTGTCGCGTTTTGGAAAAGGCCCAGAGCCTGTGAAGAAGGCGAATGCCTGTGAAGCTATCGCGTTTTGGAAAAGGCCCAGAGCCTGTGAAGAAGGCGAACGCCTGTGAAGCTGTCGCGTTTTGGAAAGGCCCAGAGCCTGTGAAGAAGGCGAATGCCTGTGAAGCTGTCGCGTTTTGGAAAAGGCCCAGAGCCTATGAAGAAGGCGAATGCCTGTGAAGCTGTCGCGTTTTGGAAAAGGCCCGAAGCCTGTGAAGAAGGCCAACGCCTATGAAGCTCGCCGCCCGTGACACTCTCACGTAATAATGAGTTGGGGCTGTACACGCCCCGGAGTCTCAGGAGCGCCGGCCTCAGGCCCTGGGGCTCCCTCCCACGCCCAGTGGCAGCACTTAGCTCCGCGCTGGTGAGAAGATGTCGAAGACTAGATTAGGTGCCGGACGCGGCTTTTCATTTGCTTTCCGCAGTTGGCTTGTTCCTTCTCATTCGAAGTTTTATTGAAGTTGTTGCCGTCTTTGGCTTGTGGTTCTTCGACTTTTCGCTCTCCTGCCTCGATTTCTCTTATGGAAGGCCTCGCGAGGGAGGGGGACAGCCGAGCACCCTCGCGAGTGTTCCTATCCTAGTCATTCAAAGGTTTCGCGACCTGGGTCCATTACAGGAGCACCCCTCCAGTCCGTGCCCCACGGGCACCGCGACACGAACACAGGGCTTGGGTCGGTCGCCCCCCACGGCTGGGGCCGGGAACTACCCACGCGCGGGCACGTAGCCGGAAGGCACGATAACGGAAGCAAATGATGATTAACAGCAATAACCCAAACACACCCCCGCGGGGCTCCACACTACTGTCTTTTTGCGTAGGAAAAAGGAAAAGAAAGAACAAATCAGGCGCAGCTCGCCTCACACCGGCCTGCAGGGAGGACTCGAGCCGCCCTCGGGGCTCAGGCAGACTCCCTCTCGCGCTTCACCAAGGCGCGACGGCGGGCAGACACGCCACCACCTCCCAAGCAGATACGACGGCGTGGAGGCTGACCGTGGACACTGCTAGAAGAGTCGCCGCTTGAAGAAGAACCGGAGAAGCTTGAGGAACCCAGAGCGCCGCCAGTCACGCGAGCGCTGTCCTCTCCATCATCGTCAGAGCTGGGTTCCCGGCCGCGATCGTCGTCCTCAGGGCAGCACCCCGCGCGGCGACCATCTTCCCCAAACACCCTCACATAGAGGGTGGCACCCCCGTCAAACTTGAAGTGCAGGGTGCACCGACGCCTCAGGCCGCGCGCGCGGGCAAACGTCTGCCAACCGCGGGCCAAGGCCAGGCTCCCAGCTGCGGAGACCTCCAGTGAAGCCCATGAGGCCCGGCTGCAGAAGCCGTCAGCCTGGAGCCAGAGGCCGCCCGGGGCGCCGTCCGGGAGCTCGCCGAGGAGGAAGCGAGGAAGTGGAAGCCGGGTGCTAGTCGGCTCTGCCGACCACACAACGAACTCCGGCAGCACCTCTGCAGCGTGAAAGCGCAACCTAGGGGGACACGCGACCGAAGCGCGCCCCCCAGCCGCAGCAGTCCGACCGTCACCATGCTGGGAATCGTCTCCGCGGCCGCGGGGAGCTGCCGTGGAGGCCAGAGGATTCTTGCGAGGGCGCCCTCGGCCGCGCTTGGGCGGGGAAGAGGCAGGCTCTACCTGGCGAGCCTTCCCCTTCTCTGCGGCCGAGAACCTCCTCGACGGGGCCATGAAGAAGAAGGAGAAGCAAGGGGGAATGAACTGGAAGGGCACGCGCCAATCCGTACTTATAGCCGGCGAGGGCCAACCGTCGGCCCCCACTATCACAGGTAATCATGACCCGCTTTGCATGCAGGGACTTGTCCAATCCGTGCAGTTGCCGAGGCGCCATGGGGAAGTGGAGATGCCCACGTCCAATCAACCGCCATGCGGCGCCCAAGACCGCAGGCTGTTAGGGCCCGTGGCGCTTCGCTCTTGCCCTTGCGCCTCCCTGCACGGCCAAACCCGGGCGCGCCTTGGGCCCGGGGGCTACTGTCGGCGTTTTGGGAACGGGGGTCCCCAGACTTGCCTGCCTGCGGCCTGCAGCATGGCATAAAAGGGGGCCCAGCACGACCCATCTTCATCAACACAGACCCAAGACCCTTGCGAGGGGCCAAGCCTCACGGGGCGGATGACGCGGAGCTTCCTCAGGCACGACCTCACCAGGCTGGCTCACGAGGAGGCGGAGAGATCAAGGCGGGGTACCTCATGAGGTGCCCGTGACGCAAGCCATGACGACCAAGGGCGCCAGGCGGGTGCCAGCCCGTGCAATGTCCTCCTTTCCTATTTGGTGCAAAGGGGGAAAGCGCAGCCGCGGAGTACCGAGGCATCAGGCAAAGGTTGCCATTTCAGTACAACAAGAACAAGACCAGGAGGACTGCAAGAAGGAGGTCATTGTGAAGCCCAAGATGGCGTCACCACCAGAGCTTTGTGTAGGCGGAGACTACTTTTGTCAGGGTAGCTAGTACTAGTTGTCCCCTTTCAAATTAGCCCGCCATTGTTGGCTCCCTTCCCGCTCGATATTTGGGAAGAGGACCAGGGCCTCTATAAATAGGACCAGCCACCCACAGAGGAGAGGGAGGTTTTTTGGAGAGGAATCAGAGAGAGAGAGAGAAGGATGGTAAACTCCTCCCAGCAGTTCATCGCCCTAGACAAGAACAGACCCTCGCGAGGCTGTTCTTCCTTGTATCATTCATCATCATCGGCCCAAGAGGCAATCCACCACGCCACACACTGGAGTAGGGCATTACACCACAACGGTGGCCCGAACCAGTATAAATCCTGTGTCTCTCGTGTTGTTCTTTCCATAGCTTAGATCTTAGCAAGGTGGAGGGGAGCAGGTAGGTAGGAGGCGAAATCTCCGCGCGCACCCCAGTGTTCGAACCTCAAGGGTCTGCCGGAACCTGAAATCCGACACGTCTGCCATCCTAAAGAGTAGAAAATGGAGAGGAGTCAGAAATGAGAAGAGAATAGTGATCTAGGGCTTTAGCTTAGTGGCCATGTCCTACATTCAGCGTGTGCTCTGATACCATCTTGTAGCGACCCGACCTCAAACGGTCAAGTCTTTGTGCTTCAGTGTCATCCCTGGATCGGTAATGCTGACACACACAGTACTCGAGGATTTATAACAGAGTAGCAATCACACACTTATTACATCGAATGTCTTAAGGCCATCTAATACGATAACAACGGAAGGCTTGGAAGATAAAGTGAGTCCATGAATCCAACGGCGTAGCTGAGCTGCACGTCAACGACCTAACGAACCTTACTCCTCGTCTGAAAAGTCTGCAACATAATATGTTGCAGCCCAAAAACGGGTCAGCACATGGAATATGCTGGCAAAGTAACACAGTAGAGCAAGAACAGAATAATACTATCACTACATGCATGTTTGGCTGGTGGAAAGCTCTATGGTAACAGTTTTTGCGAAAAGCCAATTTTTCCTACAACAAAGGAATAGATTTTATTTAACTATCATGGTAGTTAAAACATCATTGAGAAGGTTCCTCCAACTCAATCCCAATTAAAGTAGTTAACAACCCAAGAATATTATTTTAGAATGATGAGATACTTATGATACTCCAAGTACTAGATACTCAAGATGTCCATAACCGGGGACACGGCTAACCATGATTAGTTTATACACTCTGCAGAGGTTTGCGCACTTTTCCCCACAAGACCCAATCTCCTCCGTTGGATTTCTTGCACTACATGGTGTTTGAGAAACGGATGACCGAGACACGGTCTTTTAGAAGCATTAACCCCTTACTCCGGGCAGACCATACCAACCTACATCCCTCTACCAGCTGATCCACCTCTTCGGGAGCTTCACGCAACTTACTCAACTATGCTAGAGCCCATAATAGCTTGTGGCTGCACACATAAGTTTCTAGCATGAAAATACCTCAGTTCCCTTTGAGCCTGGGTGGCGGACCATAGGATTATCACACGGGTACTTCAGGATATCCTAGGACAAAACTGGATTCTCCAGGTGCCACAATCCACCCAGATGTGTATTCAAGTTGCCACCTTAAGTTGAACCATTAATTAACAATCTCACATCTGTCATGGATTTCACTCACCCAAACCACGTCTACGAGCATAGCATAGCAATAAAAGCAATACGTTGAAGTAACTCCCAAGGGTTTGAATATAACAGGGCAATAGGTTCTACCTCATCAACTACTTCCCAAGCCACATGTTAATCACATCCTAATCATGCAAAGTTTGAGGATTGGAACTAATGCATAAAAACTGGGTGATAAAGGGGTATGATCAAAGTGTTACTTGCCTTGCTGATGATCCACAAAACCTAGGAACTCGTAGTAGCACGCTTCGCACTCCGGGTGTTCTATCGCAAACAAACAATAGCATACATAAGCAATCAAGAAAAGAAACACAGGTAAATCTCAAACAAGAAGATCTAACCAGAAAGTTCAACTTAAGAACTCCGGCTTGCGAAAAGAATCAAATCAAACGGAGCAACGAAACTCAAACTACGAAAGAAACAAGATCCGTCTACTAATCTGGGCTAAGGTCAAATTTTACAGTAGCAAAAGCTTGTTCAAGTTGGTTAAATGGAAAGAGGGTTTCGAGACGAAGATATAGGCGCTTGAATTGCCTGATTCCAACAAACGAGCAAAAAGATAAACTAAAACAAAAATCGGATCAGAAATCATGATTAAAAATAATCGCGGAAAATTCGAGAAAAAGAAAATTGACTAACAGGCTAACGAACAAACGTTCGTTGTCTGCGGCTAGGAGTGAACTCCGTTCGTTAAAACAAACGTACGGACGAACGTCCGCAAAGTAACCGAACTGGTCTATCCAAAAAAAACTAGGGTTTCTAACAAAAAACCGAACTGGTTTTTATAAAAAAACGAACGGCGCTTATACCTCCGGCGAGGTCCGGCGCGGCGGGTAGCTCCGGCAAGTGGGGCGGGGCGGGGAAAGCGGCGGCGGCAAGCGGTGCAGCGGCGGCAGCGCGAGGCGGCGGTGCAGTGGCTTACGGCGGTGGGGCGACTCGGGCTCTAGGGGGTGCAGCGGCTTATAAGGGAGGGGGTGCGGCGGCTTGGGGAAGGGGGCGGGCGGCCCGTGTCCGGGTCGGACACGGCGGCGGCGGTGGTGGAGCCGCTCGAGACACCTCTCCCGAGCCGGTGTGGGGCGGCGACGCGGCTTGGCCGACTGGGCCTCGGCCCAGTGCGGTCCGGCAGAAGTTTCTTTCTTTTAAAAAAAATTAATTTTGCCGGACTAAAATAAATCCTAGAAAATAAAATAAAATCTAAAAATGTCAAAAAAAATTCATCATCTAAATAAAATATTTAGAACAGGATGAACATTTTGTTGGCCCTAAAATGCAACTCTGAAAAACGTGCAATTTTTCTAATTCAAATAAAATAGTAAGAAACTCCGCATAAAAACAAATATTTGATTTTAATATTTTTCCTCCAATATTTCATTTATTTTGGAGAATTCATGTTATCTCCTCTCATATATTTTAATATGAAATATTTTCGGAGAGAAAATAATTAAAACCAAAAATCCTCGTTTCAATATTTGATAAAACTCAAATATGAAAACACGGAAATCCCCAACTCTCTCCGAGGGTCCCTGAGTCGCTTAGGATTTTGAGGATTCACGAAACGAAATGCAATAAAATATGATATGCATGAATGATCTATGTATAACATTACAAATTGAAAATTTGGAATGTTACAGCCCCAAAGTTTCTACCGGAGAGTCAAGACGAAAACGTGTGCCAACCCTAATGCATAAGTTCATGAGGTCACGGAACTTGCAAGTTGATCACCAAAACATACATCAAGTGGATCACGTGAATATCCCATTGTCACCACAGATAAACACATGCAATACATACATCAAGTGTTCTCAAATCCTTAAAGACTCAATCCGATAAGATAACTTAAAAGGGAAAACTCAATCCATTACAAGAGAGTAGAGGGGGAGAAACATCATAAGATCCAACTATAATAGCAAAGCTCGCGATACATCAAGATCGTGCCGAATCAAGAACACGAGAGAGAAAGAGAGATCAAACACATAGCTACTAGTACATACCCTCAGCCCCGAGGGTGAACTACTCCCTCCTCGTCATGGAGAGGACCGGGATGATGAAGATGGCCACCGGAGACGGATCCCCCCCCCCTCCGGCAGGGTGCCGAAACGGGTCTAGATTGGTTTCCAGTGGCTACAGAGGCTTGCGGCGGCTGAACTCTAAATCTAGGTTATGTTCTGGAAGTTTGGGTATACATAAGAGGTTTTGGCGTCGAGAACAAGTCAGGGGGGTCTCCAGGCTGTCCATGAGGTAGGGAGGCGCGCCCAGGGGGCACGCCCCCACCCTCGTGGGCAGCCCGGGACTCTTCTGGCCCAACTCTTTTACTCCATGGCCTTCTTCTAGTCCAAAAATAAGTTCCGTGAAGTTTCAGGTCAATTGGACTCCGTTTGGTTTTCCTTTTCTACGATACTCAAAAACAAGGAAAAAACAGAAACTGACACTGGGCTCTAGGTTAATAGGTTAGTCCAATCATATAAAATAGCATATAAATGCATATAAAACATCCAAGGTTGATAATATAATAGCATGGAACAATCAAAAATTATAGATACATTGGGTACGTATCAAGCATCCCCAAGCTTAATTCCTGCTCGTCCTCGAGTAGGTAAATGATAAAAACAGAATTTTTGATGTGGAATGCTACCTAACATATTTAGCCATATAATTCTCTTTATTGTGGCATGAATATTCAGATCCATAAGATTCAAGACAAAAGTTTAATATTGACATAAAAACAATAATACTTCAAGCATACTAACCAAGCAATTATGTCTTCTCAAAATAACATAGCCAAAGAAAGCTCATCCCTACAAAATCATATAGTTTGGCTATGCTTCATCTTCGTCACACAAAAATGCTCTCATCATGCACAACCCCGATGACAAGCCAAGCAATTGTTTCATACTTTAGTAATCTCAAACTTTTTTCAACTTTCACGCAATACATGAGCGTGAGCCATGGATATAGCACTATGGGTGGAATAGAATATAATGATAGGGGTTATGTGGAGAAGACAAAAAGGGAGAAAGTCTCACATCGACGCGGCTAATCAACGGGCTATGGAGATGCCCATCAATTGATGTCAATGCGAGGAGTAGGGATTGCCATGCAACAGATGCACTAGAGCTATAAATGTATGAAAGCTCAACAAAAGAAACTAAGTGGATGTGCATCCAACTTTCTTGCTCACGAAGACCTAGGGCATTTGAGGAAGCCCATCGTTGGAATATACAATCCAAGTTTTGTAATGAAAAATTCCCACTAGTATATGAAAGTGACAAAACAAGAGACTCCCTATCATAAAGATCATGGTGCTACTTTGAAGCACAAGTGTGGAAAAAAGGATAGTAGCATTGCCCCTTTTATTTCTTTTTTATTTGGCCTTTCTTTTTTTTCCTTTTTTTGGCCTTTCCTTTTTTCTCTTTTTTTGGGACAATGCTCTATTAATGATGATCATCACACTTCTATTTATTTATAACTCAAAGATTACAACTCGATACTAGAAAAAAGTATGACTCTATATGAATGCCTCCGGCGGTGTACCGGGATGGGCAATGAATCAAGAGTGACATGTATGAAAAATTATGCATGGTGGCTTTGCCACAAATACGATGTCAGCTACATGATCATGCAAGGCAATATGACACTGATGATGTGTGTCATGATGAACGTAATGGTGGAAAGTTGCATGGCAATATATCTCGGAATGGCTATGGAAATGCCATAATAGGTAGGTATGGTGGCTGTTTTGAGGAACATATAAGGAGGTTTATGTGTGACAGAGCGTATCATATCACGGGGTTTGGATGCACCGACAAAGTTTGCACCAACTCTCGAGGTGAGAAAGGGCAATGCACGGTACCAGAGAGGGTAGCAATGATGGAAGGGTGAGAGTGTGTATAATCCATGGACTCAACATTAGTCATAAAGAACTCACATACTTATTGCAAAAATCTACAAGTCATCAAAAACCAAGCACTACGCACATGCTCCTAGGGGGATAGATTGGTAGGAAAAGACCATCGCTCGTCCCCGACCGCCACTCATAAGGAAGACAATCAAAGAACACCTCATGTTTCAAATTTGTTACACAACGGTTACCATACGTGCATGCTACGGGACTTGCAAACTTCAACACAAGTATTTCTAAAATTCACAATTTCTCAACTAGCACGACTCTAATATTACCATCTTCATATCTCAAAACAATTATCAAGTATCAAACTTCTGATAGTATTCAATGCACTTATATGAAAGTTTTTATTATACCCATCTTGGATGCCTATCATATTAGGACTAATTTCATAACCAAAGAAAACTACCATGCTGTTCTAAAGACTCTCAAAATAATATAAGTGAAGCATGAGAGTTCATCTATTTCTTCATAATAAAACTACCACCGTGCTCTAAAAGGCTATAAGTGAAGCACTTAGAGCAAATGACAAACTACTCCAAAAGATATAAGTGAAGATCGATGAGTAGTCGAATAATTATGCAACTATGTGAAGATTCTCTAACATTTAATAATTTCAGATCTTGGTATTTTATTCAAACAGCAAGCAAAACAAAAGAAAATAAAATGAAGCTCCAAGCAAAACACATATCATGTGGTGAATAAAATATAGCTCCAAGTAAAGTTACCGATGAACGAATACGAAAGAGGGGATGCCATCCGGGGCATCCCCAAGCTTAGGCTCTTGGTTGTCTTTGAATATTACCTTGGGGTGCCTTGGGCATCCCTAATCTTAGGCTCTTTCCACTCCTTATTCCATAGTCCATCGAATCTTTACCCAAAACTTGAAAACTTCACAACACAAAACTCAACAGAAAACTCGTAAGATCCGTTAGTATAAGAAAATAAATCACCACTTTTGGTACTGTTGTGAACTAATTCGAAATTCATAATTGTGTAATATCTACTGTATTCCAACTTCTCTATGGTTCATAACCTCAGATACTACTCACAGATTCATCAAAATAAGCAAACAACACAATGAAAACAGAATATGTCAAAAACAGAACAGTCTGTAGTAATCTGTAGATTTCGAATACTTCTGTAAACCCAAAAATTCTGAAATAAATAGGTGGACGTGAGTAATTTGTCTATTAATCATCTGCAAAAAGAATCAACTTAATCGCACTCTCCAGTAAAAAATGGCAGTTAATCTCGTGAGCGCTAAAGTTTCTGTTTTTTACAGCAAGATCACAGAGACTTCACCCAAGTCTTCCGAAAGGTTCTACTTGGCACAAACACTAACTAAAACATAAAACCACATCTAAACATAGGCTAGATGAAATATTTATTACTAAACAGGAGCAAAAAGCAAAGAACAAAAATAAACTTGGGTTGCCTCCCAACAAGCGCTATCGTTTAACGCCCCTAGCTAGGCATGATGGTTTCAATGATGCTCACATAAAAGATAAGAATTGAAACATAAAGAGAGCATCATGAAGAATATGACTAGCAAATTTAAGTCCAACCCACTTCCTATGCATAGGGATTTTTTGAGCAAACAACTTGTGGGAACAAGAATCAACTTGCATAGGAAGGTAAAACAAGCAAATCTTCAAGATTTTCAACACATAGAGAGGAAACTTGATATTATTGCAATTCCTACAAGCATATGTTCCTACCTCATAATAATTTTCAGTAGCATCATGAATAATTTCAACAATATAACCATCACCTAAATCATTCTTTTCATGATCTACAAGCATAGAAATTTTATTACGCACCTCATAAGAAAAATTCTTCTCATTCAGAATAGTGGGAGTATCATAAGAGACTCGAATGCTATAAATTGTTTCCACATTAAAGAGTAATGTTCAGAAAAAGGGTAACATAATCACGACAAGTTTTATAAATATAATCATCACTACTTTTTATAGCATAAGTGTCATCACAATAATCATCATAAGTAGCAACTTTGTTCTCATCATAATCAATTGAAACCTCTTCCAAGATAGTGGAATCATTACTAAATAAAGTCATGACCTCTCCAAATCCAATTTTATAATTATCACAATAAGATTCAACATTCTCCAAAATAGTGGGATCATTACTTCCTAAAGTTGACACTCTTCCGAACCCACTTTCATCAATGTAATCATCATAAATAGGAGGCATGCTATCATCATAGTAGATTTGCTCATCAAAACTTGGGAGACAAAAATTAATTGCAGCAAATACATTCTCAAACATGTCATTCTCATCAAACATAGCATCCCCAAGCTCGGGCCTTTTTATATCATAAGCATAATCACTCTCATGATTAATAGTATGGATAGCACCAATATTATAGCAACAATTATCATCACAATGAGTACTAGGAGCAACATCATTTGAGAGGGATGCCTTTTTACCTTTGCTTCTCCGTCTTTTCTTTTTCTTCTCCACATCATGTGTGGGTTTAATACTCTTTTTGGAGCTCCTTATTAATGTGATTGGTTGGATAGAAGGCTCCTCCTCGTTACCTGATTCATCATAAGAAATAATAGGAGGATATTGGGAAATCTCTTCCCTTTCATTAGTATTCTCTTCATCTTCTGTTTGTTTTCTTGTCTTTATGTAATTGGCAATATAAGGATTTTCAATGCAATTCACCGCACAATACATATAAATTTCCTCTAGATCAAAATCAAGAACCTTGTCAAGGGCAAATTCTGGAATACCCTTTGAGGGAGTCCTGGATTAGGGGGTGTTCGGGTAGCCGGACTATACCTTCAGCCGGACTCCTGGACTATGAAGATACAAGATTGAACACTTCGTCCCGTGTCCGGATGGGACTTTCCTTGGCGTGGAAGGCAAGCTTGGCGATGCAGATATTCAAGATCTCCTACCATTGTAACCGACTCTGTGTAACCCTAACCCTATCCGGTGTCTATATAAACCGGAGGGTTGTAGTCCGTAGGCAATCAACTCCATATACAACATCATACCATAGGCTAGCTTCTAGGGTTTAGCCTCCTTGATCTCGTGGTAGATCTACTCTTGTACTACCCCTATCATCAATATTAATCAAGCAGGACATAGAGTTTTACCTCCATCAAGAGGGCCCGAACCTGGGTAAAACATCGTGTTCCCTGCCTCCTGTTACCATCCGGCCTAGACGCACAGTTCAGGACCCACTACCTGAGATCCGCCGGTTTTGACACCGACAATGGTGCTTTCATTGAGAGTTCCTCTGTGTCGTCGCCTTTAGGCCCGATGGCTCCTTTGATCATCAACAACGATGCGGTCCAGGGTGAGACTTTGCTCCCCGGACAGATCTTCGTCTTCGGCGGCTTCGCTCTGCGGGCCAATTCGCTCGGCCACCTGGAGCAGATCGAAAGCTACGCCCCTGGCCATCAAGTCAGGTTTGGAAGCTTAAACTACACGGCTGACATCCGCGGAGACTTGATCTTCGACGGGCTCGAGCCACGGCCAAGCGCGCCGCACTATCTCGAGGGGCATGATCTAGCTCTGCCCCCGGACAGTGTCCTGGAGGCCGCACACGCATCGGTTCCGACCCCTAACTCGGAGCCTATTGCGCCAATCGAGGATGAGCGGTTGGACGTCACCTCGGGGGCTGCGATCCCAAAAGCGATCGAGCCGAACGCTAGCCCCGCACTCTGCACGACCCGTGACTCCGAGGATCCGGACTCCTCCCCGGACTCCGAACCCCCCGCGCCCCTGCCAATCGAATCCGATTGGGCGCCGATAATGGAGTTCACCGCCGCAGACATCTTTCAGCATTCGCCTTTTGGCGACATCCTGAATTCTCTTAAGTCTCTCTCTTTATCAGGAGAGCCCTGGCCGGACTACGGTCAGCGAGGGTGGGATACGGACGATGAGGAAATTCAAAGCCCACCCACCACCCACTTTGTAGCCACTGTCGACGATCTAACCGACATGCTTGACTTCAGCTCCGAAGACATCGACGGCATGGACGACGATGTAGGAGACGAACAGGAACCAGCACCTGTAGGGCGCTGGAAGGCCACCTCGTCATATGACATATATATGGTGGATACTCCAAAAGATGGAGATGGCGATGGAACAGTGGGGGATGACGCCCCCAAGAAACAGCCAAAGCGCCGGCGTCAGCGGCGCCGCTCTAAATCCCGCCAAAGCAAAAACGGTGATTCCGGCACGGGAGATAATACTACCCCGGATAGCGCCGAAGAACACCCACCTCAGCAAGATTCGGCACAGGAAGATGGAGAAGCCAGCCCTCATGAGAGAGCGGCAGACCGAGAGGTCGAGGATGATAACTATACGCCTCCCTCCGAAGACGAGGCAAGCCTCGATGACGACGAATTCGTCATACCATCAGACCCCGCCGAACAAGAGCGTTTTAAACGCAGGCTTTTAGCCACGGCAAGCAGCCTCAAGAAAAAGCAGCAACAACTTAGAGCTGCCCAAGATTTGCTAGCTGACAGATGGACTGAAGTCCTTGCGGCCGAAGAGTATGAACTCGAACGCCCCTCCAAGAGTTACCCGAAGCGCAGGCCGCTACCCCGATCAGAGGAGGAAGCACCTACATCACCAGCGCATGACATGGCAGACCGGCCACCTCGCGGCCGCGACAGAGAGGCCTCTCGGCCCTCCACCCAAGCCATGCCCCGACGCCGCTCAACTAAGGCACGGGAAAATGCGCCCGACCTGCGAGACATACTGGAGGATAAGGCAAGACAAACAAGATCGATCTACGGATCGCGCAGGCGCCCTACGGCATGTGACAATGATCTTCACTCCGGATACAACAAATCCGGCCGGGCCGAACACAACAGACATAGCTCTTCCGAGCTGCGTCGTGATATAGCCCAGTACAGAGGCGCCGCACACCCGCTATGCTTCACGAATGAAGTAATGGATCATAAAATCCCAGAGGGTTTCAAACCCGTAAACATCGAATCATACGATGGCACAACAGATCCGGCGGTATGGATCGAGGATTATCTCCTTCACATCCACATGGCACGCGGCGATGATCTACACGCCATCAAATACCTCCCGCTCAAACTTAAAGGACCGGCCCGGCATTGGCTTAACAGCTTGCCAGCAGACTCAATCGGTTCTTGGGAGGACCTGGAAGCCGCATTCCTCGACAACTTCCAGGGCACTTACGTGCGACCGCCGGATGCCGACGACTTAAGCCACATAATTCAGCAGCCAGAGGAATCGGCCAGACAATTCTGGACACGGTTCCTAACAAAGAAAAACCAGATAGTCGACTGTCCGGACGCAGAGGCCCTAGCAGCCTTCAAGCATAACATCCGCGACGAGTGGCTTGCCCGGCACCTGGGACAGGAAAAGCCGAAATCCATGGCAGCCCTCACGACACTCATGACCCGCTTTTGCGCGGGAGAAGACAGCTGGCTAGCTCGCAGTAACAACTTATCAAAGAACCCTGGTAATTCGGATACCAAGGACAAAAGTGGCAGGACACGTCGGAATAAGCAAAAACGCCGCGTTAACAGCGACAGCAATGAAGACACGGCAGTCAATGCCGGATTCAAAGGCTATAAATCCGGTCAGCGGAAAAAGCCATTCAAAAAGAATACTCAGGGCCCGTCCAGTTTGGACCGAATACTCG
The DNA here is from genome assembly GCF_018294505.1 of Triticum aestivum. Taxonomy (NCBI): domain Eukaryota; kingdom Viridiplantae; phylum Streptophyta; class Magnoliopsida; order Poales; family Poaceae; genus Triticum; species Triticum aestivum. The sequence goes on from NC_057812.1 coordinate 211,445,025, forward strand.
ATCGCTTGTGCCAGATACATGGCACCCCCGAAAGGCCAGCCAATCACACTAACAGGGATTGTTGGGTGTTCAAGCAGGCAGGCAAGTTAAGGGCCGAAAACAGAGACAAGGGGCTGCACAGCGACGACGAGGAGCCCAAGCCGCCGAACAACAATGGACAGAAGGGCTTTCCCCCACAAGTGCGGACGGTGAACATGATATACGCAACCCACATTCCCAAGCGGGAGCGGAAGCGTGCGCTACGGGACGTATACGCGATGGAGCCAGTCGCCCCAAAGTTCAACCCATGGTCCTCCTGCCCGATCACTTTTGATCGAAGGGACCATCCCACTAGCATCCGTCATGGCGGCTTCGCCGCATTGGTTCTCGACCCAATCATCGACGGATTTCATCTCACAAGAGTCCTCATGGACGGCGGCAGTAGCCTGAACCTGCTTTATCAGGATACAGTGCGGAAAATGGGCATAGATCCCTCAAGGATTAAGCCCACAAGAACGACCTTTAAAGGCGTTATACCAGGTGTAGAAGCCAACTGTACAGGCTCAGTAACACTTGACGTGGTCTTCGGATCCCCGGACAATTTCCGAAGCGAAGAGTTAATCTTCGATATAGTCCCGTTTCGCAGTGGCTATCACGCCCTGCTCGGACGAACCGCATTCGCAAAGTTCAATGCGGTGCCGCACTACGCATATCTCAAGCTCAAGATGCCAGGCCCTCGAGGAGTAATTACGGTCAACGGAAACACCGAACGCTCCCTCCGTACGGAGGAGCATACGGCGGCTCTCGCAGCGGAGGTACAAAGTAGCCTTCTCAGGCAATTCTCCAGTCCGGCCATTAAAAAGCCAGACACTGCCAAGCGCGCCCGGAGTAACCCACAGCAGGACCGCCTGGCACACTCTGAGCAAGCGTAGCAATGCGGCCCCAACCCCAGCTTTCGCGACATAGCGAAACCAGTACCTCGCGTACATAACTACGCCCTTGAAATACCATGGGCACAGGGGAAGGGGCACAATAACGGCACGCCCAAAATACGGCTTAAAACGTACTAGGGGCTGCCGGATTCTTTTTTTAATTTTTTCTTACTTTCAGGACTCCATACTTCGGACGACCTGTTCGGCAATTCGACTGCCGCACAAACGATGCAAGATCCAGGGAGGCAGACAAGCCATGCCGCATTATGGAACTCCCAGGTGGTCTCTGTTACGAGCGGTATACCTGTTTTAAATACAATTCCGCGGCCTGCCCCTGGTCAGGACATACTGAATAGTCCAATATCTTTTGCTTACCGCACTATTTGTATCGTTCGGCTTTGATAAATAGCCTCTCTATAAACAATGCTTAGCTTCTTGTCTATTTTTTGCATTATCTTCTTTTCACATTTATGTTTATTAAATGACATGATTGCACCCGTACACCATGGTACGGCAAACACGCCAGGGGCTTCAGTACCCCTCATAATGGTGTGAGAAGTCCGTACACTTTCACAAGTGCGGCACCCCGAACTTATAGCACTATATGCATCGGCTCCGAATCATGATTTGGGTCAATAGTTGGGTTTGCCCGGCTCCTATGTTTTGGTGCCTTACGTTCCGCTCTATCGGCTAAGGTAGCACTAGGAGAACCACTGCGATTGTGCCCCGGTTCAGCTGGGTTAAGCACCTCAGTGGAGAAAGCTAAAACTGACTGTCATGATGAGGCGAGAGACCGGTCGCTGTTCGAGAGGTTTTTCGAGTCCCTAAAGACTTATGCCGCTTCGAGCGAGGAGCTGGCTTTGTCCGGCCAAGGCGTGGATAGCGCCCCGAACTCGGTCTTCCGAACTAGGGGCTTCGCCGAAATTTAAAATTATAGAGTTCTATGGCTAAGTGAGAGTGTTCAAGCATTATAGTCCGATTGCCTGGTTCGTTGTGCTGAGCGCCTCCCTCGAAGGACCCAACTATGGGAAAAAGAGCGCTCAGGTTTATCCCGAACACCCCAGCACTAGTGGCATGGGGGCAGAAGCCGACGACTGGCCATCTCTCAATTTTTTGATAAACGGCCGCACAGAAAGTAATATTTTAAATTCAATAAGCATTGCTTAGCGCATATGAACAAGTTTTCAGCGCACAGGATAAACACGAGCGAGTTCATTCAAAAATCACATCCTTGGTACATTCATCCGCCACAAGGCGGGCACCTGCAAGAACATCCTTGTAGTAGTTCTCGGGCTTGCGATGCTCCTTCCCCGGCGGCGGCCCGTCCTTCACAAGCTTCTCACCGTCCAGCTTACCCCAGTGCACCTTTGCACGGGCAAGGGCCCGACGGGCACCTTCGATGCAGACGGAGCGCTTGATGACCTCGAGCCTCGGACAGGCCTCCACCAGCCGCCGCACCAGCCCGAAATAGCTCCCAGGCAGGGCCTCTCCGGGCCACAGCCGAACTATGAAGCCCTTCATGGCCTGTTCGGCCGCCTTGTGGAGCTCGACCAGCTGTTTCAGCTGGTCGCTCAAAGGCACAGGGTGTCCGGCCTCAGAATACTGAGACCAGAACACCTTCTCCGTCGAGCTGCCCTCTTCAGCTCGGTAGAATGCGGCGGCATCGGATACGCTGCGGGGAAGATCTGCGAATGCCCCTGGAGAGCTCCGGATTCGGGTAAGTAACAAGTAGTTTACTTTTATATTTCTGCTTTGCATGAAGAATGCCTTACCCGCTGCTATCTTCCTCATCTCCTCCAACTCTTGGAGGGCCTTTTGGGCTTCGGCCTTGGCAGACTTGGCAGTCTCAAGGGCCGTCGCGAGCTCGGATGCTTGCGCCTTTGACTCAAGCTCCAAACTCTCATGTTTTTTCATGAGAGCCTGAAGCTCTTGCTGCACCTCGCCGACCTGAGCCCCAAGTCTGTCTCGCTCGGTGCGCTCCGCGGCCGTTTTCTTTTCGGCCTCAGACAGCGCCTGCTTAAGGGTCGCCACCTCAGTCGTGGCCCCTACAATAAGCAGTACAATCCTGTTATTTTTTTGCAATCACGCCTTTTTATAGGCACTTTTTCTGTAAGGTATTTCTTACCTTCTCTCTCCTCGAGCCGCCGCTTGGCAAGGCCGAGCTCTTGCTCGGTCCGCTCGAGGTCCTGCTTCAGGACACCCACCTCCGCAGTCAGTGCGGCGGTGGATAGCAGCGAAGCCTGCATACGCATATTGACTCTTTTTTGTTAGACTCCTGCGATATTTAATAGATCCTCTATTCGGCTTTTCTTTCCGAACGCCAAACAGAGCATCAGGGGCTACTGTCTATGCGGTAATATTTTTACATATTTTTACTTACCTCGAAGCCTGTTAGAAGGCTAGCGCAAGCTTCAGTCAGTCCGCTCTTGGCGGACTGAACCTTCTGGATCACCGTACTCATAATAGTACGGTGCCCCTCGTCGATGGAGGCGCCGTCAAGCACCTCCAGCAGATTGTCCGGCACCTCCGGTTGGACGGAGGCCGCCGGCTCAGAAGGCTTGCTCCTCTTGGAAGGAGTTCGCCTACCGCGGTCCGGAACTGTGGAAGATTCCGGCGCGGTGTCCGGCACAAAGCCGGACTTGGAGCCCTGGGGGGCCTTATCCCCTTCACTCCTGGAGTCCGGGAGGTTGCCTTGCGGCTCCTCCGGGACCACCTCCTCCTGCCCCGGAGCTTGTCGCGACGCCACTTCGGCGTCGTCTGCAGTGCGGGGGGAGACAGCGGGCGGAACTGAGTTCACGTCCGATGAGTCCAGGGAGCCGCCCGACGATTCGTCGAATTCGGCCCGGGGCGGACTGCATAATTACATTCGACATTAGGGAAAGCTGTGCAACAAAGGAACATCATGAGTTATTCTGATATCCGAACTTACGATTTCGCCGGACGCTTGGCCCTGTTTGGCCACTCCTCTTTGCCCTCTTCGGCGTTGGGGGCGTAGTCCGGCGGAGGGGTCTTCCTTTTCCTAGACCCCTCGGCCTCCCCCGTTGGGGCGGCCTTCCTCTTCTCTCCTCCCTCCGCTGGGGGGGGAGAGTTTTCTTCTTCCTCCTCCTCGTTTTCGCGGGAGGAGGGCGTCTCGGACTCGTCAGATGACGAGTCCGACACCACCATGTTGCGGGCACTCTTTCGAGTCCCCGTGGTCTTCTTCTTCTTGGCCTTCTTCTCCGGCACCACATAAGGCGCCGGAACCAGCAGCTTCACTAGTAGAGCTGGGGCTGGGTCTTCGGGCAGCGGAGCCGGACAGTTAATCGGTCCGGATATCGCTCGCCAAGCCTGTCAAAGGTAAGGGAGTTTAGATCCCGCATAGAGTCAAACTATGAAAAAAGCTTAACATCCTGTAAAAGGTGAAGATAGCTTACCTCGCTAGCGTGACGCTGCGAGCTGTATCCGCGGTCCTCGGAAGCGGATGCGGGAGCCTCGGCGCCCTTGAATAGCACCTTCCAGGCATCTTCGTACGTCGTGTCGAAGAGCCTGCTAAGGGTTTGGTGCTGCGCCGGGTCGAACTCCCACAGATTAAAATCCCGTTGTTGGCACGGGAGGATCCGGCGGACGAGCATAACCTGGATTACATTAACAAGCCGGATTGGCTTGTTCACCAGGGACTGGATGCATGTTTGCAATCCGGTCACCTCTTTTTCGTCACCCCACGACAGGCCCGTCTCTTTCCAGGACATAAGCCGCGTGGGGGGTCCGGATCGGAACTCGGGGGCTGCGGTCCATTTCGGATCGCGTGGCTCGGTGATGTAAAACCACCCGGATTGCCACCCCTTTAGGGTCTCCACAAAAGAGCCCTCGAACCATAGGACGTTGGCCATCTTGCCCGCCATGGCGCCTCCGCACTCCGCCTGGCTGCCGCGCACCACCTTGGGCTTGACGTTGAAGGTCTTGAGCCAGAGGCCGAAATGAGGGCGGACGCGGAGGAAAGCCTCGCACACGACGATAAACGCCGAGATGTTGAGGATGAAGTTCGGGGCCAGATCGTGGAAATCCAGGCCGTAGTAGAACATGAGCCCCCGGACAAATGGGTGGAGTGGAAAACCCAGTCCGCGGAGGAAGTGGGGGAGAAATACTACCCTCTCATGGGGCCTTGGGGTGGGGAGAAGCTGCCCCTCTTCGGGAAGCCGGTGCGCGATGTCCTTGGACAGGTATCCGGCCTTCCTTAGCTTCTTGACTTGGCCCTCCGTACGGAGGAGACCATCCACTTGCCTCCCGCTCCGGACATTGCTGGAGAAGGTTGAGGTGGGAAGTGCGGGCTTGGGCGCTGGAGCTCGAGTGCGCAGGAGATGGATAGTCAAAGGAGGAAGAAGGCGTAGGTAAAAAGGTGGATCCTTATCCCCTTATATGGGCGGATGCGGTTGTGCGTCCCCATCAGCCTAGTAAAACTCGTTTGCCTCCCAAGCGCCGTGATAAATGGCGCGGTTGGGTTACCCACATCCATATTGATGAGAATCCCGTAAAGGGGGTACACGATCTCTGCTTTGACAAGACGTGCCAAGGAAACCGCCTCGCAAAACATGCTGAGGTGGAAAAGTAAAAACGATTCGAGTAAAGGACTTGGCTGTAGTGCGATGACGCACTGCGGAATATGTCAGCAGATTTGATTTGTGTTAATATTATTCTCTCTATGGCAATATGTGGAAGCTTATTTTGCAGAGCCGGACACTACTCTTGGTGTTTACAATCTTCTATGAAGGACTTGGAGGAGGAACCCGCCTTGCAATGCCGAAGACAATTTGCGCGCCGGACTCGTCGTCATTGAAGCCTGGTTCAGGGGCTACTGAGGGAGTCCTGGATTAGGGGGTGTTCGGGTAGCCAGACTATACCTTCAGCCAGACTCCTGGACTATGAAGATACAAGATTGAAGACTTCGTCCCGTCTCCGGATGTGACTTTCCTTGGCGTGGAAGGCAAGCTTGGCGATGCGGATATTCAAGATCTCCTACCATTGTAACCGACTCTATGTAACCCTAACCCTATCTGGTGTCTATATAAACCGGAGGGTTGTAGTCCATAGGCAATCAACTCCATATACAACAATCATACCATAGGCTAGCTTCTAGGGTTTAGCCTCCTTGATCTCGTGGTAGATCTACTCTTGTACTACCCATATCATCAATATTAATCAAGCAGGACGTAGGGTTTTACCTCCATCAAGAGGGCCCGAACCTGGGTAAAACATCGTGTTCCCTGCCTCCTGTTACCATCCGGCCTAGACGCACACTTCGGGACCCACTACCCGAGATCCGCCGGTTTTGACACCGACACCCTTAGTTATACGTTTCATTTCTTCATAACCCAGAAGCAAACTAAGTTCATTATGATATGCAAGGGAAATCAATTCATCACAATTTTTGGACATGATTCGATCATGAAACAATTTGCATTGGATATTTAAATGATCGTGTTCATTGCAAAGTTCACAAGGATGGCAAAGAAATTTTAAATCTTCAGCACAAGCATCTAGCCTTTCTTGCAACCATTTAGTTTCTAAATACTCATGCCTCTTGCAAAATCTATCTTCCCTATTTGGTGTGTACTTGCAAACCCTATGCACTCCACAAAAATTGACATGCTTATAAGAGACATTTTCATCATGACTAGTGCAATCATCATTCGTACTATGGATATTCAAAGAATTCGTACTAACAACATTGCAATCATGCTCATCATTCAAAGATTTAGTGCCAAACATTTTAATGCATTCTTATTCTAGCATTTTGGCACAATTATCGAAATCCTTATTTTCATGAAAGATATTAAAAAGATGAAGCATATGAGGTACCCTCAATTCCATTTTTTGTAATTTTCTTTTATAGACTAAACTAGTGATAAAACAAGAAACAAAAAGATTCGATTGCAAGATCTAAAGATATACCTTCAAGCACTAACCTCCCCGGCAACGGTGCCAGAAAAGAGCTTGATGTCTACTACACAACCTTCTTCTTGTAGACGTTGTTGGGCCTCCAAGTGCAGAGGTTTGTAGGACAGTAGCAAATTTCTCTCAAGTGGATGACCTAAGGTTTATCAATCCATGGGAGGCGTAGGATGAAGATGGTCTCTCTCAAGCAACCCTGCAACCAAATAACAAAGAGTCTCTTGTGTCCCCAACACACCCAATACAATGGTAAGTTGTATAGGTGCACTAGTTCAGCGAAGAGATGGTGATACAAGTGCAATATGGATGGTAGATATAGGTTTTTGTAATCTGAAAATATAAAAACAGCAAGGTAACTAATGATAAAAGTGAGCACAAACGGGATTGCAATGTGTTGAAACAAGGCCTAGGGTTCATACTTTCACTAGTGCAAGTTCTCTCAACAATAATAACATAATTGGATCATATAATTATCCCTCAACATGCAACAAAGAGTCACTCCAAAGTCACTAATAGGAGAGAACAAACGAAGATATTATGGTAGGGTACGAAACCACCTCAAAGTTATTCTTTCTGATTGATCTATTCAAGAGTTCGTACTAGAATAACACCTTAAGACACAAATCAACCAAAACCCTAATGTCACCTAGATACTCCAATGTCACCTCAAGTATCCGTGGGTATGATTATACGATATGCATCACACAATCTCAGATTCATCTATTCAACCAACACAAAGAACTTCAAAGAGTGACCCAAAGTTTCTACCAGAGAGTCAAGACGAAAACGTGTACCAACCCCTACACATAAGTTCATGAGGTCACGGAACTCGCAAGTTGATCACCAAAACATTCATCAAGTGGATCACGTGAATATCTTATTGTCACCACAGATAAGTACATGCAAGACATACATCAAGTGTTCTCAAATCCTTAAGACTCAATCCGATAAGATAACTTCAAAGGGAAAACTAAATCCATTACAAGAGAGTAGAGGGGGAGAAACATCATAAGATCCAACTATAATAGCAAAGATCGCGATACATCAAGATCGTGCCGAATCAAGAACATGAGAGAGAGAGAGAGATCAAACACATAACTACTGGTACATACCCTCAGCCCCGAGGATGAACTACTCCCTCCTCGTCATGGAGAGCACCGGGATGATGAAGATTGCCACCAGAGATGGATCCCACCCCCTCCTACAGGGTGCCGGAACGGGTCTAGATTGGTTTTCGGTGGCTACAGAGGCTTGCGGCGGCGGAACACCCGATCTAGGTTATGTTCTGGAAGTTTGGGTATATGTAAGAGGTTTTGGCGTCGAGAACAAGTCAGGGGGTCTCCAGGCTGTCCACGAGGTAAGGAGGCGCGCCCAGGGGGTGGGCGCGCTCCCCACCCTCGTGCGCAGCCCGGGAATCTTCTGGCCCAACTTTTTTACTCCATGGCCTTCTTCTGGTCCAAAAATAAGTTCTGTGAAGTTTCAGGTCAATTGGACCGTGTTTGGTTTTCCTTTTCTACGATACTCAAAAACAAGGAAAAACAGAAACTGGCACTAGGCTCTAGGTTAATAGGGTAGTCCCAAAAATCATATATAATAGCATATAAATGCATATAAAACATCCAACGTTGACAATAAAACATCCAAGGTTGGAGACATATCATATGTCTACATCATGTCATCTTGCTTAAGGCATTACTCTGTTTGTCATGAATGTAATACCATATATGCATGCTGGATAGTGGTCGATTGGTGGAGTAATAGTAGTAGATGCATGCAGGAGTTGGTCTGCTGGTCACAGATGTGATGCCTATATATGTGATCATTGTCATGAATATCGTCATAACTATGTGTTTTTCTATCAGTTGCCGAGCAGTAATTTGCTTACCCACCGTATGCTATGTGTTCAAGAGAGAAGACTCTAGTGAAAATTATAACCACCGGGTCTACTTTTATCATATTATTAAAACCAAAAATGCCTTACTACAATTTTATACATTTAATTTAATTTTTATTTTTATCTATCTATCACTATCAGAATTAATCTTTGCAAGTAACGAGTTCAAGGAGATTGACAACCCTCTTGCCCGCATTGGGTGCAAGTATTTGCTTTTCTGTGTGTAGGTGCTACTAACAAAGGTTTGCGTGGTTCTCCTATTGGTTCAATAACCTTCGTTCTCACTGAGTGATATACTTATCTCTACTATACTGCTTCACCCCTCCTCTTTGAGAAAAATCCAACGCAATTTACAAGTAGCAACGACACTACTATTTAAACAGGTCACGTCGTTCCTTGCGTGGCGAGGTGGGGCTAAACCCCCAACCCTGGCCCAACACGTAGGTTACATCCACATTAGAAATCTTAAGTACAAAAAATTTGTATTTGTGTGCATTGAACAATGTTTGATTGGAAATCTTAAGTACAAACAATTTGTATTTGTGTGCATTGAACTATGTTTGACCAAAATGATAGACGCGCATGTGTTTGTGAGTATTTGGTGTTTAGATAATTGTGTTTGCGGTTGCAAATGATAAAAATTAAGGCCCATCCGGTCACTATACATGCGCGCATTCAGACTCGGCCGTGGACATATAGGGTCCCGGATTTGCCTAGCCTATGAGACCATGTCCACCCAATCCACATCCTTGTATACTCAGAGCTATTTTTCCCTTTTCTCTTTACGCACCTAATACATAGTTAGTATGGAATATGTCTGCATTCAATATTTGAATGAACTTATTGCATGAATAAGTCTACATTCAAATTTGGCTGGACCTTTGGATGGGTACTGAGCCTCTCAGTGTGGGATTCCCTGTCCTGTTCTCTATCTGTGCAGACATGTCACTTGTCGTCTTCACGGCTTCCCAATATGGACAATGGGATATCTGATTTCGCCGGACGTTTGGGCAGGCGGAAAATGTCGAGTGGACTAGATTACACGCAGCCTTACCATTGCTGGACTATCTGAACACCGTATCCTAGCAGCTCTCACCGTCGGGTGAGTTCTTCGTCAACTCGGAATACCAGGCAGTATGCCGGTCACCCACCATTCCTTGGCTCTCTCTCTCCCTTGTAGAAGGCCCCTTTGCCTTTAAAGATCAAGATTTTTGCTTGGCAACGTCTTAGAAATCAGATCTCTTCGGGGACCGACGTGCATAAGCTGAAGGAAATATGCCCTAGAGGCAATAATAAAGTTGTTATTTATATTTCCTTATATCATGATAAATATCTATTATTCATGCTATAATTGTATTAACCGAAAACTTAGTACATGTGTGAATACATAGACAAAACATAGTGTCCCTAGTATGCCTCTACTTGACTAGCTCGTTAATCAAAGATGGTTAAGTTTCCTAACCATAGATATGTGTTGTCATTTGATGAACGGGATCACATCATTAGAGAATGATGTGATGGACAAGACCCATCCGTTAGCTTAGCATAATTGTCGGTGTCAAAACCGGCGAATCTCGGGTAGGGGGTCCTGAACTGTGCGTCTAAGGTGGATGGTAACATGAGGCAGGGGACACGATGTTTACCCAGGTTCGGGCCCTCTTGATGGAGGTAATACCCTACGTCTTGCTCGATTGTTCTTGATGATATGAGTATTACAAGAGTTGATCTATCACGAGATCAGGGAGGCTAAACCCTAGAAGCTAGCCTATGGTATGATTGTCTGTTGTCCTACGGAGGGGGCTAGGGTTACACAAGGCCGGTTACAAGGGAGGAGATATCCATATCTGTATTGCCTAGCTTGCCTTCCATGCCAAGTAGAGTCCCATCCGGACACGGGACGAAGTCTTCAATCTTTCCGGCCAAAGGATATAGTCCGACTGTCCGGAGACCCCCTAATCCAGGACTCCCTCAGTAGCCCCTGAACCAGGCTTCAATGACGATGAGTCCGGCGTGCAGTATTGTCTTCGGCATTGCAAGGTGGGTTCCTCCTCCGAATACTCCATGGAAGAGTTTAAACACAAGAATAGTGTCCGGCCCTGAAAAATAAGTTCCACATACCACTGTACAGAGTAATATTTCCACAAATCTAATCTGCTGACACGTCTTGACAGCATGACATCACGCCACGGCCTGGTCATTATTCAAACCGTTTTTCTCAACCAGCACCACACATATCGCGAGGCGGTTTTCTTGACATGTCTTGTCAAAGTAGAGATCGTGTTCCCCTTATTATGGGATTCTCATCAATACGGACATGGGTAACCCAACCGCGCGCCATCAATTACGGCACCTGGGGAATAAGCGGTTTTACCAGGCAAGTGGGGAGACACATCGCCTCTTCCGCCCTTATAAAGGGACAAGGATTTACTCTTTTCACCCACGCCTTCTTCCTTGCTTACCCATTCCCGCACACTCGACCTCTAGCGCCCAAGCTCGCGTTCTTCCTCTCAAACCACTCCAAGCATGTCCGGAGCAGGAGGTAAGTGGATGGTCTCCTCTGTCACGGAGGAGAACATCAAAAAGTTACGGGAAGCCGGATATCTGGCCGCGAACATCGCACACCGGCTGCCAGATGCAGGGCAGATCATCCCTACGCTCGAACCCCATGAGAGGGTAGTTTTTCTTACCCACTTCGTCTGCGGACTGGGATTTCCTCTCCACCCGTTCGTCCGTGGACTCATGTTCTACTACGGGCTGGATTTTCACGATCTGGCCCCCAATTTCATCCTCAACATCTCGGCGTTTATTGTCGTGTGCGAGGCCTTCCTCCGCATCAAGCCCCATTTCGTCCTATGGCTGAAGACTTTTAATGTCAAACCAAAGGTGGTGGTCGGCTAGCAGGCAGAGTTTGGAGGCGCCATGGTGGGCAAGATGCCTAACATCACCTGGCTTGAGGGCTCCTATGTGGAGACCATAAAGGGGTGGCAATCGGGGCGGTTCTAGATCACCGACCCGCGCGACTTCAACTGGGTGGCGGCCCCCAAATTTCGATCCGGAGTCCCCACGCGGCTCACCTCCTGGAAAGAGAAGGGCCTGTCCTGGGGTTCTTCGGTAGAGCTAACCATACTCCAGACCTGCATCCAGAACATGATGAACAAGAAAATCAAGCTGGTCAATGTGGTCCTGGTTATGCTCTTCTGCCGGATCCTTCCGTGCCAACGACGGGCATTTGATTTATGGGAGTTTGACTCAACCAAGCACCATATGCTGCGAGAGCTCTATGACGCGACGCACGAGGACGTCTGGAGGGTGCTGTTCAAGAGCGCCGAGATTCCTCCCTCACTCACCGAGGACCGCGGACTCAACGCAAAGCGCCGCGCCCATCCGGTAGGCTTTTTATATCTCTCAGGGTATTTATTTGCCCTGGTTTAGTTATGTGCAGGATCTAAGCTTCCATGTCATTAACAGGACTGTATAGAGACAGCGAAGCGGCTTGATTGCCCAGCCCCCCTGCCCGAGGATCCTGTAGATGCACTTCTAAAAAAGATGCTGACTCCGGCACCTTACGAGGTGCCGGCAAAGAAGGCCAAGAAAAAGGCCACGGGGGCCCGAAAGGGTCTTCGGCACAAGGTTGTATCGGACTCATCGTCCGATGACTCCGACGCGCACTCCTCCCATGGAAACGAGGAGGAGGAGAAAAGCGCTTCCCCCAGCCAGGGGAGACAAGAAAAGGAAGGCCGACCCATCCAGGGAAGCCGAAGGGTCCAAGAAGGGAAGGACTCTCCCTCCGGACTACGCCACGATGGCCGCCGATAGCGGCGACCAGTGGCTACCCAGGGACAAGCCCCTGGCGAAGTCGTAAGTGTCCAGACACCATAGTACTTCATGGTATGTTATATTGCACTGCCTCTCCTCATGCCGAACATGATTATGCAGTCCGTCCCGAGCTCATCTCGACATACCCTCGTCGACCGGCTCTTTGGACTCATCGGATATGAACAGCGGTTCTCCTCCAACTGCTACCACCCCTCGCCCTACGGACAACGCCGAGGTGTTGTCTCAAAAGGCATCGAGCCAAGGGGAGGTGGTCCTGGGGGCGCCTCGCGGTGACTTCCCGGGCCCTGGGTAACAAGGGAGTGAGGCTCCAAGGGGCTCCAAGTTCGGGCCCCAGCCGGACACTACGCCGGAACCTTCGATGGTTCCGGACTCCGGCAGGCGGTCCCCTGTTAAGGGGGGCCAACCATCCATGCCGGTTTCCTCTATCCATCCAGAGGCACCCGACAACTTGCTGGAAGCGCTTCACAGTGCTTCCATCGACGAAGAGCACCGCACTATCATGAGCGCGGTGGTCGAAAAGGTTCAGTCCGCCAAAAACAGACTGACCGAAGCTTGCGCCAGCCTCCTAACAGGCTTTGAGGTAAGCGATCAAAATATAAGAAAATGGTACCGCATAGATAGTAGCCCCTGATGCTCTGTTCAGCGTTCAAGAAGAAAAGCCGAATAGAGGATCAAATGATGACTCAGGAGTCTAATCAGAATGTATCTATGTGTATGTGCAGGCTTCGCTGCTCGCCGCTACCGCACGTACTGCGGAGGTCTCTGCACTGAAGCAGGACCTAGAGCGGTCAAAGACCGAGCTCGGCCTTACCAAGAGGCAGCTCGAGGAGAACAAAGGTAAGCAATACCTTTGTCTATATATTAAAAAGGAGTTCGGGTGTAAGGTAATAGGATCATCATGTATTTGTCAGGGGCCACGACCGAAGTGGCGACCTTGAGGGAGGCGTTGGCCAAGGCTGAAGACAAAGCGGCCAAGGAGCGCATTGAACGGGAGAAGCAAGAAGCCCGAGTAGGCGAGGTGTAGCAAGAGCTCGAGGCTCTTGCCAAAAAGCATGAGTCCTTGGAGCTGGACTCTAAGACGTGAGAGTCTGAGCTCGCGCAGGCGCTTGAAAGCGTCTAGAGCACCAAGGCCGAAGCCCACAAGGCCCTTCAGGAGATTGACACGGTGAAGAAGATAGCAGCAGGTAAGGCATTCATTTTGCAAAGCAAGCATGTGAAGGAGACTTTCCTTTTTCTTACCCGAGTTCGAAGATCTCCAGGAGCGTTTGCAGGTCTTCCCCGCAGTGTAGTGGATGCCGCGGAGTTTTACTGAGCTGAGGAGGGGAGTTTGGCGGAGAAGTTGTTCTGGTCTCAGTATACTGGGACCGAACACCCCGTGCCCTTGAGCGACCAGCTGAAGCAGTTGGTCGAGCTTCACAAGGCGGCTGAACAGGCCATGAGGAGCCTTATAGTCCGGATGTAGCCTGGCGAGCCCCTATCCGGCAGCTACTTCAGACTGGTGAGGTGGCTTGTGGAAGCCTGCCCACGGCTCGAAGTCATCAAGTGGTCCATCTGCATCGAAGGTGCATGCAGGGCTTTTGCCCAGGCGAAGGTGCACTGGGCGAAGCTGGACGCCATGAAGCTGGTGAAGGAGGGGCCACCGGAGGGCAAGGAGCATCGCTGCCCCGAGAACTATTATGAGAGTGTCCTGAAGGGCTCCCGCCTAGTGGCGGATGAGTGTGCCAAGGATGTAATTTTTGAATGAACATGCTCATGTGATCCTGTAATGTGAAACGAGTTTATTTGCGCCATGGGATGCTATCTTAATTTAAAATATTACCTTCTGTGCGGCCGTTTATAAAATCTGAGGGTTGGCCAGTCGTCAGCTTCTGCCCCCATGTAACTAGTACTGGGGTGTTCGGGATAAAAATGAGCACTCTTTACCCCAATTTTGGGTCCTTCGAGGGAGGTGTTCAGCACAACGAACTAGGCAATCGGACTATAATGCTTTATCACTCTCACTTAGCCATAGAAGTCTACAATTTTAAATTTTTGTGAAGCCCCTGGTATTCGGAGGGCCGAATTTGGGGCGCTATATACGCCTAAGCCGGACAAGGCCGACTCCTCGCCCGAAGCGGAAAAAGTCTTTAAGGACTTGAGACCTCTTGAACAGCGACCAGTCTCTCGCCTTATCATGACAGTCAGTTTTCGGCTTTCTCTACTGAGGTGCTCGTCTGGAAGAACCGGGACACAATCACAGTAGTTCTCCCACCGCTACCTTAGCCGATATAACGGAACATAAGGTACCAAAGCATCGGACCGGGCAAACCCAACATTTGACCAAAGACATGATTCGGAGCTGATGCATATAATGTTATAAGTTCGGGGTGTCGCACTGTCGAAAGTGTTCAGACTTTTGGCTCCGTATTATGGGGTAAATGAGAGCCCCTGGCGTACTTACCGTACCCTAACACACGGGTGTGGATTGTCGTAAATGGACATATAAGACAGAAAAGAAAAAAACTTAAATAATGCAATGATAGACTATCGATATGCATTGTTATTTAAATAATACGTCAAAGCGTAATGGTACAAGTAGTGCCATAAGCAGAAAGCAGGACAATTTTAAATGTCCTATCCAGGGTGAGCTGCGCATAGATTAGTAAAAAAACGGGTATATCAATTATTACTAGAGACCACCTAGGGGTTCCCGTGTTCATCTTAGCTCCTTGCCGCCTTGGTTGTTGCTTCCGGAATGTGTCCGGCAATCGTGCTGCCAGAAAGGGCTTCCAGAGAGTTAGGCCCTGAAAGATAAAAGGAATTATAAAGGTATACAGCCCCTAGGGTGGTTAAGCCACATTGTGGGGCGTGTCCTGATCGTGCCCCTACCTATATCCATGGTATTTTCAGTGTGTAGTTATGTATGCGCGGCACGGATTTCGTCGCTTGACTGGGACTGGGATGGGGGACAAATTGCTAGGCGAGCTCTGATCGTGCCAGGCGATCCTGTTGCAGCTTGTTCCGGACTCGTTTGAAGGTGTCCGGGGGCTGTGACACTGAATCAGTGGTCTGCCTTAAAAGGCTGCTTTGTGCTTCTGCCGCAAGGGCCGTAGTGTGCTCTTCCATGCGGAGTGAGTGTTCTGTGTTTCCATTTAGTGTTATGACCCCCCTGGGTCCTAGCATCTTGAGCTTGAGGTACGCGTAATGCGGCACCACATTAAATTTTGCGAATGTTGTCCGTCCGAGCAGTGCATGATAGCCACTGCGAAACGGGACGATATTGAAGATTAACTCTTCGATTCGGAAGTTGTCCGGTTATCTGAAGACCACTTCCAGTGTGATTGAGCCCATGCAATGGGCCTCTACACCTGGGATGACGCCTTTAAATGTGGTTTTGTTGGTTTTGATCCTCGAGGGATTGATACCCATTTTTCGCACTGTATCCTGATAGAGCAGGTTTAGGCTGCTGCCGCCGTCCATAAGGACTCGAGTGAGGTGAAATCCGTCAATGATGGGGTCTAGGACCAGTGCAGCGGATCCTCCATGAAGGATGCTAGTGGGGTGGTCCCTACGATCGAAGGTGATCGGGCAAGCAGACCATGGGTTGAACTTTGGAGCGACGGGCTCCATCGCATAGATGTCCCTTAGTGCACGCTTCCTCTCCCTCTTGGGAATGTGGGTTGCGTATATCATGTTCATCGTCTTCACTTGTGGGGGAAACCCCTTCTGTCCTCCTGTGTTCGGTGGCCGGGGCTCTTCCTCATCATCACTATGCAGCCCCTTCTCCTTGTTTTCGGCATTTAATTTGTCGGCCCGCTTGAACACCCAACATTCTCTGTTGGTGTGATTGGCTGGCTTGTCGGGGGTGCCATGGATTTGACACGAGCGATCTAGTATGCGATCCAAATTGGACGAAGCCGGAGTATTTCTTTTAAATGGCTTTTTCCGCTGACCGGATCTAGAGCCTTTGAATCCGGCATTAACTGTCGTATCTTCGGTGTTATCGCTGTTATTGTGGTGCTTTGGTTTGTTACGGCGTTGCCTACCGTTAACATCTTTGGTATCCGAAGTGTCCGGATTCCTCGATGTGTTGTTGCTGCGAGCCAGCCAGCTATCCTCGCCCGCACAGAAGCGGGTCATGAGTGTTGTGAGGGCTGCCATAGATTTCGGCTTCTCCTGGCCGAGGTGGCGGGCGAGCCACTCGTCGCGGATGTTATGCTTGAATGCCGCTAGGTCCTCTGCGTCCGGACAGTCTACAATTTGGTTTTTCTTAGTCAGAAACCGAGTCCAGAATTGTTTGGCCGATTCTCCTGGCTGCTGGGTTATATGGCTCAAGTCATCAGCGTCCGGTGGCCGCACATAAGTGCCCTGGAAGTTGTCAAGAAATGCGTCTTCCAGATCCTCCCAACTGCCGGTGGAATCTGCTGGCAAGTTGTTCAGCCAATGCCAAGCTGGTCCTTTGAGTTTTAGTGGGAGGTACTTGATGGCGTGTTGATGATCACCGCGAGCCATGTGGATGTGGAGGAGGAAATCCTCAATCCTTACAACGGGATCTGTTGTGCCGTCATATGATTCGATATTTATAGGTTTGAAACCCTCCGGGAATTCGTGATTCATAACATCATCAGTGAAGCATAGGGGGTGTGCGGCGCCTCTGTGCCGGGCTATATCCTGACACAGTTCATACAAATCTTGTCTGTTGTATTCGGCCCGGTCGGATTTACTCTTGGTGTATCCGACGCGATGATCATCGTCCCGTGTTGGCGTGCGTGTCCGTGACCCGTATATTGACCTTGCAAATTTTGCCTTACTGTCCAATATGTCTCACAGGTCCCTTGTGTTGTCCCGGGCCTTAGTATTTTTGATTGAGTGGCGGCGGGGTGCAGGCTGAACTTCAGGCTGAAACGCCTCTCTGGCTCGGCCACGCGGTGGCCGATCAGCCGCATCACACACTGGTGATTGAGGTTTCAATGCTTCCTCCTGAGGTGAGGTGGCAACCTGCGTTTTGGGTAACTCTTGGAGGGGCGCTCGAGTTCATACTCCTTAGCCGCCAGGACTTTGGTCCACCTGTCTGCTAGCAAGTCTTGATCAGCTTGAAGCTGTTGCTACTTTTTCTTCAGGCTATTTCCCGTGGCCATAAGCCGGTGCTTGAAGCGCTCTTGCTCTACAGGGTCCTCAGGCACGATAAATTCTTTGTCGTCGAGGCTCGCCTTGTCTTTGGAGAGAGGCATGTAATTTTCCTCCTCCGGTTCTCCATCTGTTGCCCGCTCTGGGGGGCTAGCTTGTTTGTCCTCTGGCTCTACATCGCGCTAGAGGGGATTGTTGTTGTCTTCGGCACTATCCGGAGTGTTATTACCTCCTGTGCCGGTATCACTGCTCTTGTTGTGGCGGGACTTAGAGCGGCGCCGCTGACATTGGTGTTTGGGTTGTTTCTTGGAGGGGTCATCCTCTGCTGTCTCATCGCCATTGCCTTCTTTGGGGGTGTCCACCATGTATATGTCATATGTTGAGGTGGCGGTCCAGCGCCTTGTGGGCGGTGGTTCTGGTTCATCTCCGGCGTCGTCGTCCATACTGTCGAAGTCCTCGAAGTCGAAGTCAAGCATGTCGGTTAAGTCGTTGACAATGGCTACTAAGTGGGTGGTGGGTGGGCAGCGAATTTCTTCGTCATCCGCATCCCATTCTAGCCGAACATAGTTCGGCCAAGGTTCTCCTGATAGAGAGAGAGACCTTAATGAATTTAGCACATCGCCGAAAGGCGAGTGCCGAAAGATATCTGCGGAGGTGAACTCCATGATCAGCGCCCAGTCGGATTCGACGGGTATGGATGTAAGCGGCTCGGAGTCCGTGGCCGGAGATGAATTGACATCTTTTGTCCTCCCCTCCCGTGGAAGCGGGGTCCTATTGGAAACTAAGGGATATTAAGGCCTCCTTTTAATAGAGAACCGGAACAAAGCATTATCACATAGTGAATACATGAACTCCTCAAACTATGGTCATCACCGGGAGTGGTCCTGATTATTGTCACTTCGGGGTTGCCGGATCATAACACATAGTAGGTGACTATAGACTTGCAAGATAGGATCAAGAACTCACATATATTCATGAAAACATAATAGGTTCAGATCTGAAATCATGGCACTCGGGCCCTAGTGACAAGCATTAAGCATAGCAACATCAATCTCAGAACATAGTGGATACTAGGGATCAAACCCTAACAAAACTAACTCGATTACATGATAAATCTCATCCAACCCATCACTGTCCAGCAAGCCTACGATGGAATTACTCACGCACAGCGGTGAGCATCATGAAATTGGTGATGGAGGATGGTTGATGATGACGACGGCGACGAATCCCCCTCTCCGGAGCCCCGAACAGACTCCAGATTAGCCCTCCCGAGAGGTTTTAGGGCTTGGCGGCGGCTCAGTATCGTAAAACGCGATGATTTCGTCTCTCTGATTTTTTTCTCTCCGGAAGCGAATATATAGGGTTGGAATTGGCGTCGGAGGGTTTCTAGGGGGCCCACGAGGTAGGGGGCGCACCCAGGAGGGGGGGCGCCCCCACCCTCGTGGACAGGGTGTGGGCCCCCTGGTCTTCATCTTTGGCGAGGATTTTTTATTATTTTTTCTAAGGTATTCCGTGGAGTTTCAGGACTTTTCGAGAATATTTGCTTTCTGCACATAAAACAACACCAAGGTAATTCTGATGAAAACAGCGACAGTCCAGGTTAGTTCCATTCAAATCATACAAGTTAGAGTCGAAAACAAGGGCAAAAGTGTTTGGAAAAGTAGATATGACGGAGACGTATCAACTCCCCGAAGCTTAAACCCTTGCTTGTCCTCAAGCAATTCAGTTGACAAACTGAAAGAAAGAAAGAAAAACTTTTACAAACTCTGTTTGCTCTTGTTGTTGTAATTATGTCAAGCCAGCATTCAAGTTTTCAGCATATATCATAACTAACCACATTTGCAATAATTCTCAGGCCTCATAATTACTCATATCAATAGCATAATCAACTAGCAAGCCATAATAATAAATCTCGGATGACAACACTTTCTCAAAACAATCATAATATAATATAACAAGATGGTATC
Organism: Triticum aestivum; assembly: GCF_018294505.1. NCBI lineage: Eukaryota > Viridiplantae > Streptophyta > Magnoliopsida > Poales > Poaceae > Triticum > Triticum aestivum. The sequence goes on from NC_057812.1 coordinate 211,464,668, forward strand.
TCGCTAGCCCTTTCTGAGACTGCAAAACATAAATGCAGAGCACCTTTAAAGATCAAGGACTGGCTAGACATTGTAATTCATAGTAAAAGAGATCCAATCATAGTCATACCCAACATAGATTAATAGTGATGAATGCAAATGACAGCTATGCTCTCCAGCTAGTGCTCTTTAATAAGAGGGTGATGACATAACATAAAAGTAAATGGATAGGCCCTTCGCAGAGGGAAGCAGGGATTTGTAGAGGTGCCAGAGCTCGGTTTTGAAATAGAGATAAATTGCATTTTGAGTGGTATACTTTTATTGTCAACATAACAACTAAGAGATGGCGATATCTTCCATGCTAAACAAATTATAGGCGGTTCCCAAACAGAATGGTAAAGTTTATACTCCCCCTCCACCAACAAGCATCAATCCATAACTTGCTCGAAACAACGAGTGTCTCCAACATACATCAGGTCCCAGGGGGAGTTTTGTTTGCAATTAATTTTGATTTAGTTTGCATAAAGCATGGGACTGGGCATCCCGTGACCAACCATTTTCTCGTGAGTGAGGAGCGGAGTCCACTCCTCTTGAGAATAACCCGCCTAACACGGAAGATAAGGACATCCTTGGTTGATACATGAGCTATTCGAGCATACAAAACACAATATTTATTTGAAGGTTTAGAGTTTGGCACATACAAATTTACTTGGAACGGCAGGTAGATACCGTATATAGGAAGGTATAGTGGACTCATCTGGAATAACTTTGGGGTTTAAGGGATTGGATGCACAAGCAGTATTCCTACTTAGTACAGGTGAAGGCTAGCAAAAGACTGGGAAGCGACCAACTAGAGAGCGACAACAGCCATGTACATGCATTAAAATTAATAAACATTGGATGCAAGCATGAGTAGGATATAATCCACCATGAACATAAATATCATGAAGGCTATGCTGATTTTCTTTCAACTACATGAGTGAACATGTGCCAAGTCAAGTCACTTAAATCATTCAAAGGAGGATACCACCCCATCATACCACATCATAATCATCTCAATAGCATGTTGGCACACAAGGTAAACCATTATAACTCATAGCTAATCAAGCATGGCACAAGCAACTATGATCTCTAATTGTCATTGGAAACATGTTTATTCATAATAAGCTGAATCAAGAATGACGGGCTCATCATATTTACAAAAACAAAAGAGGTCGAGTTCATACCAGCTTTTCTCATCTCAATCAGTCCATCATATATCATCATAATTGCCTTTCACTTGCACGACCGAACGGTGTGAATAATAATAAGAGCGCACATGCATTGGACTAAGCTGGAATCTGCGAGCATTCAAGAAACAGGAGAAGACAAGGCAATATGGGCTCTGGGTTAAATCAACATTAAAGCATATAAGAGTCACTACAACAATTTAATTATGGTCTTCTCCTACTGACCCCCAAAGAAAAGAAAAGAAACTAAAACTATTTACACGGGAAAGCTCCCAACAAGCAAAAGAAGAACGGGAAATATATATTTTTTGGGTTTTCTTTTTAATTACTACTACAACAGGAAAGTAAATTACTACTAATTTTTTTGGTTTTCTTAAGGTTTAACAAACACACAAGAAGAAAGCAGGAAAAAGAAAATGAACTAGCATGGATATTACAATGAAAGAGTATAAGCACCGACATCTAGCAATGAGTGTGTGTGAACATAAATGTAATGTCGGTGAGAAATACATACTCCCCCAACCTTAGGCTTTTGGCCTAAGTTGGTCTATTTCCAGGGATAGCCTGGCGGATACCCGTAGGTGTAGCTGGGGTCGTACTGCGATACAGCAGTTATCGCCTCCTGAGCTGCAGCATGGAGTCGGGCTGCCTCCGCTCTCCTCTCGTACTCATCTGCCTCCTCTCTAGTAATAGTATATCTTCCTTTTGTCTGTGAATCAAAAAGAGCAGGAGCAGGGAGAGTAATACGGACAAAATGCCGTTTGTTAAAAATTAAACGGAATAAAAGAGGTGATTTGGGTCGCTTAACAAAATGATGTGAAGCCATGGAGTCATAATCTAAATATGCAGTAGGCAACTCCGTATCACCCTCACGGATGTCTATCTCAAGAAAATGAGCTAAGCGAGTTGAATAAATTCCTCCAAAGAAATCTCCATTATGTCTATTATGATGAAACCTACGAGCTACAATGGCTCCTAGATGATAAGATTGGTCTCCTAACACGGCACTCCTAAGAATTCTAAGGTCAGGGACACACATGTGACATGCTTCATCCTTAGCATTTATGCATCTACCGATGAAGAGAGCAAAATAATGTAAAGCAGGAAAGTGAATGCTCCCTATGGTAGCTTGCGTTATATCTCTAGATTCCCCCACAGTTATATCAGCAAGAAAGTTTCTAAATTCAGATTTAGGGGGATCCCTGATACTACCCCATGATGGAAGTTTGCACGCAAGAGTGAAATCCTCTAAGTCCATTCTATAAGATTTATCATAAAGATCAAACATGACTGAAGGAGAATTACGCGAAGATGAATACTCGAACCTCCTCACAAATGAACTTGTGATATCATGATACTGGGGGCATTTGTTGGCCTCAAATTCCTCAAGACCGGCATTGCGCAAATATGCTTTGAATTCTTCTTTAATTCCCGCACGGTCCATAAAATTTTCCGACGGCCACTCGCAAGGCCGTACCGGAGCGCCTCTTGGTGGATCCTCGTCAGCATCGCGCATAGCAATCCTGGGTCCTTGCTTCTTAGAGGAACCACCTTGGAACATCTTCCTAAGCATATTGTTTTTCTCTGAAAAATTCTGAAATTTTTAGTAACTTCAAACAAAAGTGAACCAATTTCAATAAAACTGATAGCGAATACTCCTACAAGTGCCTAGAGCCTATATCAAGCATTAGAACTACTTGGAACCATATAAATTTGACATGCAAGCTCAAGAACATGGTCACCTATGCAGCACAAATTTGCAAAGAATAAAGCACTAGAACAAAAACTAATTGGACCAATGGAGGAGTCACATACCAAGGAACAATCTCCCCAAGCAGTTTTGCGAGAGGTGCTTTGAGCAAGGAGATCGAAAATCACAGCAAAAGTGGCTGGAACTCGTGCTTGAGTTGGTTTTTTGGGTTTGTGTGAGACAGAGGAAGAAGATGGTGCTAGGATAAGTGGAGGAGGACCACCATGGGCCCACGAGGCAGGGGGGCACGCCCACCACCCTCGTGGCCAGGTGGAAGCTCCTCTTGTGGTAATTTTTGCACAGTAAATCCTCAAATATTCCCAAAAAATCATATTAAATTGGCATGGCATTCTGAGGACTTCTATTTTCGGGATATTTTTATATTGCACAGATAAGATAGGAAACAGATAGAGAAATACTGTTTTTACTTTATTTCTACTAATTAACAGAAAATATAAAGAGGGTACAAAAGGTCGTGCTTCTAGTTTCATCCATCTCATGCTTATAAAAAAGAATCCACTAACAAGGTTGATCAGGTCTTGTTAACAAACTCATTCCGATAATCATGAAACCGGAGAAATTTTGAATAACACTAAGTTACCTCAACAGGGATATGCACATCCCCTATAATAAGTATACCATATTTCTTTTTGGCCGTAGGAAGAGGAAATTCAAAACCTCCAATTATAATCGATGGAATTTTTCCAATGGAGTTGATACTATGAACTTGAGGTTGTTTCCTTGCAAAGTGTACCGTATGCTCATTAGCATTAACATGAAAAGTGACATTGCCTTTGTTGCAATCAATAACAGCCCCTGCAGTATTAAGAAAAGGTCTTCCAAGAATAATAGACATACTATCATCCTCGGGAATATCAAGAATAACAAAGTCCGTTAAAATAGTAACATTTGCAACCACAACAGGCACGTCCTCACAAATACCGATCGGTATAGCAGTTGATTTATCAGCCATTTGCAAAGATATTTCATTAGGTGTCAACTTATTCAAGTCAAGTCTACAATATAAAGAGAGAGGCATAACACTAACACCGGCTCCAAGATCACATAAAGCAGTTTTAATATAATTTCTTTTAATGGAGCAAGGTATAGTAGGTACTCCGGGGTCTCCAAGTTTCTTTGGTATTCCACCCTTAAAAGTATAATTAGCAAGCATGGTGGAAATTTCAGCTTCCGGTATCTTTCTTTTATTATTAATGATATCTTTCATATATTTAGCATAAGGATTTGTTTTGAGCACATCAGTCAATCGCATACGTAAAAAGATAGGCCTAATCATTTCAGCAAAGCGCTCAAAATCCTCATCATCCTTCTTCTTGGATGGTTTCGGAGGAAAAGGTATGGGTTTCTGAACCCAAGGTTCTCTTTCTTTACCATGTTTCCTAGCAACAAAGTCTCTTTTACCATAACCTTGATTCTTTGATTGTGGGTTATCAAGATCAACAACAAGTTCAATTTCTACATCATTATCATTACTAGGTTGAGCATCATCATGAACATCATCATTAGCATTTTCACTAGGTTCATGTTCATTACCAGATTGTGTTTCAGCATCAGACATAGAGATATCATTTGGATTATCAGGTGGTTCAGCAATAGGTTCACTAGAAGTTTGCACAGTTATATCATTTTTCTTTTTCTTCTTCTTAGAAGAACTAGGAACATCAATATTATTTCTCTGAGAATCTTGCTCGATTCTCTTAGGGTGGCCTTCAGGATACAAAGGTTCCTGAGTCATTCTACCAGTTCTAGTAGCCACTCTAACAACATAATCATTTTTCTTACTATTAATTTCATGGAGCAATTCTTTTTGAGCTTTAAGTACTTGTTCTACTTGAGTGGTAACCATAGAAGCATGTTTGCTAACAAGTTTAAGTTCACCTCTAATATTAGCCATATAATCACCCAAGTATTTAATTATATCGGAATCATATTTCAATTGTCTACCAAAATAAGCATTGAAATTTTCTTGTTTGACAATAAAATTATCAAACTCATCAAAGCATTGCCTAGCAGACTTATAGTGAGGGATATCACCTTCATCAAATCTATAGAGAGAATTTACCTTTACTACCTGTGTCGGGATATCGGGATCAGGAGATTCTTCAGTAATTAAGTGATCAAGTTCATATGTTTCTTCGACAGGCGGTAGATTAAGACCATGTATTTCTTCAATAGGAGGTAAATTCTTAACATCTTCGGCTTTAATACCTTTTTCTTTCATAGATTTCTTTGCCTCTTGCATATCTTCGGGACTAAGAAATAGAACACCTCTCTTCTTCGGAGTTGGTTTAGGAATAGGCTCAGTAATTGGAGCGGGAGATGGCTCAGGAGCTGGCTCAGGAGGTGCCCAATTATTTTCATTTGTCAAAATATTATTCAATAGAATTTCAGCTTCATCCGGTGTTCTTTCCCTGAAAAGAGAACTAGCACAACTATCCAGGTAATCTCTGGAAGCATCGGTTAGTCCATTATAAAAGATATCAAGTATTTCAGGTTTCTTAAGAGGATGATCAGGCAAAGCATTAAGTAACTTGAGAAGCCTCCCCCAAGCTTGTGGGAGACTCTCTTCTTTAATTTGCACGAAATTGTATATTTCCCTCAAAGCAGCTTGTTTCTTATGAGCAGGGAAATATTTAGCAGAGAAGTAATAAATCATATCCTGGGGACTACGCACACAACCAGTATCAAGAGAATTAAACCATATCTTAGCATCACCCTTTAATGAGAACGGAAATATTTTGAGTATATAGAAGTAATGCGATCTCTCATCATTAGCGAACAGGGCAGCTATATCATTTAACTTAGTAAGATGTGCCACAACAGTTTCAGATTCATAGCCATAAAAAGGATCAGATTCAACCAAAGTAATTATATCTGGATCAACAGAGAATTCATAATCCTTATCAGGAACACATATAGGTGAAGTTGCAAAAGCAGGATCAGGTGTCATTTTATCTCTAAGTGATTCTTTGTTCCATTTAATCAATAACCTTTTAAGCTCATATCTATCTTTGCAGGCTAAAATAGCTAAAGAAGAATCTTTATCAAAAATATAACCTTTAGGAATAACACGCATATTTTCATCATCACTATCATCATCGTATTCAGTTTCATCAATTTCTCTTTCTCTAGACCTAGCAATTTGTTCTTCAAGAAATTCACTAAGGGGCACAGTAGTATCAGGCATAGAAGCAGTTTCATCATAAGTATCATGCATAGTAGAAGTGGCATCATCAATAACATGCGACATATCAGAACTAATAGCAGAAGCAGGTTTAGGTATCACTAGCTTACTCATAATAGAAGGTAAATCAAGTGCAGAGCTAGATGGCAGTTCCTTACCTCCCCATGTAGTTGAGGGATAAATTGTTGTCTTAGCGTCTTTCAAGTTCTTCATAGTGTACATCAGATATAGATCCAAGTGACTCAAATAATAGAGCTATGCTCCCCGGCAACAGTGCCAGAAAAAGGTCTTGATAACCCACAAGTATAGGGGATCGCAACAGTTTTCGAGGGTAGAGTATTTAACCCAAATTTATTGATTCGACACAAGGGGAGCCAAAGAATATTCTCAAGTATTAGCAGTTGAGTTGTCAATTCAACCACACCTGGAAACTTAGTATCTGCAGCAAAGTGTTTAGTAGCATAGTAATATGATAGTGGTGGTAACGGCAACAAAAGTAAAGACAGCAAAAGTAATGTTTTTGGTATTTTGTAGTGATTGTAACAGTAGCAGTGGGAAAGTAAATAAGCGTAAACCAGTATATGGAAAACTCGTAGGCACCAGATTAGTGATGGATAATTATGCCGGATGCGGTTCATCATGTAACAGTCATAACATAGGGTGACACAGAACTAGCTCCAATTCATCAATGTAATGTAGGCATGTATTTCGTATATAGTCATACGTGCTTATGGAAAAGAACTTGCATGACATCTTTTGTCCTACCCTCCCGTGGCAGCGGGGTCCTATTGGAAACTAAGGGATATTAAGGCCTCCTTTTAATAGAGAACCGAAACAAAGCATTAGCACATAGTGGATATATGAACTCCTCAAATTATGGTCATCACCGGGAGTGGTCCCGATTATTGTCACTTCGGGGTTGCCGGATCATAACACATAGTAGGTGACTATAGACTTGCAAGATAGGATCAAGAATTCACATATATTCATGAAAACATAATAGGTTCAGATCTGAAATCATGGCACTCGGGCCCTAGTGACAAGCATTAAGCATAGCAAAGTCATAGCAACATCAATCTCAGAACATAGTGGATACTAGGGATCAAACCCTAACAAAACTAACTCGATTACATGATAAATCTCATCCGACCCATCACCATCTAGCAAGCCTACAATGGAATTACTCACGCACAGCGGTGAGCATCATGAAATTGGTGATGGAGGATGGTTGATGATGACGACGGCGATGAATCCCCCTCTCCGGAGCCCCGAACGGACTCCAGATCAGCCCTCCCGAGAGGTTTTAGGGCTTGGCGGCGGCTCCATATCGTAAAACGTCATGATTTCTTCTCTACGATTTTTTCTCTCTCCGGAAGCGAATATATAGAGTTGGAATTGGCGTCGGAGGGTTTCCAGGGGGCCCACGAGGTAGGGGGGCACGCCCAGGAGGGGGCGCCCCCACCCTCGTGGACAGGGTGTGGGCCCCCTGGTCTTCATTTTTGGCGAGGATTTTTTTTTATTTTTTCTAAGGTATTTCGTGGAGTTTCAGGACTTTCCGAGAATATTTGCTTTCTGCACATAAAACAACACCAAGGTAATTCTGCTGAAAACAGCATCAGTCCAGGTTAGTTCCATTCAAATCATACAAGTTAGAGTCCAAAACAAGGGCAAAAGTGTTTGGAAAAGTAGATACGACGGATATGTATCATGAATCCAGCGATTCGGCGACACGGCTCTCGTGAGGGGTGAAGTCAGTATTCGGCTCTATCGCCATTGAGAGTGCGGCCTCCATGGCGGGGTCCATCCCTCCGCCCTTGGATGTCGCGACTTGCTCCAGATTAATGGCCGGAGTAGTTGCGGATGCGATCTCCCGAACACTGTCCGACGGCAGAGTTACGTCATGCTCGTCGCGACTGTGCGGCGCATCCAACTTGGGCTCAAATCCATCGAAGATCAAGTCTCCGCGGATGTTGGCTGTGTAATTCAAGTTTCTAAATCTGACCTGATGGCCAGGGGCGTAGCTCTCGATCTGCTCCAGATGGCCAAGCAAATTGGCCCGCGGTGTGAAGCCACCGAATATGAAGATCTGTCCGGGAAGGAATACCTCACCCTGGACCGCATCGTTACCGATGATCAAAGGATCCATCGAGCCTTATGGTGATGACGCAGTGGAACTCTCAATGGAAGCACCAATGTCGGTGTCAAAACCGGTGGATCTCGGGTAGGGGGTCCCGAACTGTGCGTCTAAGGCGGATGGTAACAGGAGGCAGGGGACATGATGTTTACCCAGGTTCAGGCCCTCTTGATGGAGGTAATACCCTACGTCCTACTCGATTGTTCTTGATGATAAGAGTATTACAAGAGTTGATCTACCACGAGATCAGAGAGGCTAAACCCTAGAAGCTAGCCTATGGTATGATTGTCTGTTGTCCTACGGACTAAAACCCTCCAGTTTATATAGACACCGGAGGGGGCTAGGGTTACACAAGGCCGATTACAAGGGAGGAGATATCCATATCTGTATTGCCTAGCTTGCCTTCCACGCCAAGTAGAGTCCCATCCGGACACGGGATGAAGTCTTCAATCTTGTATCCTCATAGTCCAACAGTCCGGCCAAAGGATATAGTTCGGCTGTCCAGAGACCCCCTAATCCAGGACTCCCTCAATAATGATCGTTTAGTTTTATTGCTATGGCTTTCTTCATGACTTATACATGTTCCTCTGACTATGAGATTATGCAACTCCCGAATATCAGAGGAACACCTTGTGTGCTATCAAACGTCACAATGTAACTGGGTGATTATAAAGATGCTCTACAGGTGTCACCGATGGTGTTTGTTGAGTTGGCATATATTGAGATTAGGATTTGTCACTCCGTGTATCAGAGAGGTATCTCTAGGCCCTCTCGGTAATGCACATCACTATAAGCCTTGCAAGCAATGTGACTAATGAGTTAGTTGCAGGATGATGCATTACGGAACAAGTAAAGAGACTTGCCGGTAACGAGATTGAACTAGGTATGATGATACCGACGATTGAATCTCGGGCAAGTAACATACCGATGACAAAGGGAACAACGTATGTTGTTATGCGGTTTGACTGATAAATATCTTTGTAGAATATGTAGGAGCCAATATGAGCATCCGACCCCCTCCTAGGCGACTCCTAGGCGACCTATGCCGGTGGCCACTCCGGCCCCGGTGGCCACCCATCACCCTCCTGCTGGTGACCACTCCGGCCCCGGCAGCCACCATCCCTGTTGTGTGCCACTCCGGCCACAACAGCCACACTATGGATCCTTTTGATCTCAACTTTGATCGTGGGAAGAAGTTCCATGCAAACATGAGGCGAAAGTTTGGGCACCCGGTGGTTTTCTCACCGGGGTTCCGTCAACGTGAGTTCACCATGCATGGTGGTTTCATTTTGTAGAGCATCATTCAAGCTTGATACACACACGGTTAGTGTTTCGCTTCTTGCTATGTTTGGTGGTTATGCCCAAGGCTTTAGAGTTCGTCATCTCAAAGATAGATCTTTCAAGTTTTTGGTTGCTTCTAAATCTATGGGTTTTGAGATTTACAATGCAGGCAGAGTAGTTGAGAAAGAGTTTGAGATGGTGTTTAATCTCTAGAATTTTGGTGGCCCAAATTGGCTTAGAGAGGAGAGAGCATTCTATGCTGAGCAGGATAAAGAATGGACGTTAGTGGGTAGGCATGGTAAAGCTGTGAATCCTGATTCCGGCAATCGCCGGACTGGTGCTCCGGCTCACCGGAATACCAGATCAGTTTTTGAACGTCTTTCAGGCCCAACTCAAATTAGGAGTGATCAGCGGGGGGCACTGATTGATACTAATGCGCGAGTTGAAGAGGGGCAGCGCAATGAGCTCCAAGTTATTACTCAACATCAACGTACCAACAGGTACGTGACATGCTATGCATGCGGGGAGCAGGGTCATTACGCGCGCAACTGTTCGAGGCCAAATCTTCCCGGGCTTTGGCCTTTTATCCAGTTTGATTCCTTCCAGAGCCCACCAGAGCAGGCCTGGGCCGAGGGCGCGGTGGCGTCGTGGTTTCGGTGTGTTGGGACAGCACTACCGTTAAGGCAAGTCTCGACATTTAAGGAGCTGGTCAAGGATCTTTTCCCAAATTTTCAGCCGAGACCCCTGCTTGCCTCTTCGCATTCCTCCTCACCTACCAACTCTACCTCAACCTCGTCAAGCTTGCCAACTTCTTCTTCATCGCCGAGGAGGTCAATAGTGCTCTGCGAGTCTGAAGTGCCAACAATGGCCAACATTCCTATTGATCCAACTCCTTTCGTCCCCCATGGTTTCCACATTCAGGCAGTGGAGGGGAGAAATGGGGTTTCCAGGGTCATCCTGCCGCACCGCCCGCATCGTCATGAAGACTGGGCAATTGTGACTATTCATCCACACCCAAATGAGGTATTCTTCCCCAATGTTCATGATATTCTGGAAGAGTTTTTGCAAGAGGTGGAAGAGGTACAGTTTAGAGAGATTCAGCCTTGTCCTTTTGGGGAAGCATATATTCAGTTCAGGCATGTGCGGGATAGGGACAGATTGGTCAGGCAGGGCCCACACCCGTTTGGTGATGTTTTTATTTCCTTCACTCCGCATAACCAAGGTAGAAACTGGCGCAGAATTCATTTTAATAGAACCTGCTGGTTGCTTTTTGTGGGTGTGCCGTTTGATTACTGTAATACATAGGATGTTGCTGCAGCTATTTCCAAATGGGGTAGAATCATTAGCTGGGAAAAGGACGATGCTCTTAGAGGAAAGATCTTGGTCAAGGCCAGAGTCGCTGACCTCATGGATGTGCCCAAAAGTATTAGGTGGTCCGAGGGAGAGAGTTTTGAGGAAGAATCTTGGACATCCTCTGTTGAAATATTGTGGGAAGAAATGCTTGGAGGTGACCCGGCTGATGAGGACCCAATTCCTCCTCCAGGGGTGGACCCACACCCAATGCCTCAGCATGCTAATGATTTCCCTGGGTTCCAACCTTTGCCACTAAGCAATGATCAAGTTAACAATGCAGAGTGTGATGAGTGGGATGAGCAGGAGGAAAATGACCATTGGGCTTTTCCACAGCCAAATCCCCCTGCTCATGTGCAGCAACAGTTGGAGATACCTGTGGTACCTGAAGGTGGTGCTCCTAACAGTAGCATCACAACTACTATTTCTTATCTGATGGCCTCATGTCTCTCACACACTCTGCTAGTGAGGAGGTGAATCAAGTTGCACAAGTCCCTCTTTTTGGCATGGGACTGCAAAACGTTGCTTTAGCTTACCAGGCAGACCCAAAGGAAGCTGAGCCTGGACTTGCTGCCATTGAGGAGGAGAATGTTAACCTGCAGGTGCCAGACATTCAGCCCCTAGAGAATCAGGCTCCTGTACCTGAGCTGCATGAGCAGGCTATACCTATGGTTCAACCACAAGAGGTGGAACATCAAAATAACCAACTGCTTGCTTCTGAGAAGAGTACTATTCAGAACATCTCTCATAATTTCATCATAGAGGCTGGAAGCTCTGCAGCACCAGAATATGCTTATGAAGGAGCTGCTGACAGTGAGAAAGACAATACTATAGCTATGGGCTCTAAGACTGCTGTTACTAGGAGGGAGGTGGAAAAATCTACTCTTAAGGGAAAGTAGAATGTCCCCATTGCTCCTTCTGAAGATAATAAGAAAAGAAGGTTTGGACCTCTGGATTCAGCATTTTGCTCCAGCCACTCAGGGAGCAGTCAGCACTTTTAAGATTGATATTCCAATATTATGCAGGGAATTGGTAAGGAAAATGAGGGCATTAGCCCAGCTGCTCACTCTTCTAGTGGCACAGGGAGCCCACTGCAACAGATGTCTCCAAATAAAGTTCTCATTCTGCCACTTGGAGAGGCAGTTTCAAGGAAGAGAAGGGAGAAGGAACCTCTGGTGGAAACTGAGGTATCTGAGGAGGAGGCACACGAGAAGCTGTCCAAGAAGCTCAAAAAAGGAACAGGAGGAGATGGCCAAGGTCCCCAAGGCCACTGGAGATGTTAACCCTCATGCTGTGTAAACATGATTGCACACCATTACTAAAAGACCACAAGCCGGTTTCTTTATTTTCTACTGCAGCATTATTGTAGAATGGCAGTGGATTATTTTGGTAATCTCTGTAATATAAATGGATTTGGTACTATGTGCATCCTTTTGGCTAGTAGTTGGAGATCTTATTTTCTTTATGTTTGTACCCATAACTGTGTGATGTGGGTCCAATGGGACAAGTATACATTGAAACTCTTGGAAAATGAGGAGGCCCATGCTGCTGACTGTTTTGCTCTTGTTGTGTTGAGAAAGGAAATGTCTGCTGGGAATATACAGTTGAATAATACATGGATAAACACCAGGGGATGGTACTTGGTGCTTAATTACAATCTGATTATTATTGTTAATGAATAACAACAGATCATGGAACATATTGAACTGGAATGTCAGGGGCATTAATTCCTCAGATAAATGGTTGGCTATCAGACAGAAAATTGAGGAGATTGCAGCTTGTATTGTTTGCATTCAGGAAACTAAAAGAGAACTTTTTGAACTTGCTTATCTACACAATTTTTGTCCACAAAGCTTTAACAAATTTGAATTCCTCCCCTCAGTGGGGGCATCTGGAGGTATCTTGATAGCATGGAATGGCTCTCTTTTCAATGGGGAACTGATATCCCAAAACAAATTATCCCTCATAGTTTAGTTTACATGCAAAACATCTCATCACTCTTGGGTACTAACCAATATTTATGGTCCTTGCAACCAAGAGGATAAGCTAGAATTTATTGACTGGTTAAACTCCATTCAAATGGACATTGAGACCGAATGGATTATCATGGGAGATTTCAATTTTATCAGATCTCCAGAGGACAGGAATAAACCAGGTGGGAATGTCAATCAGATGCTTTTGTTCAATGAGGCTATTAGTAACCTAGGGTTGGTGGAACTGCCCTTAAAAGGTAGGCAATATAGCTGGAGTAACATGCAGGAGAGTCGTCTCCTTGAAAAGTTAGATTGGATATTTACTTTTGCAGCTTGGATGACTTCTTTTCCTGATTCTACTGCACTTCCTCTGGCCAAACCAATTTCTGATCACATTCCTTGCATGATCAAAATTGGAACTAGCATTCCCAAGTCTAAGGTTTTCAGGTTTGAAAATTATTGGTTTAAACATAGCTCTTTCAAAGATATTGTCCAGGCTGCTTGGAATATTCCAGTGGGTTTCTCTGATCCTGCTAAGAAAATCAATGCCAAATTTAAAAATCTGAGGAGAGCACTGAAACTGTGGGCCAACAACCTATCTTGTATGAAGAAGCATATTGAGGAGCTAAATGCTTGTATTTTTCTTTGGGGCATGATTGAGGAATACAGAGACCTAACATCATTTGAGGCAAATTGCAGGAAAATGTTAAAAGAGTATCTACTGGTGGTGCTTGATAATCAGAAGATCTACTGGAAACAAAGGGGGAAAATTAAAGAAGTTAAGTTTGGAGATGAGAACACAAAATTCTTCCACACTAAGGCCTCAATTAATCATAGACATAACAAGATTGCAATGCTGTTAAATAATGATTAAATGGAGATCACTGATCATGCAGGCAAGGCTGCTATTCTTTGGGAGGCTTTTAAAAAAGACTTGGACAGTCAAGTGGCCATAATATGCATTTTGATTTGCATGATTTATATGAGAACAGGGTTGATCCTCAAATATTTCAAGATCTTGAAAGGCCTTTCACACAGGAAGAAATTGATGATGTAGTGAAGAACTTACTAATTGATAAATCCCCAGGTCCAGATGGTTTCAACAATGAATTTATTAAAGCTTGCTAGGACATTATTAAAGAGGATACTACTGCCCTCATCATGGCTTTTCATGCTGGCACTGTGAACCTTGAGAGCATTAATACATCTTTCATCACTTTAATCCCTAAAAAGGAAGTACCTCTCACACCAAATGACTTCAGACCCATTTCGTTGCTAAATGGAGTTATGAAAATCATTACAAAGTTGTTAGCCAACAGACTTCAGGGAGTGATATTGCAGATAGTACATATTAATCAGTATGGTTTTTTAAAGAACAGGATGATTCAAGACTGCCTTGGATGGGCTTATGAGTATATACACCAGTGTCACAAATCTAGAGAGGAGATGTTGGTGATCGAGTTAGACTTTGAAAAAGCCTTTGATACTATTGAACATCAGGCCATCATTGACATATTCAGAGCAAAAGGTCTTGGGGAGAAATGGATCTCTTGGATGAATCTTATATTCACATCTGCATCTTCTGCTGTTATGCTCAATGGAGTTCCTGGGAAGAAATTTTATTGCAAAAGAGGGGTCAGACAAGGTGATCCCTACTCACCTTTGATTTTTGTTCTGGCTGCTGACCTCCTTCAGTCCATCTTTAATAAGGCTATGAGATTGGGGATTATAACTCCACCCCTTCAAGTCAACTCCTACCCAGATTTTCCAATTGTGCAATATGCTGATGATACACTGGTCCTTATGAAAGCCAATGCAAGAGAGATCATTTGTATTAAGTCACTTCTCAACACTTTTGCTGTAGCCACTGGTTTAAAGGTAAATTATAGTAAGTCAGTCATGGTGCCCATCAATATTGCAGAGGATAGAGTGGATATATTCACAAGCACATTGCAGTGCTCTAGAGGTCACTTCCCTTTCACATACTTGGGACTACCTCTGGGGATTTACAAACCAACTGTGGAGCAATGGTTGCCACTAGTTCAAAGAATTGCCAACAGACTAGCTGGACTATCTACATTCATGACCCAAGCAGGAAAATTATTATTGGTAAAATCAGTCCTTGCATCATTAACCATTTTCTTTATGTGCTGCCTGGATGTTCCTGTTACCATCAAGCAGTAGATCATTAAATATTTGAGACATTGCTTGTGGAGGAGCCCTAGTTTGGCGGATCGTAGACCAGCACTAGTGGCATGGAAAACTATTTGTAGACCCAAGAGTCATGGATATATTCACACACAACAGGACATTACTCATGAAAAATCTTCATAAGTTTTTCTACGAACATGATATTCCCTGGGTAAATCTTATTTGGGAAACATACTACAATGCTAGAAGTCAAATTTATCTCTCATTGATCAATACAAAGCAATTGCTAGATGTAATGTGGGAGATGGTCAAAATGTTATGTTTTGGGATGATTGTTGGCATGATTTTGTCATGAAACACAAATTTCACCACCTCATTACTTTTTCCAGAGATACCTCTATTACTGTCAATCAAGTCATCCATACTGAATATCTCCAGGATTTATTTCACCTACCATTGACCACTCAAGCATATGAGGAATTCCTTGAAATGGAAAATATTTGCATCTCTTTGAGAATCTTAGAACACTTGTAGTTGAGGGACACATGGAGCTACATATGGGGCAATGAATTTTACTCCTCAACCAAAGCTTATAAGATGTTAATTGGATATAAGACAACTCCACCTCATTTCAGTTGGATATGGAAGAGCTCATGTCAACCTAAACACAAAATTTTCTTCTGGCAACTCCTGCATGACAGAGTTAATACTAGGAATCTGCTAAGAAGAAAGAACTTTGAGCTGGATGATTATAACTGTGCTGTCAGAAATTGTCATCAGGAGGAGACTTTACATCATCTTTTTTGGAGTTTCCCTTTTGCTGCACAATGTTGGGATTACATTTGCCCAACCAGAACAAGCAATTTGTCAGTATTGGAAGCATTCCAAGATCTTAAAGACAAACTGCAGCTTCCTTTCTTCATGGAGATTATTATATTAGGTTCTTGGGCTATTTGGATATCTAGAAACAACAAGATCTTTGAACACATTAATCCCTCTTCCCAAGGTTGGAAACACATCTATTTGGAAGAGCTCAAGTTATTGAAATTCAGGATGAAGAATAAGTTACTGCCACAACTTTCAGCTTGGTTAGAGTCCATCATGTAATTATAGGGGTAGTCTAGTTTTTTTCTTTTGGTAGTTTTTCTCTTTCTCTTTTTTCTTCTTTTTTGTTCTGTTTTTTTCTTTTCTTTCTTTCTCTTCTTTCTCTCTTTCTCTTTTCTGGGCTTAACTCAAGCCCTTAAGACTTTGTTCTCTTTCTCTCTTTAAATTAATAAAAGTTGTAGTGGGGTTTTACCCTACTGTTTATAGTCAAAAAAATATGAGCATCCAGGTTCCGCTATTGGTTATTGACCGGAGATATGTCTTGGTCATGTCTACATAGTTCTCGAACCCGTAGGGTCCGCATGCTTAACATTCGATGACAGTTTGTATTATGAGTTATGTGATTTGATGAACCGAAGGTTGTTCGCAGTCCTAGATTAGATCACGGACATGACGAGGAGTCTCTAAATGGTCAAGAGGTAAAGATCGATATATTGGAAGGTTATATTCGGACACCGGAATGGTTCCGAAGTGTTTTGGGTATTTTCCGAAGTACCTGGAGGATCCCGAAACCCCCCCGGGGAAGTAATGGGCCTTAATGGGCTTTAGTGGAAAGGAGGGGAGGGACTCAAGGGGTGGCCACGTGCCCCCCCATGGGCTGGTTTGAATTGGACTAGGAGGGGGCGGGTCCCCCCTCTTTCCTGCTCCTCCCTTCTCCCTTCCCTTCCTTCTCCTAGTTGGAATAGGAAAGGGGGGCGAATCCTACTTGGACCGGGAGTCCAAGTAGGACTCCCCCCCTTGGCGCGCCCCCTCTAGGGTCGGCCTCCTCTCCTCCCCCCTTTATATACGTGGGAGGGGGCACACCAAGTCTTCTGTTAGCCGTGTGCGGTGCCCCCCTCCACAGTTCACACCTCGGTCATATCATCGTAGTGCTTAGGCGAAGCCCTGCGCCGGTAACTTCATCATCACCGTCGCCACACCGTCGTGCTGATGAAACTCTCCCTCGGCCTCAATTGATCAAGAGATCAAGGGACGTCATCGAGTTGAACGTGTGCTGAATGCGGAGGTGCCTTACGTTCGGTGCTTGGATCGATTGGATCGCGAAGACGTTCGACTACATCAACCGCCTTATTAAACGCTTCTGCTTTCGGTCTATGAAGGTACGTGGACACACTCTCCCCGCTCGTTGCTATGCATCTCCTAGATAGATCTTGCGTGATCGTAGGTACATTTTTTGAAATACTGCATTCCCCAACAGTGGCATTAGAACCAGGTCTATGCGTAGATGTTATATGCACGAGTAGAACACAAAGAGTTGTGGGCGATAATAGTCATACTGCTTACCGGCAACATCTTACTTTGATTCGGCGGTATTGTTGGATGAAGCGGCCCGGACCAATATTACATGACCGCGTTCATGAGACTGGTTCTACCGATGTGCTTTGCACACGGGTGGCTGGCGGGTGTCTGTTTCTCCAACTTTAGTTGAGTCAAGTTTGACTACACCTGGTCCTTGTTGAAGGTTAAAACAACACACTTGATGAAAAATCGTTGTGGTTTTGATGCGTGGTAAGAACGGTTCTTGCTAGAAGCCCGTAGCAGCCACGTAAAATTTGCAACAACAAAGTAGAGGACGTCTAACTTGTTTTTGCAGGGCATGTTGTGATGTGATATGGTCAAGACATGATGTGATATAATTTGTTGTATGAGATGATCATGTTTTGTTAAAGTTATCGGCAACTCGCAGGAGCCTTATGGTTGTCTCTTTCTTGCATAAGATGCAAGTGCCATATAATTGCTTTTCTTTATCGTTATGCAATAGCAATAGTTGCAAAAGCAATAGTTGGCGAGACGACCATGTGACGACACGTTGATAGAGATCATGGTCTCATGCCAGTGACAATGGAGATCATGACGGTACTTTGGAGATGGAGATCAAAGGCACAAGATGATGATGGCCATATCATGTCACATATTTTAATTGCATGTGATGTTTATCCTTTATGCATCTTATTTTGCTTAGTACGCGTTAGCATTGTAAGATGATCCCTCACTAAATTTCAAGGTATAAGTGTTCTCACTGAGTATGCATCGTTGCTACAGTTCATTGTGCTGAGACACCACGTGATGATCGGGTGTGATAAGCTCTATGTTCACATACAATGGGTGCAAGCCAGTTTTGCACGTGCAGAATACTCGGGTTAAACTTGACGAGCCTAGCATATGCAGATATGGCCTCAAAACACTGAGACCGAAAGGTTGAACGTGAATCATATAGTACATATGATCAACATAGTGATGTTCACCATTGAAAACTACTCCATCTCACGTGATGATCGGGAATGGTTTAGTTGATATTGATCAGGTGATCATTTAGATGACTAGAGGGATGTCTATCTAAGTGGGAGTTCTTAAGTAATATGATTAATTGGACTTTAATTTACCATGAACTTAGTCCTGGTAGTATTTGCAAATTATGTTGTAGATCAATAGCTCACATTATAGCTCCCCGTTTATTTTTCGATGTGTTCCCAGAGAAATATAAGTTGAAAGATGATAGTAGCAATGATGCGGACTGGGTCCGTGATTTGAAGACTATCCTCATTGCTGCACAGAAGAATTATGTCCTTGATGCACCGCTAGATGATGGACCTATTGCAAGAGCAGATATAGACGTTACGAACATTTGGCAAGCTCGATATGATGACTACTTGATAGTTTAGTGCACCATGCTTTACGACTTAGAACCAGGACTTCAAAAATGTTTTGAACGCCACAGAGCATATAAGATGTTCCAAGAGCTGAAATTGGTATTTTAGACTCATGCCCGAGTCAAGAGGTATGAGACCTCTGACAAGTAATTTGCCTACAAAATGGAGGAGAATAGCTCAACCAGTGAGCATGTGCTCAGAATGCCTGAGTACTACAATCGCTTGAAACAAGTGGGAGTTAATCTTCCAAGATAGTGATTGACAAAGTTCTCTAGTCACTATCACCAAGTTACTAGAACTTCGTGATGAACTAATATGCAAGGGATGAACACGACAATTCCCAAGATCTTCACAATGCTAAAGGCTGTGGAGGTAGAAATCAAGAAAGAGCATCAAGTGTTGATGGTCAAGACCACTAGTTTCAAGAAAAAGGGGAACTTCAAGAAGAATAGCAAGCAAGTCGCTGCTCCCGGGAAGAAGCCCAAGTCTGGACCTAAGCCTGAAACTAAGTGCTTCTACTGCAAAGGTACTGGTCACTGGAAGCGAAACTGCCCCAAATACTTGGCGGATAAGAAGGATGGCAAAGTGATATAAGGTATATTTGATATATACATGTTATTGATGTGTAATTTACTAGTGTTCATATATATTAGCCCCTGGGTATTTAATACCGGTTCAGATGCAATGATTTGTAACTCGAAAAGAGGAGTTGTAAAATGAACAAATACTAGCTGAGGGCGAGGTGACGATGTGT
The DNA here is from genome assembly GCF_018294505.1 of Triticum aestivum. Taxonomy (NCBI): domain Eukaryota; kingdom Viridiplantae; phylum Streptophyta; class Magnoliopsida; order Poales; family Poaceae; genus Triticum; species Triticum aestivum. Next base: position 211,484,229 of record NC_057812.1, read on the forward strand.
GTTGGAAGTGATTCCAAGGATGATAAGATCACCATCGTACACTCCTTTTACCTTCGAGATTAGTGTTGAACCTAAAATAAATGTTATTTGGTGTTTGCGTTGAGCATGAATATGATTGAATCATGTTTATTGTAATACGGTTATTCATTTAAGTCAAAGAATAATTGTTGTTCTGTTTACATGAATAAAACCTTCTATGGTCATACACTTAATATAAATGGTTTATTGAATCTCGATTGTAGTGATACACATATTCATAATATTGAAGCCAAAAGATGCAAAGTTAATAATGATAGTGCAACTTGTTTGTGGCACCGCCGTTTAGGTCATATTGGTGTAAAGCGCATGAAGAAACTCCATGCTGATGGGCTTTTGGAATCACTTGATTATGAATCACTTGATACTTGCGAACCATGCCTCATGGGCAAGATAATTAAAACTCTGTTCTTTGGAACAATGGAGCGAGCCACTGACTTATTGGAAATAATACATACTGATGTATGCAGTACGATGAGTGTTGAGGCTCGCGGGGGGTATTGTTATTTTCTGACCTTCACCGATGATTTGAGCAGATATGGGTATATCTACTTGATGAAACATAAGTCTGAAACATTTTAAAAGTTCAAAGAATTTTAGAGTGAAGTGGAAAATCATCGTAACAAGAAAATAAAGTTTCTATGATCTGATCGTAGAGGCGAATATTTGAGTTACAAGTTTGGTCTTCATTTGTAACAATGTGGAATAGTTTCACAACTCACGCCACCTGGAACACCACAGCGTAATGGTGTGTCCGAACATCGTAACCGTACTTTATTAGATATATGGTGCGATCTATGATGTCTCTTACCGATTTACCACTATCATTTTGGGGTTATGCATTAGAGACAGCTGCATTCACGTTAAAAAGGGCATCATCTAAATCCGTTGAGATGACACCGTGGTTTAGCAAGAAACCTAAGTTGTCATTTCTTAAAGTTTGGGACTGCGATGCTTATGTGAAAAAGCTTTAACGTGGTAAGCTCGAACCCAAATCAGAGAAATGTGTCTTCATAGGATACCCAAAGGAAACTGTTGGGTACACCTTCTATCACATATGCGAAGGCAATATATTCGTTGCTAAGAATGGATCCTTTCTAGAGAAGGAGTTTCTCTCGAAAGAAGTGAGTGGGAGGATAGTAGAACTTGATGAGGTAACTGTACCTTCTCTCGAATTGGAAAGTAGCTCATCACAGAAATCAGTTGCAGTGATGCCTACACCAACTAGAGAGGAAGCTAATGGTAATGATCATGAAACTTCAGATCAAGTTACTACCGAACCTCGTAGGTCAACCAGAGTACGATCCGCACCAGAGTGGTACGGTAATCCTGTTTTGGAAGTCATGTTACTAGACCATGACGAACCTATGAACTATGAGGAAGTAATGATGAGCCCAGATTCCGCGAAATGGCTTGAGGCCAGAAAATCTGAGGTAGAATGCATGTATGAGAACAAAGTGTGAACTTTGGTGGACTTGCCCGATGATTGGCAAGCCATTGAGAATAAATGGATCTTCAAGAGGAAGATGGACGCTGATAGTAGTGTTACTATCTACAAAGCTCGACTTGTCGAAAAGGGTTTTTGACAAGTTCAAGGTGTTTACTACGATGAGATTTTCTCACTCGTATCGATGCTTATAGTCTGTCTGAATCATGTTAGCAATTGCCACATTTTATGAAATCTGACAAATGGATGTCAAAACTGCATTCCTTAATGGATTTATTAAAGAAGAGTTGTATATGATACAACCAGAAGGTTTTGTCAATCCTAAAGGTGCTAACAAAATGTGCAAGCTCCAGCGATCCATCTATGGACTGGTGTAAGCATCTCGGAGTTGGAATACACGCTTTGATGAGTTGATCAAAGCATATAGTTTTATACAGACTTGCAGTGAAGCCTGTATTTACAAGAAAGTGAATGGGAGCATTACAGCCTTTCTGATAAATATATGTGAAGACATATTGTTGATCAGAAATGATGTAGAATTTTCTGGAAAGCATAAAGGAGTTTTTCAAAGAAAGACCTCGGTGAAGCTGCTTACATATTGGGCATCAAGATCTATAGAGATAGATCAAGACGCTTGATAAGATTTTTCAATGAGTACATACCTTGACAAGTTTTGAAGTAGTTCAAAATGGAACAGTCAAAGAAGGAGTTCTTGCCTGTGTTGCAAGGTGTAAAGTTGAGTAAGAGTCAAAACACGACCACGGCAGAAAATAGAGAGAGAATGAAAGTCATTCCCTATGCCTCAGCCATAGGTTCTACAAAGTATGCTATGTTGTGTACCAAACCTATTGTGTACCTTGCCATGAGTTTGGCAATGGGTTACGATATTGTTCCAGGAGTGGATCACTGGACAATGGTCAAAATTATCCTTAGAAGACTAAGGAGATATTTCTCGGTTATGGAGGTGATAAAGAGTTCATCATAAAGAGTTACGTAGATGCAAGCTTTTACACCGATCCAGATGACTCTGAGTCTCAATCTGGATACATATTGAAAGTGGGAGAAATTAGCTAGAGTAGCTCCATGAAGAGCATTGTATACATAGAAAATTCGCAAAATACATACGGCTCTGAATGTGTCAGACCCATTGATTAAAGTTCTCGCACAAACAAAACATGATCACACCTTAGTACTCTTTGGGTGTTAATCACATGGCGATGTGAACTAGATTATTGACTCTAGTCAACCCTTTGGGTGTTAATCACATGGTGATGTGAACTATTGGTGTTAAATCACACAGCGATGTGAACTAGATTATTGACTCTAGTCAACCCTTTGGGTGTTAATCACATGGTGATGTGAACTATTGGTGTTAAATCACATGGCGATGTGAACTAGATTATTGACTCTAGTCAACCCTTTGGGTGTTAATCACATGGTGATGTGAACTATTGGTGTTAAATCACATGGCGATGTGAACTAGATTATTGTGACTCTAGTGCAAGTGGGAGACTGGAGGAAATATGTCCTAGAGGCAATAATAAAGTTGTTATTTATATTTCCTTATATCATGATAAATATCTATTATTCATGCTAGAATTGTATTAACCGGAAACTTAGTACATGTGTGAATACATAGACAAAACATAGTGTCCCTAGTATGCCTCTACTTGACTAGCTCGTTAATCAAAGATGGTTAAGTTTCCTAACCATAGATATGTGTTGTCATTTGATGAATGGGATCACATCATTAGAGAATGATGTGATGGACAAGACCCATCCGTTAGCTTAGCATAATGATCGTTTAGTTTTATTGCTATTGCTTTCTTCATGACTTATACATGTTCCTCTGACTATGAGATTATGCAACTCTCGAATACTGGAGGAACACCTTGTGTGCTATCAAACGTCACAACATAACTGGGTGATTATAAATATGCTCTATAGGTGTCTCCAGTGGTGTTTGCTGAGTTGGCATAGATCGAGATTAGATTTGTCACTCCGTGTATCGGAGAGGTATCTCTAGGCCCTCTCGGTAATGCACATCACTATAAGCCTTGCAAGCAATGTGACTAATGAGTTAGTTGCGGGATGATGCATTATGGAACGAGTAAATAGACTTGCCGGTAATGAGATTGAACTAGGTATAATGATACTGACGATCGAATCTCGGGCAAGTAACATATCGATGACAAAGGGAACAACATATGTTGTATGCAGTTTGACCGATAAAGATCTTTGTAGAATATGTAGGAGCCAATATGAGCATCCACGTTCCGCTATTGGTTATTGACTGGAGATATGTCTCGATCATGTATACATAGTTCTCGAACCCGTAGGGTCCGCACGCTTAACGTTCGATGATAGTTTGTATTATGAGTTATGTGATTTGATGAACCAAAGGTTGTTCGGAGTCCCGGATTAGATCGCGGACATGACGAGGAGTCTCGAAATGGTCGAGAGGTAAAGATCGATATATTGAAAGGTTATATTCGGACACCGGAATCGTTCCGAAGTGTTTCGGGTATTTTCCGAAGTACACGGAGGTTATCGAAACCCCCCGAGGAAGTAATGGGCCTTAGTGGGCTTTAGTGGAAAGGAGAGGAGGGCCTCAAGGGGTGGCCGCGCCCCCCTCCATGGACTGGTCCGAATTGGACTAGGAGGGGATGGCTCCCCCTCTTTCCTTCTCCCCCCTTCTCCCTTCCCTTCTTTCTCCTAGTTGGAATAGGAAAGGGGGGCCGAATCCTACTTGGACCGGGAGTCCAAGTAGTATTGCCCCCCCCTTGGTGCGCCCCCTCTAGGGCCGGCCTCCTCTCCTCCCCCTTTATATACGTGGGAGGGGCACCCCAAAGGCACACCAAGTCTTCTCTTAGCCGTGTGTGGTGCCCCCCTCGACAGTTACACACCTCGGTCATATCGTCATAGTGCTTAGGCGAAGCCCTACGCCGGTAACTTCATCATCACCGTCGCCATGCCGTCGTGCTGACGAAACTCTCCCTCGGCCCCAACTGGATCAACAGATCGAGGGACATCATCGAGTTGAATGTGTGTTGAACGCGGAGGTGCCGTATGTTCGGTGCTTGGATCGGTTGGATCCCGAAGACGTTCGACTACATCAACCGCATTATTAAACGCTTCCATTTTTGGTCTACGAGGATACGTGGACACACTCTTCCCGCTCATTGCTATGCATCTCCTAGATAGATCCTGTGTGATCGTAGGTAATTTTTTTAAAATACTGCTGAAAGGATCAATATAGTTGACTAGAGGGGGGTGAATAGGCAACTAACAATTTTTAGCTTTTCTTTATCAATTTAAACTTTGCATCAAAGTAGGTTTTCTAGATATGCAACTAGGTGAGCAACCTATATGATGCAACAATAATAGGCAAACAAGCAAGCAAGGAAAGTAACACAAGATAAGCTTGCACGAGTGAAGGGATGAGATAACCAAGAGTGGAGCCGGTGAAGACGAGGATGTGTTACCGAAGTTCCTTCCTTTTGAGGGGAAGTACGTCTCCATTGGAGCGGTGTGGAGGCACAATGCTCCCCAAGAAGCCACTAGGGCCACCGTATTCTCCTCACGCCCTCACACAATGCAAGATGTCGTGATTCCATGATGACCCACAAGTATAGGGGATCTATCGTAGTCCTTTCGATAAGTAAGAGTGTCAAACCCAACGAGGAGCAGAAGGAAATGATAAGCGGTTTCCAGCAAGGTATTCTCTGCAAGTACTGAAATAAGTGGTAACAGATAGTTTTGTGATAGGATAATTTGTAACGAGCAACAAGTAACAAAAGTAAATAAAGTGCAGCAAGGTGGCACAATCATTTTTGTAGCAAAGGACAAGCCTGGACAAACTCTTATATAGAGAAAAGCGCTCCTGAGGACACATGGGAATATCGTCAAGCTAGTTTTCATCATGCTCATATGATTCGCGTTCGGTACTTTGATAATTTGGTATGTGGGTGGACCGGTTCTTGGGTACTGCCCTTACTTGGACAAGCATCCCACTTATGATTAACCTCTATTGCAAGCATCCGCAACTACAACAAAAGTATTAAGGTAAACCTAACCATAGCATGAAACATATGGATCCAAATCATCCCCTTACGAAGCAACACATAAACTAGGGTTTAAGCTTCTGTCACTCTAGCAACCCATCATCTACTTATTACTCCCCAATGCCTTCCTCTAGGCCCAAACAATGGTGAAGTGTCATGTATTCGACGTTCACATAACACCACTAGAGGAGAGACAACATACATCTCATCAAAATATTGAACGAATACCAAATTCACATGACTACTAATAGCAAGACTTCTCCCATGTCCTCAGGAATAAAAGTAACTACTCACAAAGCATAAACATGTTCATAATCAGAGGGGTATTAATATGCATATAGGATCTGAACATATGATCTTCCACCAATTAAACCAACTAGCATCAACTACAAGGAGTAATTAACACTACTAGCAGCCTACTAGCACCAATCCCGGACTTGGAGACAAGAATTGGATACAAGAGATGAACTGGGGTTTTGAGAGGAGATGGTTCTGATGAAGATGTTGATGGAGATTGCCCTCTCCCGATGAGAGGAGTGTTGGTGATGACGATGGTGATGATTTCCCCCTCCGGGAGGGAAGTTTCCCCGGCAGAACAGCTCCACCAGAACCCTAGATAGGTTCCGCCAAGGTTCCGCCTCGTGGCGGCGGAGTTTCGTCCGAGAAGATGGCTTATTATTTTTTCCCATCGAAAGACTTCATATAGCAGAAGATGGCCACCGGAGGGCCACTAGGGGGCCCACAAGGTAGGGGGCGCGCCCAGGGGGGTAGGGCGCGCCCCCCACTCTCGTGGGCAGGGTGTGGCCCCCTGGTGAATTTCTTCCGCTGAGTATTTTTTATATATTCTGAAAATGTCTTCCGTGAAGTTTCATGACTTTTGGAGCTATGCAGAATAGGTCTCTAATATTTGCTCCTTTTCCAGCCCAGAATCCCAGCTGCCGGCATTCTCCCTCTTCATGTAAACCTTGTAAAATAAGAGAGAATAGGCATAAGTATTGTGACATTATGTGTAATAACAGCCCATAATGCAATAAATATCGATATAAAAGCATGATGCAAAATGGACGTATCAACTCCCCCTAGCTTAGACCTCGCTTGTCCTCAAGCGAAGACGAAATCGAAAAATATGTCCACATGTTTAGAGATAGAGGTGTCGATGAAAATAAAATACGAACATGAGGGCATCATGATCATTCTTAGAACAACAACTTATATAATTCTTGTCATATGGTTTCTTATGCTATAGTAATAATTCGATCACAATTTCAAGTATGAGTCGTAAACTTCATTGAAAACTAACAAACTATAATCTCAGTCATTGGAGCAATTGCAATTTATCATAACATAGGAAAGAGTCAATATATAAGAGCTTTTCAGCAGGTCCACATACTCAACTATCATATAATATTTCACAATTGCTGATACTCACGCAATACTTATGGGTATGGAGTTTTAATCGAACACAGAAAAAAATAGGGGCTTATAGTTTTGCCTCCCAACGTTTTACCTCAAGGGTAATGTCAACAATAATAGTACATGAAAACTCACATCCAATTAGCCATATATACCAGGATCTTTCCAACATACTGTGCTTGCCAAAGGATAAAATGTAAAAAGGAAAGGTGAAGATCACCATGACTCTTATGTAATGTAGGATATAAAAGTAAAAGATAGGCCCTTCGCAGAGGGAAGCAAAGGTTGTCATGCACTTTTATAGTTGGATGCACAAAATCTTAATGCGAAAGAACGTCACTTTATATTGCCACTTGTAATATGGACCTTTATTATGCAGTCTATCGCTTTTATTTCTTTTTGGAAATATGCCCTAGAGGCAATAATAAAATGGTTATTATTGTATTTCCTTGTTCATGATAATTGTCTATTGTTCATGCTATAATTGTATTAACCGAAAACTGTAATACATGTGTGAATACATAGACCACAACATGTCCCTAGTAAGCCTCTAGTTGACTAGCTCATTGATCAATAGATGGTCATGGTTTCCTGACCATGGACATTGGATGTCATTGATAACGGGATCACATCATTAGGAGAATGATGTGATGGACAAGACTCAATCTTAAGCGTAGCAGAAGATCGTGTAGTTCGTTTGCTAAAGCTTTTCTAATGTCAAGTATCATTTCCTTAGACCATGAGATTGTGCAACTCTCGGATACCGTAGGAATGCTTTGGGTGCACCAAACATCACAACGTAACTGGGTGGCTATAAAGGTGCACTACAGGTATCTCCGAAAGTGTCTGTTGGGTTGGCACGAATCGAGACTGGGATTTGTCACTCCGTATGATGGAGAGGTATCTCTGGGCACACTCGGTAATGCATCATCATAATGAGCTCATTGTGACTAAGTAGTTGGTCACGGGATCATGCATTACGGAATGAGTAAAGTGACTTGCTGGTAACGAGATTGAACAAGGTATTGGGATACCGATGATCGAATCTTGGGCAAGTAACCTACCGATTGACAAAGGGAATTGTATACGGGATTGCTTGAATCCTCGACATCGTGGTTCATCCAATGAGATCATCGTGGAACATGTGGGAGCAAACATGGGTATCCAGATCCCGCTATTGGTTATTGGCCGGAGAGTTGTCTCGGTCATGTCTGCATGATTCCCAAACCCGTAGGGTCTACACACTTAAGGTCCGATGACGCTAGGGTTATAGGGAAAGTTTGTATGTGGTTACCAATGTTGTTCGGAGTCCCGGATGAGATCCAGGACGTCACGAGGAGTTCTGAAATGGTTCGGAGGTAAAGAATAATATATAGGAATTGAGGTTTTGACCACCGGAAGTGTTTCGGGCATCACCGGTAATGTACCGGGACCACAGGAGGGTTCCGGGGGTCCACCGAGGGGGGCCACCAGCCCCGGAGGCTTGCATGGGCCAAGAGTGGGAAGGTACCAGCCCCTTAGTGGGCTGGTGTGCCTCCCACCAGGGCCCAAGGCGCAGCTAGGAGGAGAAGGGGGAAACCCTAGGCGCAGATGGGCCTAAGGCCCACCCTAGGGCGCCCCCCCCCCTCTCCCCCTCTTGGTCGCCCCCCTCCATCCCATCTAGGGCTGCCGCCCCCCTAGGGGTGGGAACCCTAGAGGGGGCACACCCTCCTCCCCTCCTCCTATAAATAGTGGGGGTTTTGGGGCTGCCCAACACATGAGTCTCTCTCCCTCTTGGCGCAGCCCTACCCCTCTCCCTCCTCATCTCTTGCAGTGCTTGGCGAAGCCCTGCTGGCGTGCCACGCTCCTCCACCATCACCACGCCGTCGTTCTGCTGCTGGACGGAGTCTTCCCCAACCTCTCCCTCTCTCCTTGCTGGATCAAGGCGCGGGAGACGTCACCGGGCTGTACGTGTGTTGAACGCGGAGGCACCGTTGTTCGGCACTTAGATCGGAATCGACCGCGATCTGAATCGCTGCATGTACGACTCCACCAACCGCGTTCTTGTAATGCTTCCGCTTAGCAATCTTCAAGGGTATGAAGATGCACTCCCTCTCTCTCGTTGCTAGTATCTCCTAGACTGATCTTGGTGACACATAGGAAAATTTTGAATTATTACTACGTTCCCCAACAGTGGCATCATGAGCTAGGTCTATGCGTAGATTCTATGCACGAGTAGAACACAAAGCAGTTGTGGGCAATGATTTGTTCAATTTGCTTACCGTTACTAGTCTTATCTTGATCCGGCGGCATTGTGGGATGAAGCGGCCTGGACCGACCTTAGACGTACGCTTATGTGAGACTGGTTCCACCGACTGACATGCACTTGATGCATAAGGTGGCTAGCGGGTGTCTGTCTCTCCCACTTTAGTTGGATCGGATTCGATGAAAAGGGTCCTTATGAAGGGTAAATAGCAATTGGCATATCACCATTGTAGTTTTGCGTAGGTAAGAAATGTTCTTGCTAGAAACCCATAGCAGCCACGTAAAACATGCAACAACAATTAGAGGACGTCTAACTTCTTTTTGCAGGGTTTGCTTTGTGATGTGATATGGCCAAAAGGATGTGATGTATGAGATTGATCATGTTCTTGTAATAGGAATCACGACTTGCATGTCGATGAGTATGACAATCGGCAGGAGCCATAGGAGTTGTCTTAATTTATTTATGACCTGTGTGTCAATGAAAACGCCATGTAATTACTTTACTTTATTGCTAACCGTTAGCCATAGTAGTAGAAGTAATAGTTGGCGAGGCAACTTCATGAAGACATGATGATGGAGATCATGGTGTCATGCCGGTGACGATGGTGTTCATGCCGCGCCCCGAAGATGGAGATCAAAGGCGCAAGATGATATTGGCCATATCATGTCACTTTATGATTTGCATGTGATGTTTGTCATGTTTTTACATCTTATTTGCTCAGAACGACGGTAGTATAAATAAGATGATCCCTCATTAAAATATCAAGAATTGTGTTCCCCCTAACTATGCACCATTGCTAAGGTCCATTGTTCCGAAGCACCACGTGATGATCGGGTGTGATAGGTTCTAACATTCGCATACAATGGGTGTAAGCCAGATTTACACACACAATACACTTAGGTTAACTTGACGAGCCTAGCATGTACAGACATGGCCTCGGAACACGGAAGACCGAAAGGTCGAACATGAGTCGTATAGTGGATACGATCAACATGAAGATGTTCACCGATGATGACTAGTCCGTCTCACGTGATGATCGGACACGGCCTAGTTGACTCGGATCATGTATCACTTAGATGACTAGAGGGATGTCTATCTAAGTGGGAGTTCATTGAATAATTTGATTAGATGAACTTAATTATCATGAACATAGTCAAAAGGTCTTTGAAAATTATGTCGTAGCTCACGCTTTAGTTCTACTATTTTAGATATGTTCCTAGAGAAAATTTAGTTGAGAGTTGACAGTAGCAATTATGCGGACTGGGTCCATTAACTGAGGATTGTCCTCATTGCTGCACTGAAGGGTTATGTCCTTAATGCACAGCTCAGTGTGTTGAACCTCGAGCATCGTCTATAGATGTTGGGAAACATCTGACATACACGTTTTGATGACTACGTGATAGTTCAGTGCGTAATACTAACGGTTTAGAATTGTGGCACCAAAGACGTTTTTGAAACGTCGCAGAACATATGAGATGTTCCAAAGACTGAAATTGGAATTTCAGACTAGTGCCCACGTCAAGAGGTATGAGACCTCTGACAAGTTTCTTAAGCCTGCAAACTAAGGGAGAAAAGCTCAATCATTGAGCATGTGCTCAGATTGTCTAGTACTACAATCGCTTGAATCGAGTGGGAGTTAATCTTCCAGATGAAATAGTGATGGTTCTCCATAGTCACTGCCACCAAGCTATTGGAGCTTCGTGATGAACTATAACATACCAGGGATAGACATGATGATCCTTGAGCAACTCGCGATGTTTGACACCGCGAAAGTAGAAATCAAGTAGGAGCATCAACTGTTGATGGTTAAACCACTAGTTTCAAAAGGGCAAGGGAAAGAAGGGATACTTCATGAGACGGCAAATCAGTTGCTGCTCTAGTGAAGAAACCCAAGGTTGAACCATACCCGAGACTAAGTGCTTCTATAATGATGGGAACGGTCACTGAAGCAGAACTACCCTAGATACTTGGTAGATGAGAAGGCTGGCAAGGTCGACAGAAGTATTTTGGATATACGTTATATTAATGTGTACTTTACTAGTACTCCTAGTAGCACTAGGGTAATAAATACCGGTTCGGTTGCTAAGTGTTAGTAACTCGAAATAAAAGGCTACGGAGACTAGCTAAAGGTGAGATGACGATATGTTGGAAGTGTTTCCAAGGTTGATGTGATCAAACATCACACGCTCCCTCTACCATCGGGATTGGTGTTAACCCGAAATAATTGTTATTTGGTGTTTTCGTTGAGCATAGACATGATTGGATTATGTTTATCGCCATACGGTTATTCATTTAAGGAGAATAATGGTTACTCTGTTTATTTGAATAATACCTTCAATGGTCTTGCACCTAAAATGAATGGTTTATTGAATCTCGATCATAGTGATACACATGTTCATGCCAAAAGATATAAGATAGTAATGATAGTACCACATACTTGTGGCACTGCCATTTGAGTCATGTTGGTATAAAATGCATGAAGAAGCTCCATGTTGCTGGATCTTTGGACTCACTCGTTTTTTGAAAAGATTGAGACATGCGAACCATGTCTATTGGTAGATATGCATGAAGAAACTCCATGCAGATGGATTGTTTGGACTCACTTGATTTTGAATCACTTGAGACATGCAAATCATACCACATGGGCAAGATGACTGAAAGGCCTCGTTTTCAGTAAGATGGAACAAGAAAGCAACTTGATGGAAGTAATACATTTTGATGTGTGCAGTCCAATGAGTGTTGTGGAACGTAGTGGATATCGTTATGTTCTTACTTCATAAATGATTTGAGTAGATGCTGAGTATATTTACTTGATGAAACACAAGTCTGAATTATTGAAAGGTTTAAGTAATTTCAGAGCGAAGTTGAAGATTGTCGTGACAAGATGATAAAATGTCTATGATATGATCATAGAGATGAATATCTGAGTTACGATTTTGGCACACAATTAAGACATGGTGGTAATTGTTTCACAACTAATACCGCCTAGACCACCATAGTGTGATGGTGTGTCCGAACATCATAACTACACCCTATTGGATATGGTGCATACCATGATGTCTCTTATCGAATTACCACTATCGTTTGTGGGTTAGGCATTAGAGACAACCGCATTCACTTTAAATAGGGCACCACACAATTCCGTTGAGACGCCACTGTATGAACTATGGTTTAGAGAAACCTAAGCTGTCGTTTCATAAAAGTTTGGGGCTGCGATGCTTATGTGAAAAAGTTTCAGGCTGATAAGCTTGAACCCAAAGCGGATAAGTGCATTTTCATAGAATACCCAAAAATAGTTGGGTATACCTCCTATTTCAGATCCGGAAGCAAAAGTGATTGTTTCTAGAAATGGGTCCTTTCTCGAGGAAAAGTTTCTTTCGAAAGATTTGAGTGGGAGGATGGTGGAGACTTGATGAGGTTATTGAACCGTCACTTCAACTAGTGTGTAGCAGGGCACAAGAAGTTGTTCCTGTGGCACCTACACCAATTGAAGTGGAAGCTTATGATAGTGATCATGAAACTTCGGATCAAGTCACTACCAAACCTCATAGGTCGACAAGGATGTGTACTACTGCAGAGAGGTATGTAATCATGTCTTGGAAGTCATGTTGCTAGACAACAATGAACCTACGAGCTATGGAGAAGTGATGGAGGGCCCGGATTCCAACGAATGGATTGAGGCCATAAAATCCGAGAGAGGATCCATGTATAAAACAAAGTATAGACTTTGAAAGAACTACTTGATGGTTGTAAGGCTATTGGGTGCAGATGGATTTTAAAAGGAAGACGGACAATGATGGTAAGTGTCACCATTAAGAAAGCTCGACCTGTCATTAAGATGTTTCCCAACAAGTTCAAGGAGTTGACTACGATGAGATTTTTTCACTCGTAGCGATGCTAAGAGTCTATTGGAATTATGTTAGCAGTTACTACATTATTTATGAAATCTTGCAGATAGGATGTCAAAACATTGTTTCCTCGACAATTTTCTTGAGGAAAGGTTGTATGTGATACAACCAGAAGGTTTTGTCAATCCTGAAAGATGCTAACAAGTATGCAAAGCTCCAACAATCCTTCTAAGGACTGGAGTAAGCATCTCGGAATTGGAATGTACGCTTTGATGAGATGATCAAAGATTTTGGGTTTATACAAAGTTTATGAGAAACTTGTATTTCCAAAGAAGTGAGTGGGAGCACTATAGAATTTTTGATGAGTATATGTTGTTAACATATTGTTGATCATAAATGATGTAGAATTTCTGGAAAGCATGCAGGGTTATTTGAAGAGTGTTTTTCAGTGGAAAACCTGGATTAAGCTACTTGAACATTGAGCATCAAGATCTATAAGGATAGATCAAAAACACTTAATAGTACTTTCAAATGAATACATACCGTGACAAGATTTTGAAGGAGTTCAAAATAGATCAGCAAAGAAGGAGTTCTTGGCTGTGTTACAAGGTGTGAGTATTGAGTAAGACTCAAGACCTGACCACGGCAGAAGAGAGAGAAAGGACGAAGGTTGTCCCCTATGCTTTAGACGTAGGCTCTACAGTATGATATGCTGTGTACCGCACCTGAAGTGTGCCTTGCCATGGGTCAGTCAAGGGGTACAAGAGTGATCCAGGAATGGATCGCATGACAGCGGTCAAACTTATCCTTAGTAACTAGTGGACTAAGGAATTTTCTTGATTATGGAGGTGGTAAAAGAGTTCGTCGTAAAGGGTTACGTCGATGCAAACTTTGACACTAATTCGGATGACTCTGAGTAGTAAACTAGATTCATATAGTAGAGCAGTTATTTGGAATAGCTCAAAGTAGCGCGTGGTAGCTGCATCTACAAGATGACATAGATATTTCAAAGCACACATGGATCTGAAAGGTTCAGACCCATTGACTAATAAACCTCTCTCACAAGCAATATATGAACAAACCCCATGGGTGTTGGATTCATTACAATCACATAGTGATGTGAACTAGATTATTGACTCTAGTGCAAGTGGGAGACTGTTGGAAATATGCCCTAGAGGCAATAATAAAATGGTTATTATTGTACTTCCTTGTTCATGATAATTGTCTATTGTTCATGCTATAACTGTATTAACCGGAAACCGTAATACATGTGTGAATACATAAACCACAACATGTCCCTAGTAAGCCTCTAGTTGACTAGCTCGTTGATCAATAGATGGTCATGGTTTCCTGACCATGGACATTGGATGTCATTGATAACGGGATCACATCATTAGGAGAATGATGTGATGGACAAGACCCAATCTTAAGCGTAGCACAAGATCGTGTAGTTCATTTGCTAAAGCTTTTCTAATGTCAAGTATCATTTCCTTATACCATGAGATTGTGCAACTCCCGGATACCATTGCGCCCCTCAAGACCCCAGGGCGAAGAGCCGTCTCCTGAGGAGTCGACAGCAGGGCGGCCGACTGCCCGCTCACGGCCGAGTCCCAGGGACGACTTCCAGAGAAGCCGGCTTTGGGGAGTCGGCCGGCGACTCCAACAAACCCATGACCTCATCGAAGGGGACGGGGCAGGGGCATGGCCACAGTGAAGCCCACTCTCACCCCTTACCAAGGGCAGGCATGGCCACAGCATGCCGTACTCGGGAAGATCTCCGTGCGGCGTGGCACTGTTGCACTGCCGGCCCTAACATCAGCACCACAGTACCGAGTCCTGCGCCCACGACAGCTTGTCTGAATGGCCCGGAAGCAGCAAGTCCCACCAGTCAGTGAGACACTAGGAGACGGTGAGAGGACCGCCAGTCGGATCCGTCAGGAGTCGGCCGAGCCCTCCCCTGGGCCCCATGCACCATTAATCAAGATGTGATGGGGAGTGGCAATAGTGATCGCCCACCAGGCGGCGGGACTGTTGCCACGACCCCATGACCAAGCTCGCGTCATCAGAAGCACGGCTACAGTAATCAGCAGCCGGCAAGACCCGCCCGCGGCGGACGCGGCCTGTCAGCTCCGTACCAGACCAGTCGGCGGGGCCCACCAATCGGCGGGCCCCAGCAGTCGGCGGAGAAATCGGAGGCCAAAGGCACTGACGGCTGGGCCCGCGCCCAGATGAATTACCATTGTACCCCTGGGGGGTAGGCCTATATAAACCCCCCAGGGCACCCATGCAAAGGGTTGGAACCCAGTAGCTCTAGACTATACCAGATAGAAGGAGAGAGCTAGCCTTGCCCTCTCCTACCTCTAAGAAACAGCTCAAGGAGCAACCATGTAGACACTTGGCCATAGTGATCATGCGGAGACCCCGTAGAGCAGCAGTAGGCGTATTATCTCCCCGGAGAGCCCTGAAGCTGGGTAAGATTCGTCGGCGTGCATGTCTTCGCCTCATCCCGTTTCCAGGCACCGGCGACGTTCTACTCGCCCCCACCATGATAAGCCATCCGCTGGCATATGTCGCACCAAACCCCCGACATTTGGCGCCCACCATGGGTCCTAGTGCACCGCCGTCCGAAGATCTGTTCTGGACGGGAACCCTTTTCCTCCCTGGCGAGCGCAGCCAGCCAGGCACGCCACACGAAGTTTGCATCGACGCGCTGCGCGGCGTTGAGATCGCTTGCGCAGCCAGCTCCTTGTCCGAACTTGTCGGCGAGGTCCGCCTCTCCGACGAACCTGCGTCCGACGCAGGCACGGGCGGCCCCGAGAACCTCCTCGCGGGCCTCCTCGATCAACTCCACGTTTCCGGCGGGCCTGCCGTAGACTTGGAGTCCGTAGGCTCCACCGACCTGATGCTGGTCGACTCTGACACCGTGTCGCTCGACGTGTTCCCCACCAATGTGGTGGTCCACGACGAACCTCTCCCCCACGCAGAGAGCGACGGAAGCACCGTCACTGAGGTGCTAGTCATCAGTCATGACGAGTTCCCTGGAGGAGGAGCGCCCGACTCAGTCGGCGCGGCGCTGCAAGACCTAACTGCGCCCATTCCGGAAGATGCTGATGCAGAGACGTTAGAAGCGCGCCACCTTCAGCTCGTTGAAGGTGCGAAGAAGCTGGCCAGCATGAGACGCTTGTCAGAAGCTTACCAGTGGGAGATGGATCGCGCCGTTGGCGGCTCGCCGGCCCCGGCAGGGCCCAGCCGCCTTGGCGCGGTCCAGCAGCGCAGTGTAGCCATCGCCAGCCTGTTTGGGGCTAGCCGCCCCGTGTACGCTACACCAGCGGAGAACATCCGAGCCGCCCAGGCAGTGGCGGATGAGCTGGACAATTTCGAGGGCGAAGAACGCCGCCTCATGATGGAGCGAGTCCAGCGGCTCCTCAACGTGGCCGCCGCGTAGAACGAGGACGGCTGCCGCACGGAGGCGCCGCAGCGGCCAAACGACGACCCACACCGAGATCAAGGCGCGACGTCTCAGACGCCGACTGGCGGCGCCCGAGGAAGAAAGGACAAGGAGCCGGCTGTCAGCCATAGTCAGACTGTCATTACCATAGAGCGCGACCGAGATGGCCGCCCGAGAGCAGTGGAACGACGGGACGACTGTCCGCCTCCCCCTCCTCGTAAGGAGAGGCGAGTCTCCCCGCCGCCTGTTGACCATCCGACTCTCAGTGACCGCCTTGGCCGCCGAGAGGGAGTTGGAGAGAATGACGCCCTCCACCGGATCGACCGACTTCACCGGTCCCTGGCGCTGGAAGAAGAAGATGAGCTGGGTCCGCCTTGTTTCGGGCCTCGCATTCGGGACGAGCCCTTTCCCAGAGGGTTCACGCTCCCAAGAGACACGCCCAAGTATACCGGCTCTGTGAAGCCGAAAGACTGGCTAGTCGACTACTCCATGGCTGTCAGCATAGCAAACGGCAACAAGCGTGTCGCCGTAAAGTACGTTCCGCTCATGCTCCAGGGCACGGCCCGGACATGGCTGAACAGCCTAAAGCCCCGCAGCATCAACAGCTAGTTCAACTTCACCGAAGCGTTCGTCCGCAACTTCACCAGCACGTACAAGCGTCCTCCCAAGCCTCGTCAGCTCTCCTTGTGCGTGCAAGGTCCTGATGAGTCGACTCGCGATTACCTCACGCGTTGGGCTGAGCTCCGGAACTCCTGCGAGGGCGTGCACGAGGTGCAGGCCATCGAGTACTTCACAGCCGGGTGCCGAGAAGGCACCCTCCTCAAGCACAAGCTCCTCTGCGATGAGCCAGAAACCCTCGATGAGCTGCTGATCATAGCGGACAAGTACGCCACGGCCGACTCCTCCATGAAGGCGGAAATTCAAATCAGCACAACTAGCAAAGTGGCTCCTCAAGCTCCAAGAACTCCGGCGGCAGACGCCGGCCAGCGACAACAGCAGGGGACAACAAGCGCAAGGCCCCGCAGCCGGCTTCCAGCAGCCGGCAGGTCACGACAGTTGAAGCCCAGTAGCCAGAAGAGCAGCCTCCGCCCAAGCGACAGAAAGGCGGCAAGCCTAACTGGTTGCCAGCCTTCTCCTATGAGCAGACCTTGGATGGACCTTGCAAGTTCCATAGCGGCGCAAAGCCGTCGAATCACACCACTCGGAAGTGCCACTGGCTCACCAGGATCGCCAAGGGAGACGGCCTCCTGCCACCCCCGCCTACTGGGCAGCCGCCTCCACCTCCGCCCCAGCAGCTGGCAGTCAGGCCAGTCGGCACAGTACAAGACGAATACCCTGAAGAACACGGAGCCTACGTGGTGTTCACCAGTATGGCTGATGATCGATGCAGCAGGCGGCTGCAGCGACAAGAGGTGAACATAGTAGCCTCAGAGACGCCAGAGTTCATGCACTGGTCTGAGAAGCCCATCAGCTGGAGCAGGGCTGACCACCCAGAAGTGATGCCGAGTCCGGGCTCCTACGCCTTGGTCCTGGACGCCACCTTTGCTACGGACAAACAGGCCGCGCGTTTCTCGCGAGTTCTGATAGACGGGGGCAGCAGCATCAATATCCTATACAAGGATACCATGGAGAAGTTAGGAATCAAGCAAAGACAGCTTCAGAGTAGCCGGACAGTGTTCCACGGCATTGTACCCGGGCTTTCCTGCTCGCCGATCGGCAAGATCCTGATGGACGTCCTCTTTGGGGACAAAGATCACTTCCGAAGAGAGTCTGTTTGGTTTGAGGTGGTGGACCTTGAGAGCCCATACCATGCGCTACTTAGCTGACCCGCCTTGGCCAAGTTCATGGCAGTCCCCTAGTATGCTTACCTCAAGATGAAGATGCCCAGTTCCAGGGGAATTCTGACTATGGCAGGCGACTACCGGAAGTTGTCTGCTTGCGCAGCTAAGAGCAGTTGGCTGACCGAGTCCCTGGTAATCGCGGCTGAGAAGCAGCTCCTTGAGCGAGTTGTGACGATGGACGGCGAGCAGACTGAGGTATCGCCCAGCCCAAAAGAGTCGGAGGCTGAGGGTTCATTCAAGCCGGCTAAAGAGACAAAGAAGATACCCTTGGATCCGGAGCACCCAGTGAGGTACGCCGTCGTAGGTGCAAACCTCGACAGCAAATAGGAAGGCGAGCTTGTCGATTTCCTCCGTGAGAATCGGGACATCTTTGCATGGTCCCCCAAAGACATGCCAGGTGTACCGACGGATTTCGCCGAGCACAAGTTACATGTCCGATCTGATGCAAAGCCGGTCAGGCAGCCCCTCCGCCACTTATCAGAAGAGAAGAGAAGAGTTGTCGGAGAAGAGATAGCCCGACTCCTAGCAGCCGGCTTCATTATGGAAGTTTTCTTTCCGGAGTGGCTGGCAAATCCGGTCCTGGTACTAAAGAAGAACAAGCAGTGGCGAATGTGTATTGACTACACGAGCCTCAACAAGGCCTGCCCCAAGGACCCATTTGCTCTACCAAGAATCGATCAGGTGATAGACTCCACAGCCGGATGCAAGCTGTTGAGTTTCTTGGATGCATACTCAGGATATCACCAGATCAAGCTGAACCCAGCTGACAGATTGAAGACCGCCTTCATGACGCCGTTTGGAGCATTCTGCTACCTCACCATGACGTTCGGCTTGAGGAATGCCGGCGCCACCTTTCAGCGTTGCATGCAGGTCTCCTCAATCAGCTTGGCAGGAACGCCCACGTCTACGTGGATGACGTAGTGGTGAAAACAGAAAAGCGTGGAACACTGCTGGAAGACCTCAAGGAGACCTTTGAGAACCTGCGCCGGTTCCAGATCAAGCTCAACCCCGAGAAGTGTGTCTTCAGAGTACCAGCCGGCCAGCTGCTAGGTTTCCTGGTCTCTGAACGCGGCATAGAATGCAACCCAGTAAAAATCAAGGCCATCGAGAGAATGGAGGTACCCAGCCGACTGTTGGATGTGCAGAAGTTCACCGGCTGCTTAGCGTCCATCAGCCGATTCATCAGTCGGCTGGGTGAGAAAGCTCTCCCCTTATACCAACTCATGAAGAAGACCACTTTTTCGAGTGGAACCATAAGGCGGACGAAGCTTTTCACCAGTTGAAGAAGATGTTGACTACTCCGCCTGTCCTAGCGGTTCCGACTCCCAAGGAACCTATGCTCCTGTACATCGCCGCCACCAGCCGGGTAGTCAGCACAGTCATTGTAGTGGAGCGCAAGGAGGAAGGCAAGGCGCTGCCTGTCCAGAGACCAGTATATTACCTGAGCGAGGTATTGTCGACCTCCAAGCAGAACTACCCCAACTACCAGAAGATGTGCTATGGCGTACACTTTGCTACCAAGAAATTGAAGCCTTACTTTCAAGAGCATCCAATCACGGTGGTATGCACGGCCCCACTTGCCGAGATCATCGGTAGCCGAGATGCTTCTGGTCGAGTGGCCAAGTGTGCCATAGAGCTGGCTCCTTACACCATCTACTACCAGCCCCGCACCGCTATCAAATCACAAGCACTGGCCGACTTCCTCGTCGACTGGGCCGAGACCCAGTACCTGCCTCCAGCACCTGATTCCACCCATTGGCGGATGCATTTCGACGGCTCCAAGATGCGCACTGGCTTGGGAGCCGGCATCGTCCTCACCTCTCCCAAAGGCGACAAGCTCAAGTATGCGCTGCAAATCCACTTTGCCGCCTCCAATAACGTCGCCGAGTACGAGGCGCTCATTCACGGGCTCTGGCTTGCCAAAGAGCTTGGCATCCGCCGAATCTTGTGTTATGGTGACTCAGACTTAGTGGTCCAGCAATCATCCGGCGACTGGGACGCGAAAGATGCAAACATGGCGAGTTACCGTTTCCTCATGTAGCAACTCAGCGGGTATTTCGAAGGATGCGAGTTCCTTCATATACCAAGGAATGACAATGACCAAGCAGATGCATTGGCACGAATCGGCTCTACCCGCCAAGCAATACCATCTAGTGTCGCCCTTCAATGCCTTCTCAAGCCGTCCGTCAAGCCCTCGCCAGAATCAGACTCCATCTTCGTACTGGCTCCTCCCGAAGACGTCGAATCCGACTCCAGAGCCCCGGCAGGCGGCACGAGGATCTCGGCAGATGACTCCGGAGCCGCCATAGTCGAGGCTAGCCCAGGGACTGCGGAACCCGACCCGGGGACAGCGGTGGCATACTCGAAGATTCCAGAACTCGGCCCAAGGACCGCGCCAGTCGGCTTGGGGACTTCATCAACCCAGCAAGCGGCTGTTGACTCCAACACGCCGCCTCCCAGCCCAGCCGCCCTCATCCAAGTCGCAGTTCTGGTAGTCGAAGAAATAGCAGCACCCTCATGGGCCCAGCCCATCCTCAAATTCCTCGTGAACAAAGAGCTACCAACTGATGAGACCTCAGCTCGGCAAGTACAATGCCGGGCGGCAGCCTATACCATAGTCAACAGAGAGCTGGTCAGGCGCAGCGTCACTGGTGTCTACCAGTGCTGCGTAGAGCCAGAGCAAGGCCAAGCGATTCTCAAAGACATCCATCAAGGCGAATGCGGCCACCATGCGGCTTCAAGAGCACTCATCGCCAAAGCCTTTCGGCACGGTTTCTTCTGGCCGAATGCCTTGGAAGAGGCCAAGGAGTTGGTCCAAAAATGCAAAGGTTGCCAAAAGTTCAGCTCCAAGCCGCACCAGCCGGCTTCTGCGCTCAAGACCATCCCCATTGCCTGGCCTTTCGCAGTTTGGGGTCTAGACATGGTGGGACCATTCAAGACAGCATGAGGTGGTTTAACTCACCTACTTGTCGCAATGGACAAGTTCACCAAGTGGATAGAAGCGAAGCCAATTAAGAAACTAAACGGTCCGACTGCCGTGACTTTCATCACCGATATCACAATTTGGTACGGCATACCACACAGCATCATCACCGACAACGGCACAAATTTTGCCAAAGGCGCCTTGGCCCGTTTCTGCGCAACACAGGGCATCCGACTGGACCTAGCATCCGTCGCCCACCCGCAGTCAAACAGCCAAGTGGAGCGAGCAAACGGCCTCATCCTGTCCGGCATCAAGCCTTGGTTGATCGAGCCTCTGGAGCGCTTGGCTGGCTGTTGGCTCGACGAGCTGCTAGCCGTCCTCTGGAGTCTGCGCATGACTCCAAACAAGTCAATCGGCTTCACGCCCTTCTTCCTCGTCCATGGTGCCGAAGCCGTCATCCCAACGGACATAGAGTTCGACTCCCCACGAGTCACCATGTACACTTAGGAGGAAGCAGAAGAAGTATGACAAGACGGCGTCGATCTGCTGGAAGAGGGCCGGCTGTTGGCACTCAGCCAGTCCAGCATCTACCAGCAGAGCCTGCACTGGTACCACAACAGGAAGGTCGGGCCAAGATCTTTCCAAGAAGGTGACCTTGTGCTCCGGCTGATCCAGCGAACAGCCGGCCAGCACAAGCTGTCGGCGCCTTGGGAAGGCCCTTTCATCATCAGCAAAGTACTGGGCAACGATTCCTACTACCTGATCGATGCTCAGAAGCCCCGAGCACGCAAGAGGGACGACTCCGGCAAGGAGACAGAGCGGCCATGGAATGCAAATCTCCTCCGAAGGTTTTACAGCTGATGCAGTATGTACCATGCTACCTTTTGTATTAAAGAACCAAGACTTCGGGGCCCCCGAGGCAAGCTCGGGGACTACCCTCTTTTGTCTGTATGATAAAAATTATGACTGCAAGTATGTTACTCCTTTTTATGCCGTTTGGCACCGGGCTCGACAAATCGGCCTGGGGACGTGCCGCCTTGCACTATGAAATGCTTCCTACAGTCGGACAAGTAGTGTGTAAACGCCCAAACCGTCTCCTGTCAGAAGCCGCAGCTCGCAGAGCGACTGTACGGTGGGCAGCAGTAAGGTAGAATGGGCATTCGCATGAAAACTGGTTAAGGACTCAAAGCATAAAACATAGCTCAAGACGGCTTCCAGCCTTTCTCGCAAACCGACTCTCGGATAGTCGAACTGCCGCTTCCTATCCAACTTGCTCAAAAAAAATCTTGAACTCGGCTAAGTACTTGCTTTCCCAAAGTTGCCTAGCACTTGATCCAGCAACAGTCCGCAGAGCGGCTGTCCGATTGGCAAGGCAGGCAACTAAGAGAAAGTGGCAAAGGAAAAAAGCCAAAAGAACAATGAGCAAGAAAAGATAGATATATATATTTACATAACATAGGCCCTTGGCCAAATTGTCGAGTAGAGGTTCAAAATACACCCCGCAGGTGGAATTGTGCGAATTAACAAGTTCTTCAAAGACTACTGAAGCAGATAAAATAAAAGATACATCGACAGCTTAGGAGGCAGCAGACGGATTCGGAGGGTCAGAGGAGGCGCCAGCGTCAGGCATCGGGGCAGCCGGCTGGCTAGTCTCGGCTTGATCACCTCCGGCGGCAGTCGACTCGGTCGCACGCGGCTCGTTGCTGGAGGTGCGGTCGGGCTGAGGCTGGCCATCTGCCCCGTCTTCTGGTGCCTCCGCCTCACCTCCATCCTCCGCCTCGTCCTCCTCCTTGACGCTGGAGCCAATCACCTCCGCCGAGTCTTCGCCGTAGTCTGGGTTCATCCCAAACCACTCCGGCGGTACCTCCTCGCCGTCTTCAGACCGCTCGGGGACGAAGATGCTGGTGTCAGTGTACTCGGCGATCACTGTAGCATGTTTGACGAGGGCATCTTCCGCAGCCGCCAGCTCCGGCTGGGCCTCCGACCGAAGCGTGGCCAACCGGTCTAGATCCAGCCCCAGGTACCACACCTTGACGAACTCCAAGGCCCGGCGCGCTCCAGCCCAGGCCGAAGAGCCCTTCCAGGCCTCAAGACGACCAGCCGCGACCTCCAGCCAGTTGGCCATCAGGCTGGGGGTGCGCGGAGCCTGCATATCCGGCCAAAGGGCAGCAATCGCCTGGGCACCGATGCGCTGAAGCCGGCGCAGCATTCGGTGAGCCAGCCAGAGGCGAGCCTCGATGCTCAGGATGTGCTCATCAAGAGTTCGGGGGGCATTGGCGGCGATCTCTGCGCCCTCCGCCCTCCGACTTTCACGGTCGGCCTCGATGGCTTGGATGGCGGCCTGCGACTGCCCAGGGAAGAAGTTTGCAAAGACGCGAAGAAACGAGGAAGCTAGTCAAAAACCAGGAGTCGGCACGATTTAAATCGGCAGCACGAAGAAAGAAAATAAAGAGACTCACCATCAACGATGTCTTCAATCTCGTGGAAGCCGGAGGACAGCAGCGCCTCCTTGTCAGACCAGAAGGAGAGCTCGCTCGTGAACTCGGCCAAGAGGGCGGTTTCCGTCTCCTCCGCCTCCCTCTGCGACTTCACAAGCAGCTCCTTCTACTCTGCCAACTGAGTGGCCAGCAGATCGCGCTCTGTGGCGAGCCTGCTGCACTCCTCCCCTTTGGCGCGCATGGCGGAGTTGGCTTCGCTCAGTTGCTATTGAAGAGCAGTGTTGGCTCCTGAAGAAAAGGAAGAAAGATAACAGTCGTCAATAAAGTAGGTCACCGGGGAGATCCGGCCCGACTGCTCAGCAGTCGGCCCGAATCTCAGGGACTACAGCCCGCGGGTGCGCTAGCGTGCCCCCGCAGAGAAGGAAAAAGGACTTACTCCGGCTCTCCGCCAAGTTGGCTGTCCGATTGCCCAGCTCTTCAACATTATGGTTGAAGGCAGTGACGCGGAGGTTGTGGTAATCCTGGGACAAGCATTTCAGACAAAGTTAGTACCCAGAAGTTCATCAATTGGAGTTCCGGGCCGCCTGCTCAGCAGCCGGCCCGAAACTCGGGGACTACACCCAGTGGGTGCGCTGGCGCGCCCCCACAGAGAGGAACAAGAAAACAAAGACCAAAGGAAAAAACATACCCGGACGGTTGCCCGCGACGCTAGGAACGCCTTGGTGCAACTCTGGAGAGCGTCGAGCACGGAGCTTCGCCTAGACGTCCAGGAGCGCCCGGTTCAGCGGCCCTGTGCCGCCTCCTCGCACCCACCTAATAGGTGCGGCGCTCGTTGCTTCGGCGTCTGGGGCCGCCGAGCTGGCGGTGCCGGCTTCCAGGGGCGGGGTGCTGAAGTCGCCTTCTCCATACGACGGTGCGTTGGCGAGCCGACTTGGAGGAGTAGCCTCGCCATGGCCTCGTCTTCGGTCGGCGGCACCGGAGGGTCCGCTCGCTGCTCGCCTTGCACGCCTTCAGACGGCAGCGGAGGCGGCCGCGGAACGTTCGCGTCCGGAGTAGAGGGGTCGCCGCCTTCCCTCTCCTCGACGGGGTTCTCCCCGCCGGCTTCTCCAGTTGGCCCCGTGAACTCCGGAGGCGGCGGCGCAGAGTTCAACGGGGTGACGAGCACTGCCGACTGGTGGCGTGCGGCTTCCTCAGCCCGCTGCTTCGCCGCGGTGGCCGCTTCGGCCTCCGCTAGTTTTTTCTTAGCGGAGGCCTCCGCCCTGTCGGCCTCCGCCTTCTCCAGGCAGAGGGCCTCTTCTTCGTTGCGCTTCTCCTGCGCATTCCGCTCCGTCGCCTCCCGGAGGTCAGCAGCTGGGTCAATCCGCCGAGTGGTGGCAGACGTCTCCGCTGACCCCATGACGGAGGCGGCGGCGACCCGCTCAAGAGAGAGGGGAGCCCTGAAGCAAGAGGGGCAAGCAGAGACTCAGACAAACCACGAAGAAAGAATAAAACTTTGAAGACAAAATACTTACGCGGAGACCAACGGCGGCTTCTTCACTTCCTTACGGAAGCCGATGGCCTTCGCGGCTGCCTCGTCCCGTCGGGTCGCCACAGCTGAGCCCTTGGGCTTCTTCGGCCGACTGCCGAACAAGGTTGGCAGGCCCTGCGCTTCTTCCCGCCGCCTGGAGCGCCCGGTGCGGTAGAAGAGCCCGCGCCAGGCTGGCTGGCTCCCGGCCGATGGCGAGGGGCGACTTCTCCCTCGGCGTTGTCTTCAGGCCAGTCGGCGAAGGTAGCCGAAGGCCTAAAGTCGCCTGCTGTCCCTCCTCCTCCCTCGGCGTCGTCTTCCTAAGCCGCCGCCCCTAGATTAGGGTCGTCGACGTCGCTCTCCGCCCGGTCGGCGAGGAACTCACGGGCCGGCCCCGAGGTGCCGGCTGGTGGGTGAAGAAGGGGATTCTAACCAAAGCCGACTGGTCAAAACAAAACTCGGCAAGAAGAAGACAATCTAAATAAAGAAAAGAAAGGCGACTCACCACGGGCGGGGGGTTGGCGCGGGAGTACGGCTCCTTGCCGAATCGCCAGTCCTCCAGGAGCCTGCTGTCCGAGAGGTAGTTCACCATGAAGGCCACCTCTTTGTGAGGCATGTCCTTGGTGCACATCCGAATCGGGTCGCGGTGCCCGCTCATCTGGCATATCATGTGAGGGCGGCCTTGGAGTGGGAGAACTCGGCGCGAAACAAAGGCGGTCAGCAGGTCCGGACTAGTCAGACCCTCCGACTGCGTCAGCACTCGGAGTCGCGTGATGGCGCCGGCTCCCGCGGGTGTCAGCGACCTGGCCCGGTATGACCAGTTGCGCAGTCTCCCAGCCGGCGGGCCGACTTCAAAAGCCGGCAGGTTGACCCAGTCGCCCCTCGTGGCGATGTTCCTGACGTAGAAGTAGGATCTCTGCCACATCTTCACCGACTTTATCAGTGAGATGGAGGGGAAGGGATTATCGGCCCCCGACCTTCGCATGACGATGAAGGCACCGCACTGAGCCGGCACGCTCGCGGCCTGGGTGCCGAGCTTGGAGAAGAAGAACTCCCCCCAGAGCTCGAGGGTGGGGAGGACTCCGAGGAAGCCTTCGCACAGGGCCATGAAGGCGGACAGTAGCACCACTCTGTTGGGGGTGAGGTGGTGCGGCTGGAGACCGTAGAACTCCAGGAAGGACCAGAAAAAACTGCTCGCCGGCAGCCCCAGCCCGCGCAGGCAGTGCGAGCGGAAGATGACCCGCACGCCCTCCTGCGGTGCGGGGGAAATCTCCCCCTCTGGCGCAAGACGCACCTGCACGCGATCCTCGCCGGGAAGCCGACGGGTCCGGCGGAGGAACTCAATGTGGTCTTCATGAACTTCGGAACGTCCCAGGTGCCGGAGCGCACTGGGGGAGGCGCGGCAGCAGAGGAAGAACTCATCGCGAGCTATCGCCGCAGCGTTCGCCGGAGCGTGGGCGTGCGGCAGAGCGAAGAAGAGAAGAGGAAGGAGGAGAGCGAGGAGCGGCAAGGAGGAAGAGAACAAGGAGTAGTGGGAAGGAGGGGCGCGCGTGCCCCCCTCTTCCCCCTACTTATAGCCCTGTGGGCTGCAAAGCCGAGGGGGCGGACGTGGGGATTTACTGCGCCCACAACCCCACGACCCCCACGATCCACGTAAAGTTACTGCGCGCAGTAACTCCACGAGAATCCCAACCGTCCACCGGGGCCGCAGCAGATCTGCTCGGGCGCCGAGGCGCGGTAGTGGCGGGCCCCGCCTATGGGCATGTCCCGTTGCACGCGTAGGCTGGCAGGACGGCCTGGCCACGTGCCCTCGCGTGACAGGCCAAGAACGGGCGGCGGCATGGAGGCTTAGCTAGCACGCCACTTAAAATCCCGTCGCAACGTTCGAAATATTGAGCAAGTCGGAATTGAGTGAGTCCGAGTTGAGCAAGTCCGACTCCTTCTAGACGGCCCAGCAGAAGTCAATCAAAGACCATGTGTTGAGCACCCAGAAAGAGAAACTGTTGAGGCTTCTTGGCCGATCGCCTGCGGCGCCTCACCAGCTTCGGAGACTACTGTCGGAGTAATGGGCCACGGGTAGGCCAACCCGAGTCCCATAACCTCTCAAGAGATCGGGGCAGGCTGCGCCCCTCAAGACCCCAGGGCGAAGAGCCGCCTCCTGAGGAGTCGACGGCAGGGCGGCCGACTGCCCGCTCACGGCCGAGTCCCAGGGACGACTTCCAGAGAAGCCGGGAGTCGGCCGGCGACTCCAACAAACCCATGACCGCATCGAAGGGGACGGGGCAGGGGCATGGCTACAGTGAAGCCCACTCCCGCCCCTTACCAAGGGCAGGCATGGCCACAGCGCACCGTACTCGGGAAGATCTCCGTGCGGCGTGGCACTGTTGCCCTGCCGGCCCTGACATCAGCACCATAGTACCGAGTCTTGCACCCAAGACAGCTTGTCTGAATGGTCCGGAAGCAGCAGGTCCCACCAGTCAGTGAGACCCTAGGAGACGGCCAGAGGACCGCCAGTCGGATCCGTCAGGAGTAGGCCCGGGGAGTCGAATGAGCCCTCCCCTGGGCCCCATGCACCATTAATCAAGATGTGATGGGGAGTGGCAGTAGTGATCGCCCGCCATGCGGCGGGACTGTTGCCACGACCCCATGACCAAGCTCGCGTCATCAGAAGCACAGCTACAGTAATCAGCAGCCGGCAAGACCCGCCCGCGGCGGACGTGGCCTGTCGGCTCCGTACCAGACCAATCGGTGGTGGGCCCCAGCAGTCGGTGGAGAAATCGGAGGCCAAAGGCACTGACGGCTGGGCCCGTGCCCAGACGAATTACCATTGTACCCCTGGGGGGTAGGCCTATATAAACCCCCCAGGGCACCCATGCAAAGGGTTGGAACCCAGTAGCTCTAGACCATACCAGATAGAAGGAGAGAACTAGCCTTGCCCTGTCCTACCTCTAAGAAACAGCTCAAGGAGCAACTGTGTAGACACTTGGCCATAGTGATCATGCGGAGACCCCGCAGAGCAGCAGTAGGGGTATTATCTCCCCTGAGAGCCCTGAAGCTGGGTAAGATTCGCCGGCGTGCATGTCTTCGCCTCATCCCGTTTCTAGGCACCGGCGACGTTCTACTCGCCCCCACCATGATAAGCCATCCGCTGGCATATGTCGCACCAAACCCCCGACAATAGGAATGCTTTGGGTGCACCAAACATCACAACGTAACTGGGTGGCTATAAAGGTGCACTACAGGTACCTCCGAAAGTGTCTGTTGGGTTGGCACGAATCGAGACTACGATTTGTCACTCCGTATGATGGAGAGGTATCTCTGGGCCCACTCGGTAATGCATCATCATAATGAGCTCATTGTGACTAAGTAGTTGGCCACAGGATCATGCATTATGGAATGAGTAAAGTGACTTGCTGGTAACGAGATTGAATGAGGTATTAGGATACCGACGATCGAATGTCGGGCAAGTAACATACTGATTGACAAAGGAAATTGTATACGGGATTGCTTGAATCCTTGACATCGTGGTTCATCTGATGAGATCATTGTGGAACATGTGGGAGCCAACATGGGTATCCAGATCCCACTGTTGGTTATTGGCTGGAGAGTTGTCTCGGTCATGTCTGCATGATTCCCGAACCCGTAGGGTCTACACACTTAAGGTCCGATGACGCTAGGGTTATAGGGAAAGTTTGTACGTGGTTACCGAATGTTGTTCGGAGTCCCGGATGAGATCCAGGACGTCACGAGGACTTCCAGAATGGTCCGGAGGTAAAGAATAATATATAGGAAGTGAGGTTTTGACCACCGAAAGTGTTTTGGGCGTCACCGGTAATGTACCGGGACCACAGGAGGGTTCCGGGGGTCCACCGGGAGGGGCCACCAACCCCGGAGGCTTGCATGGGCCAAGAGTGGGAAGGGACCAGCCCCTGAGTGGGCTGGTGCGCCTCCCACCAGGGCCCAAGGCGCAGCTAGGAGGAGAAGGGGGAAACCCTAGGCGC
The DNA here is from genome assembly GCF_018294505.1 of Triticum aestivum. Taxonomy (NCBI): domain Eukaryota; kingdom Viridiplantae; phylum Streptophyta; class Magnoliopsida; order Poales; family Poaceae; genus Triticum; species Triticum aestivum. The sequence goes on from NC_057812.1 coordinate 211,513,437, forward strand.
AGATGGGCCTAAGGCCCACCCTAGGGCGCGCCCCCCCTCTCCCCCTCTTGGCCGCCCCCCTCCATCCCATCTAGGGCTGCCGCCCCCCTAGGGGTGGGAACCCTAGAGGGGGTGCACCCTCCTCCCCTCCTCCTATAAATAGTGGGGGTTTTGGGGCTGCCCAACACACGAGTCTCTTTCCCTCTTGGCACAGCCCTACCCCTCTCCCTCCTCGTCTCTTGCAGTGCTTGGCGAAGCCCTGCTGGCGTGCCATTCTCCTCCACCATCACCACGCCATCGTGCTACTGCTAGACGGAGTCTTCCCCAACCTCTCCCTCTCTCTTTGCTGGATCAAGGCACGGGAGACGTCACCGGGCTGTACGTGTGTTGAACGCGGAGGCGCCGTTGTTCGGCACTTAGATCGGAATCGACCGCGATCTGAATCGTTGCGTGTACGACTCCACCAACTGTGTACTTGTAACGCTTCCACTTAGCGATCTTCAAGGGTATGAAGATGCACTCCCTCTCTCTCGTTGCTAGTATCTCCTAGATTGATCTTGGTGACACGTAGGAAATTTTTGAATTATTGCTACGTTCCCCAACATTTCATCCATATCACACAATCATATAAAGCTTATTTTCTCCCACACTAATAAGTCATACATATTTAGAGAGCAATTTTTATTGCTTTGCACCGATGACAACTTACTTGAAGGATCTTACTCAATCCATAGGTAGATATGGTGGACTCTCATGGCAAAACTGGTTTAAGGGTGTTTGGAAGCACAAGTAGTATCTCTACTTGGTGCAATGAATTTGGCTAGCATGTGGGGGAAAGGCAAGCTCAACCATGTTGGATGATCCATGACAATATAATTTATCTTAGATGTAAGAAAACATAACCCATTACGTTGTCTTCCTTGTCCAACGTCAACTCTTTTAGCATGTCATATTTTAATGAGTGATCACAATCATAAAAGATGTCCAAGATAGTATATCTATATGTGAAGACCTCTCTTTCTTTATTACTTCCCATTAACTGCAACAATGACCAAAACTATGTTTCTTTTTATTTATTTCTCTTTTCTTTTATTCCCTTAGGATCATGGCAAAATAATCAAGCCCTTGACTCAACACTAATCTTTATTATATAGCTCACGAACTCGATTACATAGAAGAATTATAAAGCAAAACTCACGACTAGATCATACTAAGAGCTTTTATTCTACTAGATCAAGATATTACCAAAAGGATCAAACTAAGAAAAACAGTAAAGATAAAAGTGATGGTGATACGATACCGGGGCACTCCCCCAAGCTTGGCAGTTGCCAAGGGGAGTGCCCATACCCAGGTGATTATGTCTCTCTTTTCATGGGTGGTGATGTGATGTTCTTGGCGATGATGCCCCTCAGGATACGATTCTCCTCCTCGAGCTTATTGACTTGCTGCTTGAGGTCCATTATTTCCTTTCAGAGTTTTCCTGTAACAGCCAAAGCTCCCTGCACCCAAGGGTGTTGCATAGCTGCGGGAGAACCAGTGACACTCTTTTTCATATTCTCATAAGAAAGAAATCTAACATTGGAAGGGATAACCGAGTTTGGAATAGCCGAGCTCTGCAGTTCTCCCATTGTGAATCCAGCTCGGAAGCGGGAAGTGACTTCTTGATCCTCTTCCATGGCATCTATCCTCTTCAATTCGGCCTCCATCTCTTCCTCCATTGCTGGCCCAAAGAGGTCAACATTGTTGTTTGTCATTGATCTCGGTGCCGGGTGAGACACCCGGCTCTCCCCGACTGACTCTTGCAAAGACATCTTGCTCTAATCTGCAGCAGCAACAGCTTGAAACACAAAACAGAGGATAATTGCGTGATACGGGAGTCAAAACCTCCGGGAGATTATATAATGAATTTTTACTGACCAAAATACGTGTCGTGTACGAAAATGGAGTCCGGTGAGCACACGAGGTGCCCACGAGGTAGGGGGCGCGCCTAGGAGGGTAGGGCGCACCATCCACCCTCATGGAGCCCTCGTGTCCTTCCCAGACTGCTACTTATTTTTCTATTTTTCTAAATATTCCAAAACCGAGAAATATTGCCTTAAAAACTGTTTTGGAGTCGGTTTACTTACCGTACCACATACCTATTCCTTTTCGGAGTCTGAAATGTTCCGGAAAGTGTCCCTTATGTATTCCTCCGGGGTTACGGTTTCAATAATATTGGTTTCAACATTTATGGGATTACCTGAGATATAATGTTTGATTCTTTGACCGTTCACCACCTTCGGATTTGTGCCTTCGAAGTTGTTGATTTTTATGGCGCCAGAATGATAGACCTCCTCGATAACATAAGGACCTTCCCATTTAGAGAGAAGTTTTCCTACAAAAGATCTTAAACGAGAGTTGTATAGCAATACATAATCACCTACATTAAACTCACGCTTTTGTATCCTTTTGTCATGCCATCTTTTAACTTTTTCTTTAAACAACTTGGCATTTTCATAGGATTGGGTTCTCCATTCATCAAGTGAGCTAATATCAAATAACCTCTTCTCACCGGCAAGTTTGAAATCATAATTGAGTTCTTTAATAGCCCAATATGCTTTGTGTTCTAGTTCGAGAGGTAAGTGACATGCTTTTCCATAAACCATTTTATATGGAGAAATACCCATAGGATTTTTATATGTAGTTCTATAGGCCCATAATGCATCATCAAGTTTCTTGGACCAATTTTTCTAGATCTATTAATAGTCTTTTGCAAAATTAGTTTGAGCTCTCTATTACTCAATTCTACTTGACCACTAGACTGAGGATGATAAGGAGATGCAATTCTATGGTTAACATCATATTTAGCAAGCATTTTACGGAAAGCACCATGAATAAAATGTGAACCACCAGCAGTCATTAAATATCTAGGGACTCCAAATCTTGGAAAAATAACTTCTTTAAGCATTTCAATAGAAGTTTTATGATCAGAACTACTAGTTGGAATAGCTTCTACCCACTTAGTAACGTAATCAACAGCAACTAAAATATGTGTATATCCATTAGAGGAAGGAAAGGGTCCCATATAGTCAAATCCCCAAACATCAAATGGTTCAATAACGAGTGAATAGTTCATAGGCATTTCATGACGTTTACTAATATTACCAATTCTTTGACATTCATCACAAGATAAGACAAACTTACGGGCATCCTTGAAGAGATTAGGCCAATAAAAACCAGATTGCAATACCTTATGTGCAGTTCTATCTCCAGCCTGGTGTCCTCCATAAGCTTCGGAGTGACACTTGCGTAGGATCTGTTCATGTTCATGCTCAGGTACACAACATCTAATAACACCATCTACTCCTTCTTTATAAAGATGTGGGTCATCCCAAAAGTAATGCCTCAAATCATAGAAGAACTTTTTCTTTTGCTGGTATGTGAAACTAGGTGGTATAAACTTAGCAACAATGTAATTAGCATAATCAGCATACCATGGAGCAGTATGAGAAGCATTTATGACATTTGATTGCTCATTAGGAAAGCTATCATCAATACAAAGTGGGTCATCAAGCACATTTTCTAACCTAGACAAGTTGTCTGCAACGGGGTTCTCAGCTCCCTTTCTATCAACAATATGCAAATCAAATTCTTGTAGCAAGAGAACCCATCTAATAATTATAGGTTTAGCATCTTTCTTTTCCATGAGATATTTAATAGCAGCATAATAAGTGTGAATAATTACTTTAGAATCAACAATATAAGGTATGAACTTATCACAAGCAAATACAACCGCTAAGAATTCTTTTTCAGTAGTAGCATAATTTCTTTGAGCATTGTCTAGGGTTTTACTAGCATATTGAATAACATTTAATTTCTTATCAACTCTTTGTCCTAGAACAGCACCTATAGCATAATCACTAGCATCACACATAATTTCAAACGGTAAATTCCAATCAGGTGGCTGAACAATAGGTGCAGAGATTAATGCTTTCTTAAGTATTTCAAATGCTTCTACACAATCATCATCAAAGACAAATGGTATATCTTTTTGTAATAAATTAGTCAGAGGTCGAGAAATTTTTGAGAAGTCCTTAATGAACCTCCTATAAAATCCGGCATGACCAACGAAACTTCTTATACCTTTGATGTCCTCGGGACATGGCATCTTCTCAATAGCATCAACTTTGGCTTTATCAACTTCAATACCTCTTTCAGAAACTTTGTGCCCCAAGACAATACCTTCATTAACCATAAAGTGGCACTTTTCCCAATTCAAGACAAGATTAGTTTCTTCACATCTCTGCAAAACTCGATCAAGGTTGCTCAAGAAATCATCAAAGAAGATCCATAAACGGAGAAATCGTCCATGAAAACCTCACAAATCCTTTCACAAAAGTCAGAGAATATAGCCATCATGCATATTTGAATGGTAGCAGGTGCATTACATAAACCAAAAGGCATACGTCTATAAGCAAAAGTACCAAAAGGGCATGTAAAAGTAGTCTTTGATTGATCTTTGGCTGACACAGGTATTTGAGAGAAACCAGAATAACCATCTAGAAAGCAAAAATGTGTATGTTTGGATAATCTTTCTAGCATTTGATCGATAAAAGGTAAGGGGTAATGATCCTTTTTAGTTGCCTTATTTAATTTGCGGCAATCAATTACCATCCTATAACCTGTAATAATTCTTTGCGGGATCAATTCATCTTTATCATTAGGAACAACAGTAATACCTCCCTTCTTAGGGACACAATGGACAGGACTTACCCACTGACTATCAGCAACGGGATAGATTATACCTGCCTCAAGGAGCTTTAGTATTTCCTTTCTTACCACTTCTTTCATTTTAGGATTCAACCGTCGTTGATGATCATGAACTGGTTTAGCATCTTCTTCCAAATTAATTTTATGTTGACATAGAGTGGGACTAATGCCCTTAAGATCATCAAGAGTATACCCAATAGCAGCACGGTGCTTCTTCAGAGTTTTCAATAATCTCTCTTCCTCATGCTCTGAAAGGTTAGCACTAATAATAACAGGATATATCTTTTTCACATCAAGATAAGCATATTTAAGAGTATCCGTTAACGGTTTAAGCTCAATCACGGGGTCACCCTTGGGTGAAGGAGGATCCCCTAAGATTTCAACAGGTAAATTGTTTTTTAGAATAGGTTCCTGTTTAAAGAATACTTCATCTAATTCCCTTCTTTCATTCATAAACATATCATTTTCATGGTCTAGCAAATATTGTTCTAAAGGATCACTAGAAGGTACGGCAATAGAAGCAAGACCAAAAATTTCATCCTTACTAGGTAATTCTTCTTCATGGTGTTGTCTACTAAATTTAGAAAAATTAAATTCATGAGTCATATCATCTAAACCGATAGTAACAACATCCCTTTTGCAATCTATGGTAGCATTAACAGTGTTCAGGAAGGGTCTACCAAATATAATGGGACAAAAGCAATCTTGTGGGGAACCAAGAACAAGAAAATCAGCAGGATATTTAGTTTTCCCACACAAGACTTTAACATCTCTAACAATTCCCATTGGTGAAATAGTATCTCTATTGGCAAGTTTAATTGTGACATCAATATCCTCTAACTCAACAGGTGCAATATCATGCATGATTTCTCTATATAGACTAATAGGTATTGCACTAGCACTGGCACCCATATCACATAAGCCATGATAACAATGATCTCCTATTTTAACAGAAATAACAGGCATGCCTACCACAGGTCTAGGTTTATCTTTAGCACAGGGTTTAGCAATTCTATCAGTTTCATCACAGAAATAAATAACATGCCCATCAATATTATCAGACAAGAGATCTTTAACAATAGCAATATTAGGTTCAACTTTAACTTGCTCAGGAGGTGTATATGTTTTAATATTGCTTTTACAAACCATAGTTGAAGATTTAACATGATCCTTTATCCTAACAGGAAAAGGTGGTTTCTCAACATATGCAGTAGGAACAATAGGATCACTATAAGTGACAATCTTTTCTTCAACTTTAATAGGTGCAGCTACTTTTACTTCTATGGGAGGATGATATTTAAACCACTTCTCCTTGGGGATATCGACATAAGTAGCAAAAGATTCACAGAAATAAGCTACTATCTCAGAGTCAAGTCCATATTTAGTACTAAATTTACGAAAAATATCGATGTCCATAAAAGATTTAACACAATCAAAACTAGGTGTCATACCTGACTCCTTACCTTTGTCGAGGTCCCAATCTTCAGAGTTGCGTTTAATTCTTTCCAATAAATCCCATTTGAATTCAATAGTCTTCATCATAAAAGAGCCAGCAAAAGAAGTATCAAGCATGGTGCGATTGTTATCAGAAAGCCGAGCATAAAATTTTTGAATAATGATTTCTCTTGAGAGCTCATGATTGGGGCATGAATATAACATTGATTTAAGCCTCCCCCAAGCTTGAGTGATGATCTCTCCTTCGCGAGGCCAAAAATTATATATGTAACTGCGATCACGATGAACAAGATGCATAGGATAAAACTTCTGATGAAATTCCAATTTCGATTGTTTGTAATTCCAAGACCCCATATCATCACATAGCCTATACCATGTCGATGCATCTCCCTTCAAAGATAAAGGGAAGACCTTCTTCTTGACAACATCTCCAGGCACACCTGCAAGCACTACAAAAAAAGACACATTCGTGACATTTTGGGCTGAACGAAAAAAAATTCTGTCATACATATGACACTTCTATGACGATAATTGTGACAAAACCCGGTATCATCATAGATGTGGTGGGCTCCTACTTCTATGACAAAAAATCATGACAGAAAATGGGCTTTTCATCCTGGGCGGGCTAGAGACGCAGCTGCATGACATTCTTTGGGCAATCCATGACGGAAAAACCATGGTAGAAGCAAGGGTGAGGAAAATTTTGGGGAGTTCCCGGTTACGGTGGGAGGTCGGGGGCCGAGCGATGCGCGTTTCTCTCGTACACGTACGCGCGTGTGTGTGAGGCCTTGGCTCTAACTGAACCCGAGCGAGGCGTTGGGCTCTAACTGAACCCGAGCGATTGCACTGCAGGCTACGCGTTACTGAACCCGAGCGATCGATCGATGGCTGTTAACTGAACCCGATCGAGCGATTCCTTCGCTACTGCTGCTAACTGAAGCTGATCGATGCTGCCTCTGGATGAACAGTGAGCGTTGCGGGGGGGGGGGTGGATGAACAGTTCCCGGTGGGGGTGGATGAACAGGACCCCGTGGTGTTGCCTCTGGATGAACAGGACCCCGATCGATCGAGCCGGTTGGGGCTGGATGAACAGGACCCCGTGGAGGGCCGGATGAACAGGACCACCTCGTGGAGGGCAGGATGAACAGTAGACGGTGGAGGGTGGGATGAACAGTAGCCCGTGGAGGGGTGGTTGAACAGGAGCCCGTGGAGAAGGCTGGTTGAACAGTAGCCGGTGGAGTAGCGCGCGGTGGAGGCTGGATGAACAGGGGCCCGTGGATGAACAGTCACAGGTGGAGGCTGGAGGAGGTCGACGGTGGATGAATAGTAGCTCATGGAGGCTGGAGGGGGTCGACGGTGGAGATGAATAGTATCCCGTGGAGTCCCGTTTTGCGGTACGCCACACCCCTCCCGATGAACAGGACCCCCATTTCGACCATAGGAGGTCCGTTTCCTCTGTTTTGTGATACGCCAGACCCCTCCCAATCAACAGGACCCTGTTCCGAACGTAGGAGGTCCGTTTCCTCCGTTGTGCGGTACGCCAGGCCTCGTTTCCATCGCTTGTTCCGTCCAAGCCCTCCCGATGAACAAGACCATGCATTTCGTTCCGACCCAGCCGGTTGGCTCCCACGCGTTCGGTTGCCTCCCCATGAACACGACGCATTTCGTTGCCTCCCCATGAACACGACGCATTCCGTTGCCTCCCCATGAACACGACGACGACGTTGTTTCTCCGTTCCGACCCAGCCATGTACACGAGCCCTGGTCGTACATATGCGTGAGTAGGTGTTCGAGACCCCGCCTGTATGTACACATACGTGGCCGTATTTTCTTTCTTGCACCCTGGCCGCTATACGTACGTGTACATGCTACGTGTGTGCCTCTACTATGACACGTGCACGCCTCTACTATGACACATGCGCGCCTCTACATCGACCAGTATGTACGTACACGTTCGCGACCAGAATGACAACGCTACGTACGCTTCGACCAGGTGGGTCCCGACTGTCAGGCACTTCCTTGCCTGCGAAGATGTAGCTGGTGGGTCCCAGCAGTCAAGGGGCGAATCATTTTTTCTTTGCCCGGACGCACTTCCTTGCGTGCGAAGATGTAGCTGGTGGGTCCCAGCAGTCAGGGGGAAACGTTTTTTTTTGTGAAATACAGTGGCCCGTCCGGTGGTCCCAGCTGTTAGGTGGAGGAATCATTATTTTCCGTGTAATAAGGAGGCACTTCCTTGCTGCGGCCATGGACCCAGCTGTCAGCCTCTCCACGTACAGTCCACTTTGATGGAAGTCGTTCCTTGACCACGTTGACCACGCCGCACCGAGAGCACCAGGGCGGTGGACGACGGCGAGGCCTAGGAAGGGGACGACACGGAGGCAGGAAAGACTCGGTAGTTTTTTCCCACGCAGAGAGGAGTACGACTTTACGAGGGTTTACTGGTTCGTCTGCCGTCGCCGGAGAATAACAGCAGGTGTGGGTGAGTAGAGGGATGGCTAGGCCAGCGATGGGAGTACGATCGGGAGGTGAGGCCTGCGCGGTAGCACAGCCGGCCGCGAGGAGGAGGGAGCAGGCAGTCCCGTCGGCGCTTGTTTGAGCGGCTAGAGAAGGAAGAGCAGAGATTGAAGAAGCACGACGGCCGTTGGATGGACATCCAACAGTCAGTGCTTGTGCGTCAACCTTTTTTTAGGAAAGCCTCAAATCTATGGAAAATAGCATACAACCCATCTGCCATTATTTCTAATAATTTACAGCCCATTTGCTAATTCTTAAGGTTTTCTTGGGAGCCCATATTCTTTTTGTTAGCATTACAGCCCATATTGTGGCAACGGTTAAAAAATTGTACGAAATTTTGCATATTTCGGTGCGGTCCGAACTGTTTTTAATCCCAAAATTTTGACTCACATTCAAATTGATTTTAAAAATAAATGTATATCAATGTAAAATCCAACAAATTCTCCACGCATAAAAATTAATGTAATTTAAAATCTTGAAATGAAAAAAAAAGATATTTGAAACTAATTGCCGGTTTGATGTGTTTTAAAAATGTACAGTCCATTTCTCATTATTGATGGGCCATTTTCTCGTCCAGCCGAATGAAAGCTCTCCTCGTCTTGAAAGATTTGCAGCCCAACAGGCCTGACAAAGCGACTTACTTGGCAAATCACAAAAAAACTAGGCTGTGGTCGTGGACCCAGCTGTCAGCCTCTCCATGTTGACCACGCCGCGCGGAGAGCACCACGGCGGTGGACGACGGCGCGGCCTAGGAAGGGGACGACGCGGCAGTGGAAGCCCGCGCGGAGAGGACTACGAGGGTTCACTAGTTCGGCTGCGGTGTGAGGCTGTCGTCGCCGTAGGGCCTGGCCAGCGGTGGGAATAGTAGGGGCGGTGAGGCCTCTGCGGCAGCACAGCCGGCCACGGGAGGCAAGAGCATGCGGCACAACCGGCACTGCTTTGGGCGGCTAGAGCAAGAAGACCAGAGGTTGAGGAAGCACTACGGCCGTTGGATGGACATCGTATGGTCACTGGAGCTAGAATCGTTCATATTGACTAAGTTAACAAAGCCCTTCATCCGCGTCAACTTAGTAGGCCCACAAGTCAGCCTCCAAGCAAGGTGGGTCCCAGCTAGCCGGGGGAGTATTCATTTTTTTGTGCGTAATAAGGAGGCACTTCCGGTGGATCCGAGCTGACAGCGGGGGGAACGTTTTTTTCACGAAATACGGTGGCCCGTCCGGTGGGTCCCAGCAGTTAGGGGGAAATGATTTTTTTCACAAAATACTGGTGGCCCGTCCGGTGGGTCCCCGCTGTCAGGTGGAGGAATAATTATTTTCCACGTAATAAGGAGGCACTTCCTTGCGGCTGCTGTGGACCCAGTTGTCAGCCTCTCCACGTACAGTACTCTTCCGATGGAAGTCGGTCGTTGACCACATTGACCACGCCGTGCCGAGAGCACCAAGGCGGTGGACGACGGCGAGGCCTAGGAAGGGGACGACGTGGAGCCGTGCAAGACACGGCAGTGGATGCCCACGCGGAGAGGAGTACGAGCGTTCACTGGTTCGGCTGCGGTGTGAGGCTACCATCACCGCAGAATAACAGGGGGTGTGGGTGAGTGGAGGGATGGCCTGGCCAGTGGTGGGAGTAGTATGGGGGCAGTGAGGCCTCCGCGGTAGCACAGCCGGCCACGGGAGGCAGGAGCGGGCGACACGACCGGCGCTGCTTTGGACGGCTGGAGCAAGAAGACCAGAGGTTGAAGAAGCACTATGGCCGTTGGATGGACAACATACGACCACTGGAGTATTGACTAAGTTGACAAAGCTCTCCGTCCCTGTCAACTTAGTAGGCCCACAAGTCATCCCAACAATATGGTGGGTCCCAGCTAGCAGGGGGTATTCATTTTTTGGCGTAATAAGGAGGCACTTCCTTGCGTGCGAAGATATAGCTGGTGGGTCCGACCTATCAGCGGGGGGAACGTTTTTTCACGAAATACAGAGGCCCTTCCTGTGGGTCCTAGCTGTCAGGTGGAGGAATCATTATTTTGCGCATAATAAGGAGGCATTTCCTTGCGTGCGGCCGTGGACCCAGCTGTCAGCCTCTCCACGTACAGTCCACTTCCGATGGATGTCGTTCATTGACCACGTTGACCAGGCCGTGCCGAGAGCACCAGGGCGGTGGACGACGGCGAGGCCTAGGAAGGGAACGACATGGAGCCAGGGAATACTCGGCAGTTGTTTCCCAAGCGGAGGAGTACGAGGGTTTACTGGTTCATCTGCCATCGTCGGAGAATAACAGCATGTGTGGGTGAGTAGAGGGATGGCTAGGCCAGCGATGGGAGTACGGTGGGGCCATGAGGCCTGCGCGGCAGCATAGCCGGCCGCGGGAGGAGGGAGCAGGCAGTCCCGCCGGTGCTTGTTTGAGCGGCTTGAGCATGAAGAGCAGAGATTGAAGAAGCACGACAGCCGTTGGATGGACATCCAACAGTCACTTCTCTCGTGTGTTGACTAAGTTGACAGGGCGTTGCATGTGCGTCAACCTTTTTTTATGAAAGCATACGCGTCAACCTGTAGTAGGCGCACAAGTCAGCCTCAAATCTGTGGAAAACAGCATACAGCCCATCTGCCATTATTTCTAATAATGTACAGCCCATTTGCTAATTCTTAAGAATTTTTTTGGAGCCCATCTTCTTTTTGTTAGCATCACACCCCATATTGTGGCCACGTTTAAAAAGTATACGAAATTTTGCATATTTCGATGCGGTCAACTGTTTTTAATCCAGAAATATCGATTCACATTCAAACTATTTTGAAAAATAATTTATATAAATATAAAATCCAAATAATTGTCCACGCATAAAAATCAATGGAATTTAAGATCTTGTAATGAAAAAAATTGAAACTAATTCCCGGTTTGATGTGTTTTAAAAATGTACAACCCATTTCTGGGCAAACCGAATATAACTCTCCTCTTCTTGAAAGATTTGCAGCCCAGCAGGGCCGATAAAGCAAGTAGGCCTTGTTTGGGTATTTCTTTAAAAAAATAGAACCGGGCTAGCCATTTTCAGCAAGAAAAAAACACAACTGGGCTCATGATGTGGTAAACATAAATAAAACCCTGGCTAGGTGGGCCACAGCCCCCGCACAGCCCCGTTGTTACCCTGATCCGTTGCTAAAACTAGTATAAATAATAATTGCTTGTTCCTCAAAAAAACTGCACGACTTGCTGGGTCCCTGGTGTCAGCCACTCGTAGTGTAATTCTCTCATTTATTGACTACGTTGACAATGGCGTGAGCCCCAGATGTCCAACCATTAGGCGGAACCATATTTTTGGGCTTGTACTATAGAGGCACTTTCTTGCGTACTGCCATGACGCTGGTGGGTCCCTACTATCATCCTCTCCACATACAGTCATCTCCTTGTTCCTCTCGGTTGTTGACGATGTTGACAACGCAAGAGGGCGGCGCACCACGCACGGCGAGGGAACCAAGGCCGCAAGGCGGAGGACAACAGCGAGGCCTCGGACGAAACGAACAGGAGCTGTTGAAGATGCGCCGGTCCAGTCGCAGGCGGAAGGAAGTACGAGGGTTGACTAGTTCGGGCGCGGGTGCGTGTTGGGGCTGACGTCGCTGGAGAATAACAGGACGTGTGGGGGAATAGAGGGAGGGACTGGCCAACGTTGGAGGGTACGTACGGTAGGGCAGCGGAGGCGCAGCCAGCCATGGGAGGCGGGAGCAGGCGGAGCCGACGGGGTGGTTTGGTTTGGGCGATTGGAGGAAGAAGAAGACAAGAGATAGAAGATACACGACAGATGTTGGATGTCAATCCAACGGCTGGTAGGCAGAATCGTTTGTTGACTGGCTAGTAAGTCGACACCACCTTGGATAGGCTATTTCCTCGCGGGTCCCAAATGTCAGAATCCAAATCTGTCACGGTCATGCAGCCTTTCCTATGAAAATTTACAGCCCATTTGATGTGCTAGTTCGAAATAAGTTTGTGGGTGCTGGTGGGGGCTAATCACTTGGCTTCTGTAATGCACAGTGAGCTCAAGCAGCCGGCGAGAGTGATGTTATTTCCCTTGGTTTGGATTTGTTACAATATTTCACTCTAAATTAAACGAATGGCAAGCCATTTGCCTTGTTTCAAAGAAAATATGACAGTCACAGCCGAGTTGAAAAGGGCAGGAACATCTAACTCCAGCTTACAAACTGTACAAAAGCACGAGGGTTAATTGTTCATCAGGTTTACAAAAAAACCAGATTGAAAAGGGCAACAACATCTAACTCCAGCACTGTTTTCGGCAGTCACAGTCAAATGGATCGGTCAGGTCCATAGAATGAACATCCTGGGTCGTAAAATTTACTGGATTATGACCACAATATGTTGTAAATAGAAGCCCGACACGTTCAGAAGCTCTTTTGCCCACCTGAAACTCCTTTTTTTGCTCTTCGACATACCCATCCGTCAAAACCATGCTGCTGATAAACTTAAGCCTGATGGACAATAGTAACCTCGCATTCAGCAGGAAGAATGTGACAAATCTTGTGTTTGCACGGTTGGCTACATATCGTTCTAGCGTTATTGTCTTCAATCGAATCTCATGAGAAGTGAGAAAATCCCGATGCTTACGAATCCACCGATTGGTTATAACTTTCTTACCCCGTCCTGTTGCCTAAATAGACATGAAGATTGAAAACAGTTAAGGTCTAAAAGAAGAGTGTCGAAAGAGCAACAGCTGAACGGTTAATTCTAGTACACTATATGCGGGCTTCCAATGTGCGTGAAATTATCACCTTTATATACAACTTCTCCAGACATGGAAAGCATTGCAGCAAGCCAATAATCTTGTTCAGATCAAAACTATTCATTTGGATATATAAGATCTTGACAGAATCCAGCACCATTGATAGGCCATCCATGGAGAAACTCTTCATTGAGCATAGAACATAATATTAGTACAAAATGTGTACTCCAAGATGATATATAAATTATGCGCAGAAATTTAAAATGCAGCTTATGGTTACAAGTGTAGATGATAATATAAAGTACCTGAAGAACTGTGGAGCCAAACACCATATTGAAATGAGCACAGAGATCATGTATTACACCCAAGGTCTCCAGTTTAGGCGCAGAGAGGACGGTTATTTGCAATGGTGAATAACTAGAATCAAGGATCAACCTTTGAAGTGAAGGGGCATCTTGGATGATGAGCTGCCTTCCGTCAAAAGAAATTCCAATTCTTACAAGGTTAGGCGACTTTATTTGGAGACAACCGATTCTAACTGTGAAAACAAGCACCAAGCACTCCAGCGCAGGGCAACTGGAGTGGATGATGTTGTGCAATGAGGCCTCCGATATACGAACCCACACAAGTGAAAGTTTCTTGAGAAATGGGAGTCGAAGGTTTAGTACCAGATTGTTTGGTAGGTAGCACTGCGTAAAGGTGGCGGTGTGGAGAGAGGACGAAAACCCCAAGATGGACATCGGTGCTGAGGGCACAAGTTCATGGCGTTCGGTATGTGGTATGTGATTTCCAGGGGAATAGTAGAACTCAAGCAGTTGTAGTTCTATGAATTCAGGGGATTCCAGCCAGGCGTCCACCATGCAGGGCATGGTATTCTTGCTCAGGTAGCATGACAGGATGCAGAGGCTTTGAACGGAGCCCTGGTGGGAGGAGATGATGGCTCTGGGGATTTCAAAATCATTGAAGAGAGATAGCTAATGACAGTCGAGATTAACGGGAATGGCGCACCATAGAGGGCGCCACCGAATTGAGAGGACTTGGCTGCGGCAGCAATCCTTGGTGGGGAGAAGTGCGATGATCTCCCCAAGGATGGCGTCCGGGAGATCGCTGATGCGGTCCACCCGAGATTCTATGGGTTCCTGGGATCCAGCGGGGGCGGGGTCACCGCTTCTCCCCGTGCCGCCGGGTGCGGGATCTACAACAGCCGTTGCTGCTGGCGGGAGCCTCATCTTCTTGGCGCTGGGGTTAGTCGACTCCATTTCCTCGAGGGCGTCGCGTCGCGCTCACGGATTTGAGCAGAGTAACGAATGACGAGCCTAGTTGTAGTGCGAGCGAAGAAGAAGGGGAGCTGGGGGTTTTCTGTAGGAGTGAGGAAGAAGGGGAGCTGGGGTTTTCTGTAGGAGTGAGGTGAGGAATTTGGGGGTACGAGTGGAGCGAGCTGACGTGAGGTGGGTGGGAGCGAGGAGGAAGAAGAGCACCCAGGTTTTGGGGGGGTGTGCTGGGTGTGGGTAGCACCTCTCATTCAGTAAATATATGGGCTTTTGAATTGATTTTACTATTTACTAGTGTGGGTGGGCTGTTTTGTCTTGGGACCCAAGAAACAATTACTACTAGTACAATGGAGACACTCTACAGCTACCCAAAAAACAATTACTACTAGTACAGTGGAGACACTCTACCGCTTCTGGCTCCTCCTAGGTCATTGAAACGTCTCCCTCTACTGAATGACGTTATACTTTTGTTCACCGACATGCGGGCCATGCAGCATGCGGGCCCAAATGCCATCCACAAAATTAGAAGGCAGTATGCAGGCGGAGAGTCACCCCGGTCATAGCGCGGCAGTAACGAGCCGTCGTATCACAAAACCCCACCTCCCCGCAGTCTAAGTTTGACGGACGAAGCAACCATCATTTCACTCTTCGCTGAATCCCCTTCTCCCTCACTGTCTTCAAGAAAGGCAACACTTGCATCTGCCACTGTTCTTCTCTCCGAACGAAGGGAAGGTAAGCGGATCCGTGATGTTGGTATATTTTTGTTCAGAGGAAAAAAAGAACTTTTGCAAAGCAGTAACCGATCCTCACTCTCTTTTTTGTTTCATTGTCATTGGATTGTGTTTTCCTTTTAGTGGTCTCCTAGTATTCGTCAGTTTCATGATGGACCAAGGAGAACCAGGCAAAGATCTGCCGATATTGGAGCAGACATGGGAGGCTGATCCCCACGAGACAGAGAGCTCCAAGAAGATGGATGCAACCACCAAGGCGACCCCAGATACTGAGATGGTCAACACCCCGTTTGAGGTTACAGTCCTCGTGGCACTGCAGGAGCAGTTTACCCCCTTCGAGGATGTGCCCCCCCCCCCCCCCGCTGAGCTGCCCAAGGTGATTTCCTTCTTTACCGATCTCAATTGTGGTTTTTCATCTAAGTATGTGGTGATTGTTTTTAGAAAAGGAAGTATGTGGTGATTAATAATGCAAAACTTTATTGCCTTCGATGCCATGGTATACGTAGTGGTGTAAATAACTTGTGTTTCTTATACTGAAAAGTAATTCAGAATTTGTTTCTGTTTCAATTAGAGCCCTTATGCAGACAAGGATTGTGTGGTTGTACATGTCACTCGCTATGAGGCGGACGATCTGAATATACGCACTGGGAAAACAGAGTTCTTAGGCTGTTGGATCCTGGAAGCCATTTGTGGTTATACCAATGAAGAGTTGTATTCCAGCCTCACTGTTGTCAGGCGTGTTGTCCAGGGTGTACTGAAGCACAAGAAGTTCAAAGCTACTCCTTCGTTTGTGAGGAATACTGTTCTTGTCAAGCTTACGCAGGAAGATGACGTGGCATGCCTCCACAAACAAGTTTATCAGTGGCAAGGCCACAAGGTTGTCTTCATGAAGGTTCACAGGATTGAGCTGCTGCGGGATGTCCTCGATGATGCTCATGGCAAGGTCCATCTTGTGTCCAGCCCAAATTAGATCGAGGCATGAAATAGTTGCCCCGACTAGTGTTTAATAGTAGTTTGGATTGTGTCTAATTATCCGAACCTTGCCTATTATCGACCCCTCTGGGGCTAGTACTCTGTTCGAATCCGTCTATGGGAACTGCTGCTACTTTTGTGTGCCCGTGAATCATGTGAGAACCATCGTAATTGTTGCCAAAACAGATGTGTCCTCACTAGTTTTTTCATGAATATGGCATGGTAAGACATAAGTTGTCACGGTTTATCATACGAGCAGTGTGTGTTTTGATGAAATAGAGCACTCGTTCGAGAACCATGCGCCGACGTATACATAAGTACTTGTAAGCACTGTTGGTGCTACCCCACTTGTAAGCAGTTGTGCAAAACACAGCACATTGGCTCAGCTCGCTTCAACACTAGGCTATCGACCAGCTAACAATCAACAATCTGTTGTCTGACATATAAGCAACTATGTATCTTGTTACAGTTGTTCATGCAGTTAATTGAGGCCACAATGTAATAAATCCAAACGTTCACACGCTAGTCCAGCGCTCATGTGGAACACTCACATTAAACTCGTCTTCATAAAAAACTTGAAAAGCATAAGTTAAGCAATTTTATACATCTCAATGATTCATAGAACATAACAAACATATACTAGTTCATAGCAAAAGACAAAGTTGTGAGAAGGTTTACAAATCAGGAAAAAACAAGCAAGGCTTCTCTCTGAGCAAAGGGCCTCCTGGCAGGCTTAAATTTCCTGGAGTTCACTCTGGTTTTTTCTTGTTGCCACCATTCACGCTACAGCTTTCCCACTTTCTTCCCTGTTTGAACCAACACTTTGAGTCGACTGTATGAAATAGCTTTACTTCTAATAATAGTAGAAGTCTAGGTGGCTTTGGAATAGCGGACGAAAGTAGAAAAGGATCCACACGAAGGGAGCTAGGGCAGTAGAGCAAGGCAGGTTTCGAAGGAATATATACCTGAGGGTTGTCGGCATGTCGCAAAGACGGTGTCGGCAGGCCGCATCTTGGCCACAATACCGCAGGGAGGAAGAAGGGGTCGGAGGCCCTCCCGAGCCAGTGCTCTCTCGGAGAGAACGGCACGGCCGCCAATCGGGACGCGCAGGCAGCCGTTGGTCTCCTCCCTTGCCGTCGACGACAGCGTGAACGATGCACCTACACCCATGCCCCAGTCGAGGTTGTCCGGCCGGATTTGTGACCAGCCGTAAGCTGAGAGAGAGTGTGGCCACCTATGTGTTGCTTAGATCTGGAGAGCATGAGAGAGTAAACGAGAGGAACCCTAGTAAAGCAAGCGCTAAGGCTCCTTCTTTTATATATAGTGGAGTGATTTTGTTGTACCAGCTTCAAAAAAATGTGCTCCTACGTGTACCCGTGAGTGGGTGTGAGAGAACTAGTGCGTGTGTGCACCGCTTCTCTTCGTGAGAGTACAATATACGATGCCCAAAGAACGTTCGCCACAAGAGTAATAGTACAAGTGTGTGACGTGTGAGCTAAAATAAAATGTGCGCGTCGTCTTTTGTTTTTTAGAAGTTCTGAGGGTAGGGTGTGAAGAGCACATATGTGCGTGACGTCTACCTGCAGATAGACGGTGGGTGCGACGTGCGAGTCTGCGAGAGGACTAGGGAGAGTCGTGACTCGTGAGGGTGCGTGTGCATGAGAGAGAGAGGGGCACGTATCAATGCAATACATGTGTCCGCAAATCATTATCCGGCAAACGTTCGCCACAAGCCTTTTCCTGACGAACGCCGTAAGGACCGTTAGATCGGCATCCGACAGTGTCAGTTTTGCCATGTCATTTAACAGAACAGCCACTCCTCCTACACACAAATCTTCCATGTGAGTGTTAGCAACTGCCGTATGCTCCCTCCGTTCTGAAATGCAGTGCATATAGCTTTATTGAAAATTCGAACCTCGTAAACTTTTACCGAGTTTTCGTGTACCAAATTGCACATGTAGAATACCATGTATATATCATTTCATTCATCTTCGAGAGGTAACTATAAAGTTGGGTGAGGAGTCTACAAAGAAAGACCATTGTATCACCCACAGCAATTTCAAGCATCCTTTAGTGTCGAGGAATGTCATAGGAACTCTATATGATATGATTTTTATAGGATTTTTTCCTTTAGAGCCAATTGGTTCATAGGAATAGATTCATATACTCCATATTTCAAAGGAAATAAACATGATATCATTTCTATAGCTTTAGAGCCACTTGGTTCATATGAATGGATTCCTATACTCCCTTAATTTCAAAGGAAAATAAACATTAGCGTATATTCAAGAGAAAAGTTCCTATGATATGAACTACATCTCTTTTCTAATCCCTCCCCATAGGAATTGAGAAACATGTCATATCTAGATTCAATAGAAAAGTTCCTATGATGTGAACCAAATGACATCTCTTTTCCAATCCCTACTCATAGGAATTGAGATGCTCCATGTCATCTCTTTCCCTACAACTTCCATGTATACATCTTCTATTCCAAAATAGATAGTACAACCCACTAGTAGCTTTTTTCCAAAACATGCAACTATGGCACAAGAACTATATAGTGTGCCAATAACTTTGAAAGATGGTCGCTGGATGAAGCTAACCCGATAGTGCAGAGATAGGCAAATCCGAGCACTACTGGCCGTTGGATATCATCAACATTCCACCAGATCTGCCACATGTACAATTTAGAAGACTCCATGGTTGAACTTAAGCATAATGCACAAACCTCAAAACACAAGCACTTCTCCTTTGTTCTAGAATCTTCTGTATCATAATTGATTATTATTTTTCTAAATGAATTGCCATTATTTGTTTTTTAATTTATGATTTACTCCCTCCGTTCCAAAATAGATGACCCAACTTTGCACTAACTGAATCTTAACATTTTTATAAAACTTATTGATTTTGAATGAGATGAACTATAAGAACTAAACAAACATCTAAATCATGCATATATGACTCAAAGCTTTACATGCTATAGTGTGTATTTATTCATAATTTGGTTTCGAAATCTCATGCGTTCAATACATGTCTACCTTACTACTTTTGAGTAGAGTAGCAAATTTCACGCGGCCCCGGGTATATCAAAATGCAGGGCCCATGCATCATTACCTTTCGGTCGAACCTACGTCCACAATTTTTTGTACGTGCTATATCTCCACTGGACCCCGAACCCAAAATGTTGCCTCGTTCCCGTAAAACCAAGCGGCCCACACATATTTAAGGCGTCGGCTCGAACCCGTATACTACGACGTGGCCCCGCACACCATAGTACTCCTACAAACCCTACCGCCGCACTCATCATCGGTTTTCTTCAAGAGGACGAGGGAGAAGTCGATTTGTAGTGGAGGCGCTTTCAAAAAAGGATCTGTAATGGAGACCCCTACCCTAGGGTGCCCTAGGTAGCTGCTGCATGCATCATTGTTTTCTCTTTTCTTTATGCTCTTGCACCCTAAAGTGAAATGATGGTTGCTTCGTCCGTCCAGCTTAATGCGGAAAAGGTGGGGCTTTGTGATTTGACCCCTCGTCGCTCATTTTCTACTATTGCGGTGCTACGACTGGGGTGCCTCCAATTCCAACCGCTGCTCCGAACTGTAATTTGGTGCATCGCACGTGGAACAAGACGGTGGATGAGCCACATGTCGGCCAAAGGGGTCCTGTTAAGTGTGTCGCCATTTCGTGTGCGGACTGACCCTGCTTGAGTTGCTATGCCAACACGACAGGAGCAGCCTACCACTTGGTTTTGCTCCTTGGTGAATCCCGACTATATTGATCTAAAAAGATACGTGCTGAAGTACCCTCTCCATCTTGGTTTTTTTATTTTTAGGCGTCTCGGTTTATAGGGCCTGTACATAGTTCTAGGTCATCCATTTGACTAACTAAATATGAGTTACTATGTCACAAAAAGTATATCATTGGATTCTTAAGCGGATGTAGTTGTATTTAAAAGTAGAGAGCGGGGCTTTTCCTGCGCGGTAGGCGGCAGGGAAGTTCCGCCTAGTCGGTTCAACAGAGACATGAGAAGACGAGGGAGTAGGCTGCTGCAAACGTAGGGCTGTGTGATTTGACAATGAGTTACTGGTGGACAGGTGGGCCCCCGTGATTTGACTTGCCATTATCATTTTAACTGCGGCGCTACGACTGGCATGAGTCTCCCAGATTCCTGACCACCTCCATACATGTGCCTCTCCCAATGCTCCACCATGTAGTAGAGGCTAGCTCTTGCATGAGAGCCCACTTCTCCACTCTTTCCTTGCCTCTCTTTCCTCCACATATGCAAAAATGCCATGTAAAGCGCACTATTGTACTTACTTTTACTTGCTCCTACAGGTGCTTAAGCTTGCCACATAGGCATAAAGTCTGATCTGGCAAGTTAATCAAGAAGAGAGAGACTAGTTTGGTGACCCAAGGAAGAAACGGTGCTAAGCGCGTGTACCTAGGTGAAAAGACAATTTTGAGTCTATAGCTAATTAAATGAAGCAAACTTAGCAACACCATTTCATTGGAAGAGGTCACTCCTTGGCAAATGCAATAAATACACGCGCTTAGCACCATTTCTTCCTTGAGTACGAAGAAAGAGATAGAGAGGAGTAAAAAAATACACTTATAGCCAACCTTGTTGTAGTATGAGTGACTAAGTGATGACTATGTATGACATGCCAACATCAGATAGCCTAACGCACCGTGTTAAATCTCCAAGGGCGCGACCGCGCGAGCGACGCGACGGTCATGGTAGGCGCGACCATGATACGGGCTGCTGGCAGCCCTTGGATCTGAGATCAAACGGTCGCATGCTAAGTTGCTGAAAATTTGTAGAATAACCCTCCAGGATAGGATATTCACCCATAGGTCTAGAATCACGCCATGCAACCATTCGATCTCAGATCCAAGGGATCTTGGAAGCCCGTATCATGGGAGAATGGAAAGCCACTACCCTGCCATTCGCACGCTGGCAGTTCGCTCCTACTCGTTCCTGCACGTCCTTCAATACTACGGCGGTTCGCTCCTAGTCGTCCCGTCCATTCACATTACGGCAGTTCCACTAATCCTAACCCTCCTCCCAAATCCATGGCGTCCCAAATCTCCGCGACCGGCGGTGAGTACAAGGTTAGAACCATCACCGGCGATGAGTTCGACGTCATCTACACCCGTTCTTCCGCGACGGTGAAAGGATGCCTTTCTTGCTTCAGACGCATGTTTGAAAACTCAGATGATGAGTGGGTCGCTGGGCTAGATGTTGAGCACACCACAGTCCTGGGACGAGAGAAGGATCTAAAGGACAAAGAGAGGAAGAAGCCCACCGTGATCCAGGTTTGCGTACATAACGTTTGCTTGGTCTACCACATATGCCATGCCAACGTTGAGTGCCAGGATTTTAAGAACTTCCTCAAGGACAAAACAGTGAAATTCGTTATTGTAGACTTTACGAACGAAACCTCCATACACGTTTCATCGTCATGCATGGTAGCGGAATGTACTAGATATAGACCACATCCACTACGCTGCAATGGATGGCTACCTTTGTTTCAATATCTACAAGGGTTGGATGAAGAGCAACAGCCAAGTGTGCAGTTCAAGCAAAGAAGTATCGGCCAAGAGGAATAGGGACAAGGACGAAGTCGAGGACGTGGACGAGGACTCCAAGTAAGGTGGCAGTGTCGTTGCTCATGGTGGTTCTAAACTTCTAATGCAGTGTCTACCGGATTAGTTGCAGAGTTTAATTTCAGGTGTGCTTAGTTTAATTTGAGGGGTGTGTTGTGCTGAGCCCCCAGCAGAACTATGTTATGTTTCTTCTTGTTACTTTAACTCTTCAGTATGTACATACTACTAGTATTACTTTAATAGAATTTAGCACCCCAATTAAGCACGTACTAGCTTTTTTAATAGTACTATATGCATAATTTGGCGACAAGCGCTCTCTCTATGTACCACCTTTTTTTAATTTCAATTTTTGCTCCATGGCGCAATCCATCGATAGTACTACTGTAAAAAAAGTATACATTTTTTAAAAGGCTAGAGTACTGTTCATCACATATATAGCCAGTTAAATTCTGAACCTAGAACGACGTGCATGCCATGTAGTAAACCGATACGGAGGAAGTATAGTAAAAATGAGGTGATTTTACCGAGCGATCGGCGGGGGAGCATGGCCTGTCATGCGGTCCCACATGTCATGATGTACCAAGGCGATGCGCGTGACCCTCTTGAGGCAGAAGCAATACTAGTGCATGGTTTGAGATGATGGCGAACCAAAGTGTGAAATAATGGTTGCTTCGTCCGTCTGGGAAAGTGCGGCATTGTGATTTGACGTCTCATTGCTCATTACTACTACTAGGCTGGTACGAGTGGGGTGCGTCCCCCCTGCTGTTCTACACTGTTATTTGGTGCTTGACACGTCGACCCGGTTGCTATATGTCCCACATGTCGGCGACAGGAAGTACAGAATTCATGAAAGGGAGCGTCGACGGAGGAGTATACTACAGAATTCATGAAAGGGAGCGACTTAGTTTTGGAAAAATCTGTTTTTACGGAGTACGTACCCACTAGGGTTTATAGGGATCATCTAAAAAACATTAGTTTTTCCGTTTGATAAGTCTCAATTCTACTATACTAGTAATAGTACCATTACATGTTGGATTTCGAGGTGCGTTAGATCACCCGACACAAGCAGTGTCAAGAGGAAACTAACCAATGCATGTACAAGTTCATGGAAATTTAGTGGTCATTCATGCATTCGTTCTAATTAATGCCTCGGTAAACATAACTTCTTGAGAAAAACGAGCGTACCAATTACTTATGCAAACTACGAAATTAATTGACCACTCACCGTCTACCTTGGTTGGAGAGATTTTGAAATTGAGCCATAAATTGGAAAGGAGGGAGTAGTAACTTTTGTCTAGATTACTATTTGTGGCCTTGTATAGATGCAAAATGTATTTTTTATAGTGGCCTTGTATAAGTAAATGGAGGGAGTACTAACCAAAGTACGTAGTAGGGACGAGGAGTAAACGGAGGGAGTAGTAAAATTTTCTCCTCGTGCTGCGAGCCATCGCGCGCGTGGGCGAGGGAGCGGACGTAAGGCGTATTAAGCAAGCTTCACCTCATCCTGCGAGCCACCGCGCCCGTGGGCGGGGGAGATGGCGTACTAAGCAAGCTTCTCCTTGTTCTGCGAGTTGACGGGACACATCAAAAGTACTCCAGTGTATAGAGCCTTGCTTCTAAGATAGGCCCCACATGGTTTGCCTCTTTTTTTAATTTAACATAACGCGTCAAGTCGCAATTTGTTTGTTCACCCGTGGTAGACGATCCTCCCTCCACCAAGTGGACAACCAATACATGTGCCAAATTACCATGTGGGCTGCCTTTTTCGTACAGAAATGAGCTCCACCGTGTACCCGCACGGGTGTGGTTGGGAAAGATACGGGAGTACGTGTGCCGTGCGTGCACCTCTTCTCTTCGTGCACGTCCCCCACCTACGTGGGTGTGAGAGAGAGAGATACCAACCTAGACATAATGCACCGTCCATCCCCATGCCTCCGCCCAGTCCGACCACCAGTCACCACCACGTCCCACTCCTCCTCACCTTATCTCTCATCTTTCTCCCTCCATTTTTATATACAAGGGGCCACTATCAAAATTACAATTTGCAGATATGCAAGGCCACTAACACTAATCGATACAATATTAATGGTTTTTTCCTCGTGGTACTAGCAAAGGAGGACATTAATTATCCCTTGCATGCATGCGGGAGTTTGTAAAAAAATGCATCTTGATGTTCCGTGCAATGCACGGGCATCTTACTAGTCCATGAAAATAACACATGGCAAAATTCCACGATGAACGAGGGATTTGGATCTATTGGGAGGGGTTGTTTGGATCTTGATCGGGGTAGCCAAAATATTGGCGACCCTTTTGTCCACCGGTGCCTTTGCCACCGATGAACGAGGAATGGCTCGGGTGCTCATGCTGTCATGCATCCTCCAGCGCGCACGTTGGAGATGAGCTCGCACGAGCTATGCTTTTTTGTCCCACAACACCGCCCGAGCCGCCCGCAGACCGACCGGCGACCCACAAATTACGGCATCCAACCGTAGCCGCACACATTATGATAGCAACTCAACCAACCGGACGAAATTCACGCAAACACGTAGACAAACTGATATTTCATATAAACAACGATGAAAATCATATAAAATACTGGATTTTCATACAAACATGACGGATTTCATTACATTCAAATGTACTACGCGGTGCTAGTTCTGGACAGCACAGGTATATAATACCTGGCCTAAATGGTCGCCCGCCGATCGATTTGTGTTCCTCATGTCCGGCAGCACGATCACCGAACTGCCGGGAGCCCCGGAGTGTAACATCCCAAATTTTCAATTTGGAATGTTATACATAGATCATCCATGCATATCATGATATAGTGCATTTCCGTTCCGCAATCCTTGAAATCCTAAGCAACTCAAGGACCCACGGAGAGAGTTGGGGATTTTCCGGTTTTCATATTTGATTTTTATCAAATAATGAAACGAGGATTTTGATTTTAATAATTTTTCTCTCCGAAAAATATTTCATATTAAATCAAATGAGTGGAGATAATAGGACTTCTCCAAAATAATTGAAATATTGGAGGAAAAATATTAAAATCATTTATTGGATTTTATTTGGTTTTACTCGGATTTTATTTGCATTAGAAAAAATGCACGTTTTCAAAATTGCATTTTAGGGCCAAGAAAATGTCCAACTCGTCCTAAATATTTTATTTAGATGGTGAAAATTTGTTTTGGCATTTTTAGGTTTTTATTTATTTTTTTCCTAGGATTTTATTTCACACGGCAAAGTTTAAAAAAAAGGGGGGGTTCCCGCGCCGACTGGTCCTAAGGCCCAGCCGCGCCAGGCCGCCGCCGCCGACGCGGATAGAGTCTGAGCCGGACTCCGCCTCCGCCGCTGCGCCTTGCCCCCTACTCTAAGTCGCCGCCCCCCCCCCCCCTCCTATATATACGCGCCGCCCCGGCCCCCACCACCACACCACCACCGCCGCCGCACCCCGCCCCGAGCCGCGCCGCGCCGCCGCCGCCCGCGCTGCCGCCGCACCCCGCCGCTGCTGCCCAAGCCCTCGCCGGAGGTAGCCGCCGGTTTTTCTAAAAAAATGTTCGGTTTTATTTTTTTTCAAAAACCCTTAGATCGGTTTTTCTCCGGTTTATTTATTTAGCGAGTGTTCGCTCGTTCGTTCGTTTTAACGAACGCGTTCTTCGTTTAGATCCGGATAACGAACATTCGTTTGTTAATTTGTTCATCGTTTTTCTTTTCTCGGATTTATTCCGCGATTTTTTTATCGCGATTTCTGATCCGATCTTAATTTCTGTTTATCTTTTCGCTCGTTTATCGGAATCAGGCGATTCAAGCGCCTGGAGTTTCGTCTCGAAACCCTCTTTCTGGTTAATCAACTCAAACAAGTTTTTGTTACTGTAAAATTTGACCTAGTTTCAGATTAGTAAACGAAGTGGTTTTCTTTCGCCGTTTGACTTTTGTTGCTTCGTTTGATTTGATTCTTTTTGCGTACCGGAGTTCTTAAGTTGAACTTTCTGGTCAACCTTTCTTATTTGAGTTTTGCTTGTGCATCGTTGCTTGTTACTTATGTACGTTATTGTTTGCTTGTGATAGAATTTCTGGAGTGCGGAGCGTGTTACTATGAGTCTCTAGGATTCGCGGATCGTCAACAAGGCAAGTAACACTTTGATCATATCCCATTATTACCCAGTTTTTATGCATTAGTTCCAATCCTCAAACATTGCATGATTAGGATGTCATTAACTTGTGGGTTGGGAAGTAGTTGCTGAGGTAGAACCTATTGCCCTGTCATATTCAAACCCTTGGGAGTTACTTCTACGTATTGCTTATATTGCTATGCTACGCTCGTAGACGTGGTTTGGGTTTGAGTGAAATTCATGACAGATGTGAGATTGTTAAATAATGGTTCAACTTAAGGTGGCAACTTAATAAAACAACTGGGTGGATTGAGGCACCTGGGGAACCTAGTGTTGTCTGCTTTTTTTTTGGAAATCCCGGGGTACCCGTGTGATATTCCTATGGACCGCCACCCAGGCTCAAAGAGAACTGAGATGATTCATGCTAGAAACTTCCGTGTGCAACCACAAGCTATTATGGGCTCTAGCATAGTTGATTAAGTTACGTGAAGCTCTTGAAGAGGTAGATCAGCAGGTAGTGGGTTTTGTAGGTTTGATATGGTCTACCCGGAGTAGAGAGTTAACGTTTCTGAAAGACTGTGTCTCGGTCATCCATTTATCAAACACCATGTAGTGCGAGAAATCCAACGGAGGCGATCGAGTCTTGTGGGGAAAAGTGCGCAAACCTCTGCAGAGTGTACAATCTAATCATGGTTAGCCGTATCCCCGGTTATGGACAATTCTTCAGTATCTAGTATTTGGGTTATCACATGTATCTCACCATGTTTAATTAATACTATTGGGTTGTTAATCACTTTAATTGGGATTGAGTTGGGGGTACCTTCTCAATGATGTTTCAACCACCATGATAGTTAAATAAAAATCTATTCCTTTGTTGTAGGGAAAAATTGGCTTTTCGCAAAAACTGTAACCATAGAGCTTTCCACCAGCCATATATGCATGTAGTGATAGCATTATTCTGTTTCTGCTCTACTGTGTTATATTGCCAACATATTCCATGTGCTGACCCATTTTCGGGCTGCAACGTATTATGTTGCAGACTTTTCAGACGAGGAGTAAGGTTCGTTAGGTCGTTGCCGTGCAGCTCAGCTATGCCGTTGGAGTTGATGGACTCACCTTATCTTCCAAGCCTTCCGCTGTTATCACATTAGATGGCCTTAAGCCATATTATTTTAATAAGTTCTCTTTGGAGACATGTAATAGTGTGTGATTGCTACTCTGCTATAAATCCTTTGAGTACTGTGTGTGTCAGCATTACCGATCCAGGGATGACACTGAAGCACAGAGACTTGACCGTCTGAGGTGGGGTCGCTACATCCGGTATATGCTTTAGCGCAAAGGACGGCTCGCTTCCCCACTGCCCAACTGATATCATTGGCTGGTGCCGAAGATGATGGTGGCCGGCACCGGTTCGAGTTCATCACCGGCCACTACTTCGCCATGGCCGGCACTGGCTCGAGTTCATCCTAACATTCCCCTCTTCCATGAAGCCCATGCGGGGTCGACGAAGGTCCTCGCAAAAAAAGGATCCGGCAAGACACCTGCTGTGTACGCCGGCGTCGCCTCCACGGTGGCCTTCATGGGACCCAAGCGGCGGCGGCCTCCCGTGTTCTACTTCTCCTTGATGATGGTGGCGGCCGCAGAGGCGCTGGCCACCGACTCGTCGCTCTCCGTGCACCCGGCTTCTGTCGTTGCTTGCATGGCGCGGCCGCTGGCATGGGAGTCTCGGCCACAGAAACGGGAGACGCGGTATGAGGCGGCGGCGTGGACAGCAGCAACGATGCCCGTGCGCTGCTCCTTGTCGAGCTGGCCTGGAGCGGCGAGTTGCTAAACCGCGCACCGGCTTGGGGTGGCAACTGGCTCCGTCGGGCGAGGGGAGGGAGGTGGATCAGTGAGCTGCATAGCTCGTATCCGGCGGGCTACCCAGCCGGCTTGGATGCGGAATAACTACTCTTCGTAGGCCATTGTAAGAGTGGACAAAATGGTGGATGAGATAGGGGAGCGGCGGAGGTGTGCGATTCTTGGCCGGCGTTTGGCCTCGTTTAAATAGGAGATTAATATAGATGGCGGACGGGAGGAGCTCGGCCGGTGTTGCGTTTAACGCCGGCCCAGTCATGAACGGACGTGTGTCCAGAGTGGGTTTCTCGGCTTCCACACGGGCGGGTTTCATGGAGGCGTTTGAATGCGGCACAGAGGCGTGTTCAGCCGGGCATGCCGCGAGTGGCGCCCTCGACTCTGACCTAGGACACCGTGTTGTTCTTCCACTGACATGTGGGCTCTTTGGGTGCATGGCATGCATGTCAGTGACCCAACGCAGGCAGCGCACAGCAGAGGAACCTTTGGTGGGCCAGGGCGGTCAGAAGCGGGCATTTCATAAACCGATGATTGTTCATTGAGTGTGACGTCATCTTTTTCATGTAGATAAGCCTACTATGTTGATAGCCCGTTCGATACATTGTGATTCATAAAGACTGCTGCAAACATCAATGTTCTGCTTATCACAGATAAGATTGATTAATACCCGTAATAATCCATGTCCTTAACAAAGGGTGCATGCACGTATAGGTTGAACGTGTGTCTTGCGTCGTGAGTTGTGTGCATGCAGGCGTGCGAGTGTTGCGTGCGTGCAAGGGTACGTTTCAGTGTTGCATGCATGGGTGCGTACGTGCGTGTGTTCGTGAGTGCATGTGTACATGTCAGTGTTGCACGCCAGCATGCGTGCATGTGTACGTGTCAGTGTTGCACGCCTACATGCGTGCATGTCTTGCGTGCGTGCATGTGTACGTGCGGGGTGAGGCTACACGTCAGTCGACTGACTTTTTCATCTCTGGTCATTAGATTTTCCAGCCGTTGGATACGAAATCAAGGGCCTCCAGTTTATCATCAAACTCCACCCCCCAGAGCCGCCAGCCACCACCGTCCGAACCGCCAGCCCCCGCCGCCCGCGGCCGGCCCGCCCTCCCTGAAACCACTCCCCACCGCCGATCCGCCGCCGCACCGGCCATCCCTCTAGCCCCCCCCCCCCGCCGAGCTTTTTTCTCCGGGGATCCCCACCCCACCGCCCAATGAACTCCCCCCCCCCAACACCCGGTGACTGCCAACCAGAGGTCTCACAACTTCGAATACCCACTGACCACTAATTTATTACCATTTCTGTCCTTCAT
Organism: Triticum aestivum; assembly: GCF_018294505.1. Taxonomy (NCBI): domain Eukaryota; kingdom Viridiplantae; phylum Streptophyta; class Magnoliopsida; order Poales; family Poaceae; genus Triticum; species Triticum aestivum. The sequence continues at coordinate 211,542,708 of NC_057812.1, forward strand.
ATACACGCTGACGGGTGGGCCCTATGGTAATGTGCGCTGCTGAATGTGGATCGTTTGACTGGTCAATTGATCGTGTTATCAACAAATTACGGAGCTGTATGGTGAGCCAGTGACCGTATGATCACCCTAAAATGTACTCCTATTTTATTAACACAGTACAGACTCAAACTACCATTTCTTTCTTTCATATACGGGCTGACAGGTGGGCCCCACGGTTACGCGCCCTGATGGTGCAACACTAGTTGCGCCGCGTGGAACGTTTGACTGGTCAATTGATTGTGTCATCAACAAAATACGGAGTTGTACGGGTGAGCCAGTGACTGTATAATCATGATATGTATTTGTTTAACACGGTACAGACGCAAGGGAACACATATACGCGCAAGAACTCATCACTATAAGCGCACACACGCGAACCCTACCCCTATGAGCACCTTCGAGAGAGTGGGCCAGCATATATGATCTTGAGATTTTACAAAGTCACCATAGGTGCCTCGTAGTCGAGTGGAACGTCTCCTCCCACTGAACGTACGTCGCCGGAAAATACTGAAATTAACACAAGATAAATGCGAGCACTGGGACTTTAACCTTGGTGGGCTCGAGAAACCACTGTCCTCTAACCATCCAACCACATGTTGGTTAGCATGACAACATGTATGTGGTGACCGTGATGAGCTTATTCTGAAGTCCAGTGACCATATCGTGCTTTCGCTTCAAATAAAATGACAGTAAGTGTCATCAACAAAATACGGAGCACGCATCAAATGCAAAGTCCGTCAGTGTCATCAACAAAATATGGAGACGTATCGTGAGCTAGATACCGCATATGCTTATTTTCTTAGTGGCCGATTGCGTGTGTGGTGTGGTGGGCACATCATTTCTAGTTGTGGTGGGTCAACATGAAGACTCATGGGTCGGTTCCATCCTACGCCACATATAGGTTGGACCGAGACGTGTTATACGAACACCCATGTGGAGGACTCAGCGTACAACACGAAGCTACCAGAGTCGCGGAGGACTCTATCCCCACTGGTGATAAGCCGACTATATATGATTTGTAACCCTAGGCCCTTAGTATGTTATACAAGCTTGGGGGCTAGTTCGTCGATAGTATACACACACGCACAATGCCTGGTATTCACGTGTACTTTGTACACACCCCTATCACTAATATACAGTACCAGGAGTAGGCTCTTTCTTCAACTGCAATTGAATTCTAGCATGTGCATGTGTTTATTTCATATTATCGATCCATAGAGTGAGAGCGGTTTGAAATACAGGCAATGGATGCTTTTGCAATTCATATATAAACATTAATTAGTGCACTCCATGTTGTTAGTGTGAAGCACTTTATACATTTGTCACTTGCATGGATACATTCCAAATTGCTAGCTACGAAATAGAATACATGTCGAATTCAACATAAAGGGGGTTTCGAAGATTCGAATTCATAGGAAGTGCATTCATCTATTTGAACCCGAGATAATGGCATTTGTAAATCAGATGTAAAAGGGGGCATCAATCTTTGTTGTGAGTTTGAACATGCTATATATATTCATACGCATATCTAACTTTTTTTGCAACCAAGGAGATTATATCTGGAACCATGCATGAACTGAGGTAAGTTGCATATTTTTTAATATATACTCGTGTACAATGTATATTCAAATGTACCCCCTCCATTCCAAAATAATCGTAGCTTTAGGATTTTCAAGAGTAAAGATTTGTGAAGTTTGACAAATCCTGAAAGTTCAATTCAAGAGAACCGAAAACGTTAATGCTTCTGCTCCCAAATATTGAACGAAGCGCCAAATAGGCCTCTGGTCACCCGAAACCGCGCGAGACTAATGTTTTGGTGGTAGGAAATTACTGTCCTGACTCTGGCCCGTGTAGCCTATCGGCCCGATGTCCAAAGGTCTAAACCGGGGTAGGTTTGTAACTTCACCAAGACGCTAGAGAAGCATTCATACGCCATGGGCGCCTACCCATGCGCTCGGCCGAAATCTATCCCGCCCACATTTGGGACACCTGACATGACTGTCCTACCCCCAACCCGCAATATGTCCAAAATTTTAGATGGGGGGAAAGTTTGTAACTTTCCCCAAATTTCAAACAAGCGCATCTCAAACCGAAACATTGTTCCCCCTTAGTCCCCCGCCTCCCTCCGTTTCCCCATTCATACTCCATGGGCGCGAAAACACCCTCTCCACCAGCCGCGAAACCCCAGCCTCCTTCGTCCTCCACCCCATAGCGGCCAATCCACCGCCGCCATCCTCCATCACGCCGGAGCCGGTACCCCGACGTCGTCGTCCAATGCAACCGCAATCGCAACGCCCTCAAGGACTTAGCAGCTGAAGCCGAGGCAGAGCTGCCTCCACGATGCCGACGTATGCCGTACCAGAACCACTCTGACCACGCCATCCTGCGCCTTACTGCTGCGGCTCCACTGTCGCAACCGTCCACCGCACCGGAGCTATTCCCGCTACGCCGTCGTTCGCCGCCTCGGATCTGCTTCCCCGTCGCCGAGAGACTACCACCGCACCACACTCAACAACTTGGCCATGGGTTCGTCCAAGGCTTCACCGTCCTCCACAACTTCTAGTTTTCGGCGAACAACAAGAAGATCATCGGAAAAACAGAAGGAGGACACAGCACTGCCAGCAGAAAGAGGTACTCCTCTTCCCCTATTCATGCAAATCTTACGTCTCCGCTCACACTGTATTCATCCCATGAAAGAAACTAGTTGAGCGCTTCTTTCTGCATCTTCTTCGTGATACTAAATGCACAAGGTTTCCTCCCTTTTACTATTTCACCTTTGCTAGAGGTCAGTAGCCCGCCTGGATTTCAATTCAGGGTCAGTCAAACCGCAATTAAAAGAAGCAGCACCCACTTAGGCGCGCTGAGCACCTAGTCTGCCTGTTCCCCGGGGAAGCGGCGCATCAGTGTCTATCATAGGGGTGTGGGGCGCAGGAGCTGCTTGCGCCCGATCTGGAGGTCGGCGAGGCTTGAATGGATGGCCGGGGGGCGGTGCCAAGCACAGCGGTGTGGTGAGGTCGAGGGGAGGGTGCAGGAAGGGGAGGAATACTGGGCCGGTGGTCGCTGGCGTTTCGAGGAAGATCGTCAACACTGACTCGCTGGAGGTAGATGAAGGCGATCTGCCCGTTCTTTGTACATCGGATGGTGCAGAAAAAATGGACTGACCTATTTGCTTTCAGTCGACTGTTATTTTCATAGAATCCTGTAGTAATCCAGTGTGCCATGCATGTTGTAGAGCTATCATATGTCTCCCGTCATTTATTTCTCACCGACCTGCTATCTGCTACCTTTACACTGTACTAATTGTGCACACACTTCACCCATACTCACACTATTGTTTTTTATGCATGGGTATTTCAGACTCTGACGCAGTGTTGATGAATGCAGAAAAGAAAAGACAGAAGTCGCTCCAGTGTAATTCGAAGATAAGCACTAAGCGTTCCAGCGCTCTAACGGGTGCAGTGTCAGCAGTTGGAGACAGTAAACGTAGCTCTGCAGTTGATGATCTCAATTGCCACACACAACCATCCCAGGTGCTTGCTTTAACTTCGCGTTGTCAAATGTGGTTGCATGTTGCATATGGTGTCTAGCTTGTATTGCTTCCAATTTGGTTAAATTGCATCTGCTTACTTTACACATTATACCTTTGATAATGACATGCCTTCCTGTTTTTGATACATACTACATATGTCTATTAACCATGTTCGTACATCAAACTAATGCTCTTTTGTATCCCTCGTCAATCACTTATGATGAGACAGTCACCCGGGTGGGTTTCTGTGAGACGCCATACTCGTTTAAAGAGTGCAGTGTCATCCTCCCCACATGATTCTCAAGAAACAGCAAGGCTAAATGAAGATAGTCAACGTAGCTCTCTAGTTGATCACCGCAATTCCCCCACACCACCATCGCAGGTGCTTGCTCTTACTTGGCAGTGTGATATGTAGTGTTCCTCTTACATGAAAGTAGTGTTCGTCAGTATCATGCATCAATGAGTTCTGAAGAGCAAATTTTATTCCTTTTTCTTGTGGGTTTGACTTGACAAGGCAAAATCAAGAAAGAGGAAGGAAAAGAGTAAGGAAGGCGATGATGGTGGTCCTCTGCAGCAACGTAAACGGAGCATCTGTACCGATTCTCCTTGTACTGATAGTGCATTACAAGGTCCAAGTCTCCGCTCCCCTACTCCACCATCCAAGGTGCTTGCTCTAACTTGGCAGTGTGATATCTGGTTGCATGTTGCATATGGTGTCTAGCTCGTATTGCTCCTAATTAGTGTAAACTGCATCTGCTTAGCTTACACATGATACATGTGAATATGACACGCTTTCCTGTTTTTGGTACATACTATATCTTATGATAAGGCACCTTTAAGTCGCCACTGTGATATTGGTTGTGTCTTGCATATGATTTCTAGCATGTACTGCTTCTAATTTGTTGAAACGCCATACAGTTTGAACTTGGCAGAGTGATATTGGTTGCATCTTTCATATGGTGTCTAGCTTGCAGTGCTTCTAATTTGTTGAAATGCCTTCTGCTTAGTTACCACATCATAGGTGTGAATATGTCACACCATCCTGTTTTTCATACATATTCCATCCTCGCATCATGTGTTTGCCTTTCATCCGAGTAGTGTTCGTCAGTATCATGCATGAATGAGTTCTGAAGAGCGAATTTTATTCCTTTTTCTTATCGGTTTGACTTCACAATGCAAAATCATTACAGCTGAAGGAAATTAGTCCGGCAGTGGATGATGGTGGTCCTTCGGAGCAACTCAAACAGGGGGTCTCTACAGATTCTACTCCGCCATCCTCCCAACAAGATTCGCAAGACAACACAAGGCTGGACAGTCAACGTAGCTGTGTAGATGATGAGCACATCTCCCCTACTCCACCATCACAGGTGCTTGCTCTAACTTGACACTATTATATGTGGTTGCATGTTGCGTATGATGTCTAGCTTGTATTGCTTCTAACTTGAATTGCATCTGCTTACTTTACACATAATGCCTGTGAATATGACACGTGTTCCTGTTTCTAGAACATACGTGTACATGATGAGCACATCTCCCCTACTCCACCATCACAGGTGCTTGCTCTTACTTGGAACTGTTATACGTGGTTGCGTTTTCCGTATGATGTCTAGTTTGTATTGCTTCTGATTATGTTGAATTGCATCTGCGTAGCTTACAACTTATACCTGCAACGATCACTTACCCATAAGACACATTTAACTTGGGACTGTGATGTAGGTTGCATCTTGCATTGTCTTCTAGCTTGTACTGCTTCTAATTTCTTGAAATGGCACTTACGACGAGACACTTTTTACCTGATAGAGTGATATTGGTTGCATGTTCATATGGTGCCTAGCTTTCATTTCTTCTAATTTTGTTGAAATGCCTTCCGCTTACTGTTTTTTCATACATATTCCATCCTCCTATCGTACGTGTGAATATGAAACGCTGTCTTTTTTGTATATATTCCATCCTCCTATCCTGCGCTTGCCTTACATCAAAGTAGTGTTCGTCTGTATCATGCATCAACCAGTTATGCAGAGCTAATTTTATTCATCTTCTTGTGGTTTTGACTTCATAAGGCAATATCAGAAAATAGGAAGGAAAAGAGTAAGTTAGGGGATGTTGGTGGTCCTCCGCACCGACGCAAACAGAGACTCTCTAGATTTGCCACTGCTACTGCTAATGAAGTTGAAGTCCCAAGTCTACATGATGAGTTCATCTCCCGTACTCCACCATCGCAGGTGCTTGCTCTAAGTTGACAGTGTGATAATTGGTTTCATGTTGCATATGTTGTCTAGCCTGTATTTCTTCTATTTTGATTAAATTGCACCTGCTGAGTTTATACGTTATACATGTGCATATGACATGGCTTTCTGTGTCTAGAATACACTGCATCTATCTATCATACCATGTTCTTACATCAAAGTACTGCTGTTGTGTATCCCGCATCAGTCACTCATGATTGGACGCTTTTAACATGGCAGTTTGATAGTGGTTGCATCTTGCATTGATTTCTACGTTGTACTGCTTCTAATTTTTCGAATTGCCACTTATGACAAGACACTTTTAACTTGGCAGAGTAATATTGGTTGCATCTTTCATATGGTGTCTAGCTTGCATTACTTCTATTTTCTTGAAAATCCTTCTGCTTAGTTTGCACATCGTAGCTGTGAATATGTCATGCCGTCCTGTTTTTCTTACATATTCCATCCTCATACGGTTGTCTTACATCAAAGTATTGCTTGTCTGTATCATGCATCAATGAGTTCTGAAGAGTGATTTTATTCTTTTGTGTTGTGGGTACAGCTTGACATGGCAAAGTCAAAAAAGAGCAAGGAAAATAATATAGTAGGGAGTGTTGTTACTCGTCGGGTGAAACGGAAAAGGTTCTGCCGTCGAGATTCTGCTGGTACTTATAGTGCAGTAGAAGGTCCAAGTCCACCGGCTAAATCTACAAACACAGTATCACCTGCTCCACCAGCTGCAGCATCCGCTTCAACTGTACCAGCATCTCAACCAGTTACTCGTTCGTTTGCTCCGGAACTGGCCAGTTCCCAAGCTGCCTTCACACCTAACACTACTTCCGAAGCACTGCTGACACAACAGGACTTGGCAAGATCAGATGAACCTCATGAGCATCAACACCAAGACGGTACCTGACCGAGTCAAGTTGCAGTTGCATGCTCCTTTATATGTACTCTCACAGTTTGATGTACACTAACACTTTCCATATTCGTTGTTGAACTAGCACCACGGCGCAAGCGGAAACAGACATCAGGGATAATGCTTGACAGATTAACAAAATCTAAAGGAGGAAGAATGGAGATCCATTTTGAGGCAGGTTTAAAAAGGCCACGTGATGCTACAGAGTCAGCCAAGTTAGTATCAGAGGCAGCCGTTGCCGTTAGGTGTCATGCACGTATCCTCCCAACGTGGATCCAGTACAGGAATGAGAAAGACAATACCCAGTTTAACACCTTCCTTGACCATTTATCCGTAAGTAATGTTATTCATCGCAATTAGTAATATTGTCTTGCTCTGTCCCATACTTTCTAGCTTCCTCCTAATAAGACTCACATTCTTTTTTCAACAGATGAGGTTCAAGTTGGATCCGAAAGATGATGCAACTAGACAAGCATGCACTCATGTTTTTCAGTCTGCTCTGCGACAGTATCGGTACCACCTTAGAAAATCTCACTTTGAAGGCAAGGCTAACAATGAAATCGCCCAAACATCTCCAGTGGAATATATTACAGATGAAGACTGGACAGCCCTCGTTAAACACTGGTCTGATCCAAAGTATCAGGTAGGCTATATGTATTTGATCAGACCACATATTGAACTTGTATTTATGTATGTGCCTTACAAGTGTATCTTCTTCTAGGCTAACTGTTTGAAGAACAAAACCAACCGTTCTAAAGTGAAATTCCAACAGACCACAGGATCTCGTAGCTATATTGCACACTGCGAGGCTCTTGTAAATAGCTGCTACTTCCTTCTTTTTTTGTGCCATATTATCGTATCTATATTGACTTGTTCCAAATACAGAGGAAATCCCGTGCGGACCAAAAAGAACCTGAACCGAATGCAGTGCAAATCTTCAAGGATTGCCACACCAGCAAGATGAAGGGCATGAGCACACCAGTTCAAGCCGCTGTTGTAAGTCCTTACTCCTCCTGCCTTGAACTGATTGGTACTGTGATGTGTTCATTTAACTACTTGGTTTGCAGCCAATGTCAGTTACTCTGTTCACTTTTATTCACAGTTGTCTTAACGTATCATTTCACCTTACATGGTTTAAAAGAGATGAAGGATATTCTTTTGGTCTTGATCTGTAATCTAGTTGTTATGTTCACGTGCGCACACAATGATAAAATAGCCTGTTTGTTTTATATCTGTTTGCCCATGATATGAATGATGTCATACTATGTTCATCCTACTTTAAACCATGTCTCTTTATCCTTAGATGTCAACGAATGTGAGGAAATAGACAATACAGTAGGCATGCTACATGGACATATGTTCCGAAAGTGATTTTATTATGTAGTTGGCACTACAATACATGCTAATGTATTACAGTAGTTCACCAAAATAAGTTATGTATAAACGTTTAACCTACTTTGTTTGTTTTTGTCTCATTAGTAACTTATCTGGTACACTAATCTACAAGTTCAAACTTTCAGGAAGCTATGGAACAAATGATTGAACAGCCACAACCACCTGAAGGTGACGAGGCTACTACAGGCACAATGTCACCTCTTGCTGCAGTGCGTCAGTATCTCTCCACTAACAGTGCAAAAAGCACCTTCCTGCGTAATTCTGGGTTGGTTGTCAAGGTAACCTCGTCCAAATCGCCTACTGAACAAAATCTTCCTGCTAGACAGAGTGATATATCTGTGCTCCAGACACAAGTCCAATCCCTAATGGACGTTGTTTCGGAAACAAGAATAGTGGTTGAGAAATGTCGTCAAGATATGAATGGTTTTGAAACCAGACTATCAGACATTCGCTTCGTTGTTCAAGAGCAATGGCGGAAAAAAGGTGGAGATCGTGCTGCTCCATCAGATTCTACAGCCTGAAACATTAGCACTCAGGTCAAATGATCTGTGCTTCTATACATCTGATGGTGCTTTTATCTGGAAGGACTGTAAACTTTATGCCAACAGGCCTTTTGTTGTATGGTTGGAATTTATTTTGTTGTGATACAACATTTATGATGCTGCCTCAGGCTGCAGTAATTACGACGCTATTTTTGTATAGTGTAGGTTTATCTTAGTAATGTATTCGGCCGAAAGCTTCGTAGGAGCCCAACATGCCAACATTCGTCGGGCCCATTCCAATTGGGCTAAAAACGATTACGGGCCGAAATTGGCATGTAGCCCACTAAAAATATCTGGGCCTAAATCAGCATAAGCTTTCATATTTTTCTGGTAGGCCTGTGCCCATAGTGGGCCTTTAACAGGCCTAAACATAATTTGGGCCCTCAGTAAAAATAGGCCGTTTACAGGTGTAAATATCTCGAGCCCATAAAATACATGGGCCTTTAATAGACCGAAAGTGAGATTGGGCCCTGATTGTGCCAAATAACCCACTGGACTTTAACAGGCCGAAATTCGGACGGGCCGTAAATGCGCCGACCTAATACACGGGCCTTTAACAGGCCGGAACTTCGGTCGGGCTAGATTATCGTCATTTTTATATGGGCCGTTAATGGGCCCGATATGACGTTGGGCCACATATGGCCCATGGTTTACGTCCGGCGTTAACAGGCCGAAAATGACAACAGGCCGAAAGTGGCCCAAAGCTATAGTGGGCCTCTAACAGGCCGAATGTCAGACATGGCCGAATATGACCCAAATCCTTCACGGTCGTTTATGGGCCGAAAGTTTTGATGGCCTGTAAATGGGCCCAAATGAAGCCGGACCTTTAACAGGCCGGAAATACACCGGGCCGTAATTCGGCCCAATTACTTAGCGGACTGTTAACGGGCCAGAAGTGACCATGGGCCGCGTTGATGACAAGTTTAGGACAGGCCGTTGACGGGCCGATTTGACAGAGAATGTTGGGCCTTTAGCTGGGCCGGCCCATTATGGTCGGCAGAATCTTGTGGGCCTTTAGCTGGGCCGGCCCATTGTGGTCCGCAAAATCTTGTGGGCCTTTAGCTGGGCTGGCCCATTATGGTCTGCAAAATCGTGTGGGCCTTTAGCTGGGCCGGCCCATTATGGTCCACTAAATTTTGTGGGCCTTTAGCTGGGCCGGCCCATTATGGTTCGCTAAATCTTATGGGCCTTCGATTGGGCCGGCCCATTTAATCTTTGTGGGCCACTTTTGGGCCGGTCCACGTGTCAACATATCATAGGCCCATCTCGACCGTTGGATGAGTGGCACCTGTGCCAACGCGGAGCTGACGCGTGGATCCGTCAGCCAATGAGAATTTTACACGTGGAAAATCGGCATTGGTCGTGGCTGTTAACGGGTTATCGGATCAAAAATCCGACCTGATAGCTTAACGGCGTTCCGTTATGGTGGATGCCACGTGTCGGTCACCCTTGACGAAAGCACTTCTGTGACGCGCGATTTATCGTCATGGAAGTGGACACTTCCGTGATGATAATTTTGGCAATGTCATGGAACACTTCTACGACAGCACAGGTATGACTATCTTGATTCTGTCATAAATTTGCCATGGATGTACATGCATGACAGAAAACGCGACCTACTGTGACAAACACGTATCATCACGGAAGTGTATTTTTTTGTAGTGAAGCTTAAACAATCCACAAACTTCATCCACATATATTAGATGCTCATCAGGATGTTTTGTTCCATCTCATAAAAAAGGATTAGCTAGCAGTTTTTCTATCATACCCGAAGGAATTTCAAAGCAGACATTTTCATTTTCATTTTCAGTAGGTTCACTAGGTTGAGGAGCAACTCTTTGCTCTACTGGTCGGGGTGAAGATACCCCGAACAAACCCCTCGGAGGATTACTTTCCATAGTAACAAGTGACAGTAAATTTCAGCACACTATATAAATTTTTCCTTACCAAATTCCACCTACCAAAGGCGCTTCACTCCCCGGCAACGGCGCCGGAAAAGAGTCTTGATGACCCACAAGTATAGGGGATCTATCGTAGTCCTTTCGATAAGTAAGAGTGTCGAACCCAACGAGGAGTAGAAGGAAATGATAAGCGGTTTCCAGCAAGGTATTCTCTGCAAGTACTGAAATAAGTTGTAACAGATAGTTTTGTGATAGGATAATTTGTAACGAGCAACAAGTAACAAAAGTAAATAAAGTGCAGCAAGGTGGCCCAATCCTTTTTGCAGCAAAGGACAAGCCTGGACAAACTCTTATATAGAGAAAAGCGCTCCTGAGGACACATGGGAATATCGCCAAGCTAGTTTTCATCACGCTCATATGATTCGCATTTGGTACTTTGATAATTTGGTATGTGGGTGGACCGGTGCTTGGGTACTGCCCTTACTTGGGCAAGCATCCCACTTATGATTAACCTCTATTGCAAGCATCCGCAACTACAACAAAAGTATTAAGGTAAACCTAACCATAGCATGAAACATATGGATCCAAATCAGCCCCTTACGAAGCAACACATAAACTAGGGTTTAAGCTTCTGTCACTCTAGAAACCCATCATCTACTTATTACTCCCCAATGCCTTCCTCTAGGCCCAAACAATGGTGAAGTGTCATGTATTCGACGTTCACATAACACCACTAGAGGAGAGACAACATACATCTCATCAAAATATCGAACGAATACCAAATTCACATGACTACTAATAGCAAGACTTCTCCCATGTCCTCAGGAACAAAAGTAACTACTCACAAAGCATAAACATGTTCATAATCAGAGGGGTATTAATATGCATATAGGATCTGAACATATGATCTTCCACCAATTAAACCAACTAGCATCAACTACAAGGAGTAATTAACACTGCTAGCAGCCTACTAGCACCAATCCCGGACTTGGAGACAAGAATTGGATACAAGAGATGAACTAGGGTTTTGAGGGGAGATGGTGCTGACGAAGATGTTGATGGGGATTGCCCTCTCCCGATGAGAGGAGCGTTGGTGATGACGATGGTGATGATTTCCCCCTCCGGGAGGGAAGTTTCCCCAGCAGAACAGGTCCGCCAGAACTCTAGATTGGTTCCGCCAAGGTTCCGCCTCATGGCGGCGGAGTTTCGTCCGAGAAGATGGCTTATTATTTTTTTCCCATCAAAAGACTTCATATAGCAGAAGATGGCCACCGGAGGGCCACCAGGGGGCCCACGAGGTAGGGGGCGCGCCCAGGGGGTAGGGCGCGCCCCCCACCCTCGTGGGCAGGGTGTGGCCCCCCTAGTGAATTTCTTCTGCTGAGTATTTTTTATATATTTTGAAAACGTCTTCCGTGAAGTTTCAGGACTTTTGGAGCTGTGCAGAATAGGTCTCTAATATTTGCTCCTTTTCCAGCCCAGAATCCCAGCTGCCGGCATTCTCACTCTTCATGTAAACCTTGTAAAATAAGAGAGAATAGGCATAAGTATTGTGACAATATGTGTAATAACAGCCCATAATGCAATAAATATCGATATAAAAGCATGGTGCAGAATGGACGTATCATTCCACTATTGGTGCCCTTGGAGGCGGCGACCAGACCTTTACAAACAAGGTTGGGGCAATCTCCACAACTTAATTGGAGGCTCCCAACGACACCATGAAGCTTCACCACAATGGAATATGGCTCCATGGTGACCTTAACCGTCTAGGGTGCTCAAACACCCAAGAGTAACAAGATCCGCAAGGGATTAGTGGGGGAATCAAATTTCTCTTGGTGGAAGTGTAGATCTAGGCCTTCTCAACGAATCCCTAAAGAATCAACAAGTTTGATTGGCTAGGGAGAGAGATCGGGCGAAAATGGAGCTTGGAGCAACAATGGAGCTTAGGGCTGGAAGAGGTGGTCAACTCGGAGAAGAAGACCCCCCCCCCTTATATAGTAAGGGGACAAATCCAACTGTTATCCACCAACTAAGCCTGCGTAGCATGGTACTACCGCGTTGGGGACGTGGTACTACCGCAAGGGCACACGGTACCATCGCAGGACCCCGCGGTACTACCACCCGAGCAGCAGAAACCAACACAGCCTAGATGCGTTGAAGCAGAGGGCGGTAGAACGGCTGGCGCGGTACTATTGCTCCCCCTTGCGGTACTACCGCAAGGTAGGGATATTCCAGATTTTGGGAAGGCACGGACATATAAAAATACATCAGTGGAAACTTCCGCTGAGTTGGGATCCATGCAAAAATCCGACACGATGGTACTACAAACCAGGAGCGGTACTACCGCGCGGGGTGCGGATGTAAAAAATTACATCTGCTCCTACTGTAGCGCAAGCTGCTGAGCCTGGCCAGAGCGCATGGTACTACCGCGCACCTGGCGCGGTACTACCGCGTAGGGCGCGGATGTAAAAAATTACATCCGCCCCTACTACCGCAGTAGCAGCAGCGCCTGGCCTGAGGTCACAGTACTACCGCTCCAAGGAAGCGGTACTACCGTGGGCACTTGCGACACTACTACGCCAGAGGCCGGTACTACCGCATGCCCCAAGTCTTCCCAAAGGTTCTACTTGGCACAAACACTAATTAAAAGCATAAAACCACATCTAAATAGAGGCTAGATGAATTTATTATTAAACAGGAGCAAAAAGCAAAGAACAAGAATAAAATTAGGTTGCCTCCCAACAAGCGCTATTGTTTAACGCCCCTAGCTAGGCATGATGATTTCAATGATGCTCACATAAAAGATAAGAATTGTAACATAAAGAGAGCATCGTGAAGAATATGACTAGCACATTTAAGTCTAACCCACTTCCTATGCATAGGGATTTTGTGAGCAAACAACTTGTGGGAACAAGAATCAACTTGCATAGGAAAGCAAAACAAGCATAACTTCAAGATTTTAAGCACATAGAGAGGAAACTTGATATTATTGCAATTCCTATGAGCATATATTCCTCCCACGTAATAATTTTCAGTAGCATCATGAATGAATTAAACAATATAACTATCACATAAAGCATTCTTTTCATGATCTACAAGCATAGAAATTTTATTACTCTCCACATAAGCAAAATTCTTCTCATTTGGAATAGTGGGAGTATCATAAGAAACTTGAATACTATAAATTGTTTCCATATTAAAAGAGTAATGTTCAGAAAAGGGGTAATCATAATCATGACATGTTTTATAAATATAATCATCACTACTTTTTATAGCATAAGTATCATCACAATAATCATCATAGGTAGCAACTTTGTTCTCATCATAATCGATTGAAACCTCTTCCAAGATAGTGGAATCATTACTAAATAAAGTCATGACCTCTCCAAATCCACTTTCATAATTATCACAATAAGATTCAACATCCTCCAAAATAGTGGGATTACTACTTCCTAAAGTTGACACTCTTCCAAACCCACTTTCATCAATATAATTATCATAGGTAGGAGGCATGCTATCATCATAACAAATTTGCATATCAAAACTTGGGAGGCTAAAAATATCATCTTCATCAAACTTAGCATCCCCAAGCTTGGGACAAACATTAATTGCAGCAAATATATTTTCAAACTTGTCATTCTCATCAAACATAGCATCCCCAAGCTTGGGCCTTTTCATATCATAAGCATAATCACTCTCATCATTAATAGTGTGGATAGCACCAATAGTATAGCAATTATCATCATCACAATGAGTAATAAGAGCAACATCATTTGGGAGGGATACCTTTTTACCTTTGCTTATCCGTCATTTCTTTTTCTTCTTCACATCATGTGTGGGTTTAACCCTCTTTTTGGAGCTCCTTACTAATGAGATTGGTTGAATAGAAAGCTCCTCCTCGTTACCTGACTCATCATAAGAAATAATAGGAGGATATTGGGAAGTCTCTTACCTTTCATTATTATTCTATTCATCTTCTATTTGTTTTCTTTTCTTTATATACTTGGCAATATAAGGATTTTCAATGCAATTCACCGCACAATACATATAAATTTCCTCTAGATCAAAATCAAGAACTCTATCAAGGGCAAATTCTGGAATAACCTTAGTTATACGTTTCATTTCTTCATAACCCAAGAGCAAACTAAGTTCCTTATGATGTGCAAGGGAAATCAATTCATCACAATTTTTAGATACGATACGATCATGAAACAATTTGCATTGGGTACTGAAATGATCACGTTCATTGCAAAGTTCACAAGTACGGCTAAGAAAGTTTAAATTTTCAGCACAAACATCTAGCCTTTCTTGCAACCATTTAGTTTCCAAATACTTATGCCTCTTGCAAAATCTATCTTACATGTTTGGTATGTACTTGTAAACTCTATGCACTCCACAAAAATCGACATGCTTATAAGAGATATTTTCATCATGACTAGTGCAATCATCATTAGTACTATGGATATTCAAAGAGTTCATACTAACAACATTGCAATCATGCTCATCATTCAAAGATTTAGTGCCAAACATTTTAGAGACTTCTTCTTCTAGCGTTTGAGCACAATTTTCCTTTCCATCATTCTCACGAAAGATCTTAAAAAGATGAAGCGTATGAGGCAAACTCAATTCCATTTTTTGTAGTTTTCTTTTATAAACTAAACTAGTGATAAAACAAGAAACTAAAAGATTCGATTGCAAGATTTAAAGATACATATTCAAGCGCTAACCTCCCCGGCAATGGCGCCAGAAAAGAGCTTGATGTCTACTACACAACCTTCTTCTTGTAGACGTTGTTGGGCCTCCAAGTGCAGAGGTAGGACAGTAGCAAATTTCCCTCGAGTGGATGACCTAAGGTTTATCAATCCGTGGGAGGCGTAGCATGAAGATGGTCTCTCTCAAGCAACCCTGCAACCAAATAACAAAGAGTCTCTTGTGTCCCCAACACACCCAATACAATGGTAAATTGTATAGGTGCACTAGTTCGGCGAAGAGATGGTGATACAAGTGCAATATGGATAGTAGATAATGGTTTTTGTAATCTGAAAATATAAAAACAGCAAGGTAGAAAATGGTAAAAGTGAGCGTATACGATATTGCAATGCATTGAAACAAGGCCTAGGGTTCATACTTTCACTAGTGCAAGTTCTCTCAACAATAATAACATAATTGGATCATATAACTATCCCTCAACATGCAACGAAGAGTCGCTCCAAAGTCACTAATAGCGGAGAACAAACGAAGAGATTATTGTAGGGTACGAAACCACCTCAAAGTTATCCTTTCTGATCGATCTATTCAAGAGTCTGTAGTAAAATAACACGAAGCTATTCTTTCCGTTCAATCTATCATAGAGTTCATACTAGAATAACACCTTAAGACACAAATCAACCAAAACCCTAATGTCACCTAGATACTCCAATGTCACCTCAAGTATCCGTGGGTATGATTATACGATATGCATCACACAATCTCAGATTCATCTATTCAACCAACACAAAGAACTTCAAAGAGTGCCCCAAAGTTTCTACTAGAGAGTCAAGACGAAAACGTGTGCCCACCCCTATGCATAAGTTCACTGACGGTGTCCTGGACTAGGGGGTACTCACCATGTTGTCTCCCGACCAGCTGGATCAGGCCGAGGACCCCCAGGGCCATTTACTCATGGGCCAGTTCGGACAGCTGATGACATGCATGAGGAAGATTCCACAAGACTTGGTGATCAAGACAAGGACTCCTCTCCACCAACGTGTTCGGCTAGGACTCTTGTTATCCTAGGCCTCTTGTACATTATATAAACTAAGGCCAGGCTAGTCGATAGATCATTATGACATTACTCATCATACTTGTAGGGTTTAGACCACAACATACGATCTCGAGGTGGATCAACTCTTGTAACCCCTATACTCATCAAACTCAATCAAGCAGGAAGTAGGGTATTACCTCCATCAAGAGGGCCCGAACCTGGGTAAACATCGTGTCCCCTGTCTCCTGTTATCATCGATCCTTAGACGCACAGTTCGGGACCCCCTACCCGAGATCTGCCGGTTTTGACACCGACATTCACGAGGTCGCAGAACTCGCAAGTTTATCACCAAAACATACATCAAGTGGATCACGTGATATCCCATTGTCACCACAGATAAGCACATGCAAGACATACATCAAGTGTTCTCAAATCCTTAAAGACTCAATCCGATAAGATAACTTCAAAGAGAAAACTCAATCCATTACAAGAGAGTAGAGGGGGAGAAACATCATAAGATCCAAATATAATAGCAAATCTCGTGATACATCAATATCGTACCACCTCAAGAACACGAGAGAGAGAGAGAGATAAAACACATAGCTACTGGTACATACCCTCAGCCCCGAGGGTGAACTACTCCCTCCTCGTCATGGAGAGTGCCGGGATGATGAAGATGGCCACCGGAGAGGGATTCCCCCCCTCCGTCAGGGTGCCAGAACGGGTCTAGATTGGTTTTCGGTGGCTACGGAGGCTTTTGGCGGCGGAACTCCCGATCTATTCTGCTCTGTGATGTTTTAGGGTATATGGATATATATAGGCGAAAGAAGTTGGTTAGGGGAGCCACGAGGGGCCCACGAGGGTGGGGGGCACGCCTCCTCGCCTCGTGGCCACCTCGAGGCTTCCCTGTCGTCTACTCCAAGTCTCCTGGATTGCTTCCATTACAAAAATAACTCTCCCGAAGGTTTCATTCCGTTTGGACTCCATTTGATATTCCTTTTCTTCGAAACACTGAAATAGGCAAGAAAACAACAATTTGGGTTGGGCCTCTGGTTAATAGGTTAGTCCCAAAAATAATATAAAAGTATATAATAAAGCCCATAAACATACCAAACGAGTAATATAATAGCATGGAACAAACAAAAATTATATATATGTTGGAGACGTATCATTGCGAATGATAATTCCATGAGCATCTTGCTTGTTTTTGAATATCCACTTGGTTCCAATGACATTATGGTTCCCCGTTGGCCTTGGCACCAATCTCCATACTTGGTTGTGCTCGAAGTTGTTGAGTTCTTCATGCATGGCATTAAGCCAATCCGGATCCTCGAGCACCTCATAGACCTTCTGGGGTTCAACACAAGAGACAAACGCGTGATGTTCACAGTAGTTTGCTAATTGTCTACGAGTGCTTACCCCCTTTCTTAAGCTTCCAAGCACATTTGTCATGAGATGATCTTTGGTGGATAGCTTGGATGCAATCTTGGCGGCACGACGCTCTAATTCCTCCTCTGGAGAGTGTTGAGGAGCGGTTACTTGATCATCTTGAGCATTGTCTTGAGCTCGTTCTTGATCTTGAGTTTGCTCTTGATCTTGAACTTGCTTGGATGGGAGAACATGACCTTGGGCATCACTTGGTGATTCATCACCATCTTGAGATTGATCTTGCCCTTGGTCTTGTTCATGATGTTGAGGGCCTTCACTTTGTTCTTCGGAAGCGTGTGGGCCTTGGGTTGGTGATGGCTCCACATGAGTGGAGCATTGTCCTTCTCATTCGGCCACAAGGGGTTCCTCAATGGGTAGGATAAAACCAACTCCCATTCTTCTTACGGCTTGGGGAGGAATTTCATCACCTACATCACAAGTGCCACTTTGCTCCACTTGGGAGCCGTTATTCTCATCAAACTCCACGTTACATGTCTCCTCAATAAGTCTCGTGGACTTATTGAGGACACGGTAAGCATGGGAGTTTGTAGCATAACCAACAAATATGCCCTCTTGAGCTCTAGCCTCAAATTTAGACAACCGAACACCTTTCTTGAGAATGAAACACTTACACCCGAACACCCGGAAGTACTTGAGGTTTGGCTTGTTACCGGTGAGAATCTCATATGGAGTCTTGTTCAAGCCTTTGCGGAGATAGAGCCGATTGGATGCATGACATGCGGTGTTGATGGCTTTAGCCCAAAAGTTGTATGGAGACTTGAACTCCGCCATCATGGTCCTTGTCGCATCCATCAATGTCTGGTTCTTCCTCTCCACTACACCATTTTGTTGAGGGGTGTAAGGTGCGAAATATTGATGCTTGATCCCCTCATCACTAAGAAACTCGTCCAAGGTGTAGTTCTTGAACTCGGTGCCGTTGTCACTTCTTATTGTCAAGATCTTTGCATTGTGTTGAAGTTGAGCTTCATTTGCAAAGTCAATGATGGTTTGTTGGGTCTCGCTCTTCCTCTTGAAGAAATATACCCAAGTGTATCTTGAATAATCATCCACAATCACCAAGCAATACTTTCTACCCCCAAGACTATCAAAAGATGGAGGCCCAAAGAGATCCAAGTGAAGTAGCTCCAAAGGCCTCTTCGAGTAAATGATAGTCGTGGGAGGGTGAGCCTTTTCATGTAGCTTTCCTTCGATACAAGCACTGCAAGCACGATCTTTAGCAAAACTAACATTTGTTAGTCCATGGACATGGTCCCCCTTGAGAAGACTTTGCAAAGATCTCATATTAACATGGGCTAAACGGCGATGCCAAAGCCATCCCATGTCAACTTTAGCCATTAGGAATGTCGCGGTCTTAGTGGGTCGCTCCGAAAAGTTAATCACATAGAGACTGTTCTCGACATGCCCAACAAAGGCTACTTTAAGAGTCTTGCTCCACAAGAGGGACACAGTATCAACATCAAAGAAAGTGGCAAAGCCCATGAGTGCAAGTTGACGAACGGAAAGTAAATTGTATGCAAGGGACTCAAGAAGCATGACCTTCTTGATCGTGAGATCATGAGAAATGACAACCTTTCCAAGTCCCAATACCTTAGAGGACGATGCATCACCCCACTCGACATTGATGGGCATAGATGGAATCTTGTGAACATCCACCACCAAGTCCTTGCTTCCGGTCATATGATTAGTGGCTCCACTATCGAGCAACCATGATCCCCCACCGGAAGCAAACACCTACAAGAGATCAATGCTTGGTTTTAGGTACCCATTTTGTAATGGGTCCTTTGATGTTAGTAACAAGGGTCTTAGGAACCCAAATAGACCATTCAATGTACTCATAAGAAGAACCAACAAACTTGGCATAAACATGTCCATCACTAGCACGGCATAAT
Organism: Triticum aestivum; assembly: GCF_018294505.1. Taxonomy (NCBI): domain Eukaryota; kingdom Viridiplantae; phylum Streptophyta; class Magnoliopsida; order Poales; family Poaceae; genus Triticum; species Triticum aestivum. The sequence goes on from NC_057812.1 coordinate 211,562,339, forward strand.
ACATAAGAAGGGTTAAAGTCGCCAGCTTTATTGGGAGGGGTAGCATTGCCCTTCTTGGCATCACTACCCTTCACATTGCTCTTCTTCTTCTTCTTAGAAGCACCCTATCCCTCCTTCACAAACATTTGCTTGAGAGGGGGAGGTCGTTTGGCCTTGTCATCCTTCTTCTTGCTCTTGGACTTGGGTGTGAACTCAATTCCTTCCTTGGCCACAACTTCCTTTTGATTGCTCAAAAGGTCATTGAGGTTCTTCTCACCTTGTATGCACGACACAAGGCCTTTCTCAAGTTGCTTCTTCAACTTTGCATTCTCCTCAACAAGATGCACATGCTCACAACATGGGTTAGTAGCATTTGCATTATCAATTAAGACCATATGAGGAAAGGTGGCTTTCTCCTTGGTTAGCTTTACTTGGAGTTGATCATGAGACTAGCATGAGCACCCTTCAAGGCCTAGTGAGCCTTGTCAAGTAAGTCAAACTCCTCTTTGAGTCTAGCAAGATCAAACCCAAGCTTGGCCTTCTCGGAGTTTAGCACACGAGATACAACAAGAGCATGATCAAGATCTTTCTTTAATTTAGTGTGGTCACCGTTGTATGACTCCTCAAGAGCCAAACGAAGACCTCGCTCTTCCTCAAGAGCATTGGAAAGATCCGAGATCTCATCGGCATAGTCATGACTATGCCCCTCCATCTTAGAGATGGTATCTTCGTGAGCCTCAATCATGTCATTGGCTTCACCAAGTTGTTCCAAGAGAGCAACAAAGTGCTTCTTGGATTTCCCCTTGAGTTTACTCATAAAGGACTCAAATTCATTCTCCTCCACATTGGACCCCTCATGTTCATCAATGCAATCCGTTAACGAAGGATTATTAATGATGGTACTTTTGATGTTGGGAGTTACCTTGTTGGTGGCTTTAGCCATGAGGCATTTGGCAGTGATGTTCTCATTGAGTGAGTCGAAGAGACACACCCGTGGAGTTGTCGCAATGGCAACGGAGGCCATGGCAACCGACTCACCGTCTTCATCATCATCATCATCCTCATGGTACTCTTTTTGTGCCACCAACCCCTTGGGAGGAGTCTTCTTGATGAAGTTGCTCTTGTTGGGGAAAGACTTGGCCTTGTCTTTTCGGATGAGCTTGCCACCATTGTCTTCCCTTTTCTTATAAGGACATTCCGCAACAAAGTGGCTCACATTGCCACAATTATAGCAAGTCCTCACTAGTTGCTTGACCTTTGCGCCACTTGAGTTGTTCTTGTTGAAGTTGGGCCTTATGTTCTTCTTGCTCCAAAATTGCCTTGAAGCAAGAGCCATGTGTTCATGATAAGCATACTTTGTATCTTCGGGATTGCTCTCCTCTTCTTCCTCTTATTCCTCTTCTTCCACACTAACTGTGGCCTTCAAGGCAAGGGTGGGCTTCTTTGCTCTTTGAGAGCGTAACACCACATTGTCGGCGGTCTTGTCCAAGATGCTCATAGCCACAAACTCATCCAACACTTCACTTGAGGATAAGGTGTGGAAGTCCGGCCTTTGATGAATGACGGAGGACATGGCCTTGTGGTAAGGCATCATGGCCTTGAGGAATTTGCGCTTGATCCAATTGTCATCCGTATCCTTGCTCCCATGATCTCGGAGTGAGACCGCGAGAGTAGTTAATCTCCGATAAAGCTCACGAGGTTCTTCATCTTCTTTCATTGCAAACTCATCGGCTTCATCTTGCACCACTTCATAGTTGGAGTGTTGAATGCTTGCGCTTCCCTGGTAGAGGGACACAACGTGGCGCCATGCATCCTTGGCCACAGTGAATGGCCGGAGGTGAGCAAAATCTTCGGGTGGAATTGCATCTTGGATGATGTAGAGAGCATTCTCATTGAATTGATTGTCCGTGGCTTCTCTAGGGGTGAAGTTGCTTCGGTCATGTGGATAAAAACCTTCTTCAATGATTCTCCAAAGGTTAGTATTAACATGATTCAAATGACACTTAAAGCGATAAACCCAAGAATCAAAGTCCTCATTTTTTTACAATCTTAGGAGGAGGACCGGCATGATTCAAATGAGTGGAAGGAATCGGTCCATCATAAGTAAGTGGAGGTCCCACATGGGCAAAGATGTTGTTGCCAATTTTACCACTAGAAGAAGGAGCCTTTTCACTAGTAGATTCCCCTTGTCGGAGTTAGCATCCGTCACCTTGTTAGTGGGATCACCCACTTTCATCGGTGCAGTAGATAGTTTAAGCCCTTCTAAGAATTTATTAAACATGCTTTCAACCTTGGTCGTCATGGAGGTTTTCAATGTGTTCAAAGCCACATTGAATTCCTCATGAGAGACCGCGGTTCCCCCATAGGCCGTAGACAAGATCGGATTTGCACCGAGTGCTCCTCCTCACCGTCTACGGTGTCAACCATACTCTTCGGACGGTAAAGTCCTTAAGAAAGAGATGAGGCTCTCATACCAATTGAAAAGATCGATATAGTTGACTAGAGGGGTGAATAGGCAACTAACAATTTTTAGCTTTTCTTTATCAATTTAAACTTTGCATCAAAGTAGGTTGTCTAGATATGCAACTAGATGAGCAACCTATATGATGCAACGACAATAGGTAAACAAGCAAGCAAGGAAAGTAACACAAGATAAGCTTGCATGAGTAAAGGAATGAGATAACCAAGAGTGGAGCCGGTGAAGACGAGGATGTGTTACCGAAGTTCCTTACTTTTGAGGGGAAGTACGTCTTCGTTGGAGCGGTGTGGAGGCACAATGCTCCCCAAGAAGCCACTAGGGCCACCGTATTCTCCTCACGCCCTCACACAATGCGAGATGACATGATTCCACTATCGGTGCCCTTGGAGGCGGCGACCGGACCTTTACAAAAAAGGTTGGGGCAATCTCAACAACTTAATTGGAGACTCCCAACGACACCACGAAACTTCACCACAATGGAATATGGCTCCGCGGTGACCTCAACTGTCTAGGGTGCTCAAACACCCAAGAGTAATAAGATCTGCAAGGGATTAGTGGAGAAATCAAATTTCTCTTGGTGGAAGTGTAGATCTAGGCCTTCTCAACCAATCCCTAAAGGATCAACAAGTTTGATTGGCTAGGGAGAAAGATCGGGCGAAAATGGAGCTTGGAGCAACAATGAAGCTTAGGGGTGGAAGAGGTGGTCAACTCGGAGAAGAAGACCTCCCTTATATAGTAAGGGGACAAATCCAACCGTTATTCACCAACTCAGACTGTGTAGCACGGTACTACCGCGTCGAGGACGCGGTACTACGGCAAGGGCACACGGTACTACCGCAGGACCCCGCGGTACTACCGCCTGAGCAGCAGAAACCAGAACAACCCAGATGCGTTGAAGCAGAGGGCGGTAGAACCGCTGGCGCGGTACTACCGCTCCCCCTTGCGGTACTACCGCAAGGCAGGGATATTCCAGATTTTGGGAAGGTACAAACATATAAAAAATACATCCGTGGCAACTTCCGCTGAGTTGGGATCCATGCAAAAATCCGACACGGTAGTACTGCAAACCAGGAGCGGTACTACCGCGCGGGGTGCGGATGTAAAAAATTACATCTGCTCCTACTACCGCGCAAGCTACTGAGCCTGGCCAGAGCGCATGGTACTACCGCGTAGGGCGCGAATGTAAAAAATTACATCCGCCCTTACTACCGCAGTAGCAGCAGCGCCTAGCCTGAGGCCACAGTACTACCGCTCCAAGGAAGCGGTACTACCATGGGCACTTGCGGTACTACCGCGCCAGAGGCCGGTACTACCGCAAGGGCCTGCGGTACTACCGCTCCTAGGAGCGGTACTACCGCATGCCCCAGTTCAGCAATCAAGACATTTTGCATAAACAAGAAAAGATGGAGGATGCTCCAAAGTGCCAAAGGAAAGGCGGTGCAAAGGAATAGACGTGTATGTGATGATTCCATCCAAACCTTTCCAAAGCGGACCCCCTTTTAATAATACGGCTTTCCTACGACTCTAATCCACCGAAAAGAAACATAGAGAAACGCCGTATTCAATAGTCTTCGAGGGACACCAAATCGTCTTGTGCCTAGTGATGAAATGTCTGAAATACTCAATGCACACGATTAGTCCGCAAAAGTATTGTCATCAATCACCAAAACAACTAAGGGATAAATATGCCCTTACAACTGCAACAAAAAACTATTTCAAAAGTCTACATTTAATATAGTCTATTAGGCCTTGTACAATGAGAGATGTTTAAAGGGGTGCTTAGAAAAATAAATTAAAATTTTCTGAAGCACCGGTGCCTATTTCTACAGAAGAGATGCTTACTTAAGTGTCTACTCCGTACAAATAAGCATCGGTGCTTAAAAAAATTAATTTATTTGTCTAACCACCTTCTCTAAGCACCTCCAATTGCACAGGGCCTTAGGCCGCCTTCCTTGCGAGTCACGACTCCTCGTCTAATCACACCTTTTCCCCTGTACTCGCGGCCTCGTCTATCTCCACTTCACTGCACTTTTCCTTATTTATTTTCTCAGAAGACCACTATATTCTGCCTCTCCGTTCTGTTCTTGCCGTGTTCTATTTTTCCGCTCTGCTGTACATGGCGTCGGTTGCAGGCGAGGGGAGGAGCCGGGTGCTGGTGATAGGCGGCACGGGCTACATAGGCCGCTTCATCGTCGCCGCCAGCGCACGCGAGGGCCACCCCACCGCCGTCCTCGTCCGCGACGCCGCGCCCGCCGACCCAGCCAAGGCCGCCGTCCTCCAGGGATTCCGGGATGCCGGCGTCACCATCGTCAAGGTCAGCAGCCGTCGTACTCTTCTTATCCAGATCCTTGCTCTGTTTTTATCTCTCTTTTTATGAAAGTTAGTGGGTCCAACTTCTATCTAAGGATGGTGCCATTTTGGGTAAAAATGATAGCAGAAACAGTGATAAGAAATTCTCTGGATTGCTTCATGGCGGCTTTCTTTTTTCTTCTTGTCCCTTGTGGCGGTGCGCGAGTGCTAAACAAAGCAGCGAACTTGGTTTCTGTTGTGGCATATCTATGAACAAGACAGAAATGAGAGTAATGGAAAGGGGATTAGCCCGGTTAAAATAGATAAATTCAGCAAGACAAAAATCAAGGAAATTCGAGGTTTCAGACGAAAAAACAAAATCTTAGAAATATGCTAGAGCAAGGAGCCCTTCCATTCTGTTCGATTCAATCGATCAAATAAACAGTCATGTAAGATGACTTAAAGAACACCCTCTAAAAAAAGGACTTAAAGAAAGTAAAGATTAGGTGATTTGCTTGGATTATGTACAGAATTTATCTTTATCAAATCTGCTAGGCTTTTTAAGATTCTTCAGTGTTCAAGCCCCAATTTGCTGGGGACAAAAGGTATATGTTGTAACACAGTCGTTGTTCTGTTTGATAAAATACTGAAATGTGTTCACAAGGAGGTGGCAAGTCAACAATCTTTCGTGCCATTCAGGACTAAACTATCATGTTGGCAAGGATGATAGCCATCCCTGATTGTGTCGTTACCCCGTGTTGATTACTAAAATAATGACCTCAAGATATAAGTTTGATTGGATGGTGATGTATAACTGTTACATTACTGTTGGATCATTAGGGTGATATGTATGATCATGAGAGCCTGGTGACAGCCATTAAATCAGCAGATGTTGTGATCTCGGCCGTGGGTTATCAACAGCTACCGGATCAAACTCTCATTATCTCGGCAATTAAGGAAGTTGGGCATGTAAAGGTAATTTCCAAAGTCCCAATCATCAATATCAAATTGTTATGTGTGCACACCTTATGGCTTACTGTGAATACTTTAGCTGATAATATAGTTCGAAAATTCTTTGTTATTGATGATTATGCAATAAATGATGGGCTGTAAATTGCAACGAACTGTGCACCCTAAACTCTTATGTGGAACAATTTGTGAATTGCATTTTCTTCAAGTATTCGTATTTTGCTGATGAGAACACTAGTCATTTTGGTACTAAGAAACTGGTTTGACAACTTAGGCTGTTCCCTGCCTTCCACAACATGGTGGACAAAAAAATCATTCAGATGGACGGGAATTAGTTGTGGTTATTTTGTTCAAAACATGTTGAATGTGCCCCTTTTCATATCTGATAGACTGATACCATGCATTCCTCGTGTCATTATTATTTTTCTACAGCAGTTCTTACTGAACTCTGATATTGATGAGCTTCTTGCAGAGATTCTTCCCATCAGAGTATGGTAATGATGTGGATCGTAACCATGCAGTTGAACCTGCAAAGACAGTATTCGGTGGGAAAGCTCATATAAGGCGTGCCATTGAGGCTGAGGGGATTCCCTACACATATGTCTCTTCCAACTTCTTTGCTGGTCGTTTCTTGCGAAGCCTTGCGCAGATTGGGGTCACGGAGCCTCCAACCGAGAAGGTTCTCATTATGGGTGATGGAAATGTAAAAGGTAGATCTGATCAAGATGCCCTTAATATGATTGTACAGTTTTACGATATGAGAAATTAATCTCTATTTTGAGAACGGAATTTAAATCAAACAAGGACTGGGATTATGGCTGCACTCTTATGTGTGTATTTTCGACAATAGGAATCTTTGCGGCGGAGGAAGACGTGGGAACCTACACTATTAAAGCTGTAGATGATCCAAGGACCCTGAACAAAATCCTATATCTGAGGCCACCAAGTAACACTTTGTCCCATAATGAGCTTGTCTCACTCTGGGAGAAGAAACTTGGTAAGACACTTGAGAGGGTGTACCTCCCAGAGGACGAACTCCTGAAGAAGATTCGAGGTCAGAGTAAAAGCCTTGTTTTACTCTTATAATGTTGTAGTTGCCGTCTATACTTATCTTTTGTACTGATTTTGCTCTCTCGGGTATGTTTCAGAGTCATCAGCGCCGCTGAATGTAGCACTGGCAATCAGCCACTCTGTCTGGTTGAAGGGGGACCACACTAACTTTGAGATCGACCCATCATTTGGAGTTGAAGCCACTCAGCTTTACCCTGATGTGCCTTACATTACCGTGGATGAATACCTAAATAGGTTCCTTTAAACTCCTAAATCCTATCGTCGCCAATATTCATATACTTTGAATAAATGTTGGAGGTTATGTATTTTTACTAGAATGGCACGTGAATTACGTAATCAGAGTGTGAGACCTCAATCATGTGAGGAATGCATCTTGCATTCCCTTGAGCTTAGAATATATAAACTGAGGTTGTATAAATTTGGAAATTTTAGCTTGATGGAACATGATACCGTATGTAACAGCCCGGGGGTTTACGCCAAGTTAGAAATTGTTTGTTATTTAATTTTTGCATCATAAGCATTACTGCATTAACTTCGCCATTTTGTTAAATGATGAATAAGTGTCACACGCCAAAAATCTGAAATGAGATTTTTTTTACTCTGTTCTGCCTTTTTTGGGGGGATCTATTTGAAACCTACTTGGATTTTGGTATGAGATGAAACTTGAGTTTGTCATGGTTGATCCTACATCCAGGGAATATTGTTGCCCATATTCCAATGCCTGGAATTCATCAAATCTTTATTCCTTCTTTGTTAAAACCTAATTTTCATATTTGGGAATGATTATTTTCTTCCTAGCATTACAAAGGAGCTACCATTTCTAGACATGAGATGATTCCACCAAAATTCTTAGACACTCACTGAGACTTGCAAAGTCCCAATATATAAATATATTGGCCAACCTTGATCAATATATTTCATTTTTTAAATTCTTTTATTTCCTGCCCTTCTTGGGGGGGGGAATTTATAAACCATATTTATGGCCCTGTCAAAATTCTCATAATTCAGTATAGCATTTTTATACCAATGTTGATCTTTGGTAAAGGTTTCAGCCCCAAGATCATCCTATGAAATACCCTTCCTTTATAACCTTCCAAATTAGCCAAAACACACCTTTGTACTAGAGCTTATATTTCTAGACCAGATCAAACACCCATGGTAGCTTTCATATGCCATATAAGAACTCTGTACGAATTTCGGCCCCAACCTTGATGCCTAAAATTATTTTTCTTCATAACCTATGCAAAGTGCATTTTTGCCACTTGCACTACCAACCATATTTCTAGCCATGGTAAAATCCTAAAAAATTCAGATTGGCCTTATGATGCCTAATTTGATCGATGGTAGGAAGCTCGTCCACGTTTTCTTCTGATTTGTGGGAATTCAGACGTGCAAACCGCTCCGTGGATGTTTGGTGGACGACGTTGAAGGGCTCAAAGTGTTCGGACAACGCGGTCCAGACATTTACGAGCGATTTGATGATCGGCGTTGGAGATGCCCTTATTGTTAATATAAAAGATAATGTTTCACACCACCAAATCTCATTGAAATAATTGCAACTGATTCCGCAACAACTTGCCGGGCATAAATAAAATCTTTATATACTTTATTTATGTTATTATGTAAACAGATGAATATGAATAGAAAAAGGTTTGGGGAGTAAAGTTTTGCAAGCCCGTCAACATGTACTACTCCTAGAAAAAATAATTAGTAGGAGTTTAGGGGAAAGGCAGAGATGCTCTACCACGCAGCAAATCGCCAGCCGTGCAGATCGGAGAATCGCAATCCGATCCCAAATCAGGCCCCAGCACCAGCGTGCCCAACGTGGCGCCGGCAGCGGGGCACACGACACCGCTATGGAAATGGAATGCAAGTCAACACACCTCACTTCCACTGTTTGCCCGTCCCCACTACCAGCCTAGCTACATACACGCACCAACCCATGGGCCATGATCCACCCATCCCTCCATCCGTCGCGGTTCCCCCTGCTGAGCTCCCGATCTCTGCTCCGAGGCGTCGGCAATGGAGGTGCTCTGCATCGGGACGGCCGACACCAAGCTGGAGGAGCTGCTCTTCCTCGCCACTCGCCTCCGCTCCAGCCTCGCCGCCTCCGCCTCCGCCTCCGCCCCAAAGGTACTGCTACACTTACACTGTCCGCCTATCTTCTCGTCCCCGCCTGCAACTAGGTGAGGAGTTCAGCTATCCATTCGCATGCTTGAAGCGATCGTCCAGAATGGGGTGAACACGCATTTGGCGTCACCTACTTTAGAAACTACTATAACTACAGTGCAGTTTTGAGGGAGTATTCCTTCACTGAACGCAGAAACCGGAGTTCCTTCTCTGAACGTGCAAACTGCGTCATAGCATTGGGAACTACAGTAGCAGGGTAACATATGGATTATGCTATTTCTCATCTTGTGTTCTTGGAACTAGTTATTATATTTCCGGTTGGTAATTCTGGGATTGCCATATCATAAAAAGAGCGATGCTTCTAGATTTGAAGTTTAACGAAATCATGTGATCATGCGCTCTTCCGGTTTAGCAGTTGTGTTGCGTTTTTAGCCTATGGAAATTCCCTGTGGCTGCTTATTGAACAGGTGACAACAGATGCCATGTCTAATGTTTTGCTCAAGGAGTTCTTATGCAACTTTCACCAAAGTACATTTCCTGCTTAAGGCTCAGAGTACATGAGTCCTTCATTAATTTGTGTTATCCACATACAATAGCCTTAAATATCGATCGTCTACTCTCAGTAATAGACAATCATTCGCCAAGTATCAACAATTGCTACTCCCTACGTTCCATAATTCTTGTCGTGGTTAAACATTGGAGCATCCAAACTGCTGAAGCAGGACACATCTTTATGTGCACCTGTGTGTAGTGCACCCTTGGAGTTGCCCTGTAGGTTTATTATTTGTTTTGTTAACTCGAGCATAACATGTGGTCTATTGAAATGGTAGGTTAAAGTAAGCATAGTGGATGTCTCCACAACTAAAACAGTACCAACACAAGATTCTAAAGATATTGCAGTTATTGCAAGAGATACAGTTCTCTCATGCCATCCGGATTCCAGCCAGCAAGATCTTCCAGATGACAGAGGTGAAGCGATTGCGCTTATGTCAAAGGCCCTTCAGAGCTTTCTGAAAAACAGATATGAGGCCGGCACCCTGGTTGCTGCTGTTGGCCTAGGAGGAAGTGGAGGAACCGCACTAATTGCCCCTGCTCTAAGATCCCTACCACTTGGAGTGCCTAAGCTTATTGTATCCACTGTTGCTAGTGGCAATACTGCACCCTATGTTGGAACATCTGACTTGGTATTGTTTCCTTCAGTTGTTGACATATGTGGAATAAACAGTGTCAGCCGTGTTATATTGTCGAATGCTGCTTCAGCTGTTGCCGGATTGGTATGTGGGATATTAATGGCTTCCAGTGAATCAGATGAAACAGACACAAAGCTGACTGTTGGAATTACAATGTTTGGTGTTACCACACAATGTGCAAATGCGGTCAAAGATAGACTGAACAAAGAAGGGTATGAGACGCTTGTATTCCATGCCACTGGTGTCGGAGGCAAAGCAATGGAAGAACTAGTTAGAGGTGGTTTCATACAGGTAATTAATACTTTCATGTGGTTTTGTACGGTTTTGCCCTTGTCTATTTTTCTATAAGATTTTGTTCTTGTGGAAACTATGTTTTTCAGTTCCTGAACTCTGATGGTAAACTCATTGCCAGACAGAAACTCCACTGGTGTTAATTTACTGTCTGTAGAGTTTTTCATCTTACTTCCATTTGGTTGCATGTAGGGTGTATTGGACATAACAACAACAGAAGTTGCGGATTACATTGTTGGAGGTATCATGGCATGTGATGAGACCAGGTTTGATGCGGTTATAGATAAAAAGATTCCTCTGGTTCTCAGTGTTGGGGCCTTGGATATGGTTAACTTTGGAGCTCATGATACAATACCTGCTGCTTTCTCAGACAGAAAGATCCACATACATAATGAACAGGTTACACATAGCATATTTTCCTATTTTGGACCTTGTTTTGCTTCCTAAATTTACTTGGTCTTTGCCAAATTTTATTTATGATGTATATATTTGCTATGAATACTGAATCATAAATATATTGTTAGGTTAGCACAGTGATATGTTTACCAGATTAATATGCTAGGATATCATTACAGACAATGCTATTATGGTACCAAGAGTAAGGTTGTGGATATATGTACATAGATTGGTAGATATATAAGAGAGGGGTAGGATGAAGGAAGAATTCACATTTTTAAAAAAACAGGTGTCTCTAACAACACGTGTCCTTCTGAACAAGAGTCTCTAACAAGTAAATCCATAGACGAGACATAGTCTAGTCAAACACTATTTCTAACAACCCAACCTATCCCTAAAACAGTATCTTATCTTTAAAGACAGATCTATCGTTATACTTGAATACTCTTCTTATGCACTGCCCACGAATGTGATCCAAATTTGTGAGATTCGACATGAGTGCGCACAGGGTACATGAATGTGATAGAGCATACCGAAATATTGACCACGGCCAAATTACGCAAACGAGAAAAAATGGCAAAGCTGGCCGCGAATTTTTCAAGCACAAGAGCATGACCTCAGAAGAGTACAACGGATTGTCACTCTCCATTCTCCACAACCCTCTCAGACCTTTTGGGACCCTTGGATCCTGTCTCTATAAAAGACTATTGAGCTAATCGAACATAGCATCTAATCCTCTGTTTCTTGGACCTTGATTTGATTTGCGCAATTGCTTGCATTGAGATCATCTGGCCATCTCCTCAAGAGTTTATATAGGCTCCCACTTGTCCTCTTCTAAAGCAAGTAGACTACGTGTCCTAGTAGGATTCCTCGGGGTACCACACCTGTTTGAGTCCTAATAAGATTAGGATTAGAATCGCCATATTCAGTTGAGAAAATCCATCTGTTACATGCAAGCTGTAATTATTACCTTACAAGTATGTATTTTATGTGCCTTTATTTATGAGGATTTCACATTTCCTAATTTTCTTGCGGTGAGTAAAAGACCATGTAATTCTTTCAGATTTCGTTGATGCGGACGACCGTGGAGGAGAACAAGAAATTTGCTCAGTTTATTGCTGACAAGCTGAACAAGTCTTTATCTACAGTTACTGTTTGCCTTCCACAGAAGGGCATCTCTGCAATTGATGCACCTGGAATGCCGTTTTATGATCCTGAGGCTACATCTGCACTATTGGATGAGTTAAATACTCGTCTTGTCAAAACTGAGAACAGACAGGTTTCTTCATGTTACATAATATGTTAGTTGCATCGCTAGAATATGAATAGAAAGGGTCATCGAATGAACTAAGCTGATTGGCTTGTTGACAGCTGAAGCTGCTTCCTTATCATATAAACGATCCTGAATTTGCCAATGCCTTGGTGGATGCATTCTTGAGTATGGATATAAAGGCCTCTAGTGCCATAACTCAGAAAAACAACATGGTCCTACCAAAGCAAGACACAAATGAAAAGGAATCTTCTTCAGGACAGAAGACTTCAGATAGTTCTATCATATGGAGACCCCCAGTGGATTTCCCTGATGCAAGACCAGGTTAGCGGTGATTCTGTTCCCATCTTATGCGCCCAAATTTTATTATGCCCACACAAACAGACTGTTTATTGAATCACTTGTTTTAGTTTCTTACAAAAAAATCGTGGAAGGTTATCTGGTATGTACCTTGTTATCTGCTATGCCACCTTACAGAAAATCCTTCAGGGTGAAGTTCTTATTTCGTTTTTGTTCTCATGCTTCATACCTAGGCTTGTCAGAATTTTTGTGTCTCCAATGATCCAAGAGGTCAAGATAGTTGTGAGTGACAACTCCTTTGGGGCTGTGCTTCAAGCATCTGTAGTACGCTTCACCGTTTGATGTTGTCCACCTTTCTCTAATCTTAGTATCATGTAATTATTGTGGGGTTGTCTTGGCGAAGACCGCAAGCACTGGCCCAAGGGCGCACAGAAATGGTGCCAGCACTTAGGCACAATTCTGACTTGGGAACAGAAGTCTCTATTCAAAGAGATTTCATTGTGTTCCAAAGGATTCATGTAGTCCTGAAGAAACTCAACGTAGCTGGGGATGAGCTCAACATGCACATGGGACAAGCTCGGCGTACATGCCTAACCTTTATGATATCAACCACAAAATACTTGCTATTGTCACCTATTACCTCTCTACTGCGCCAAATCAGAAATGTTCGGTGTCACCTCACGTGTTCGCTGACAAATTAGGATTAACTCCAGCTATTAGTAAGTGCGCTAAGTTTTAGTCTATTTGCAGTACAGTATGATTTTACAAAGGGGTAATGTCAAAACTCTAATGATCTTACACATTATAGTACCCGTGTGCATGGATGAAATAACTGTCAAAGGTCAGAAGTTTGGCATTAGATTCTAGGGCATAATAAGCATTCCGAACCCTCACGTGATACCACACAAGTTACATAAATTTCATAATTTTATTTTCAGCTCATTGTCTCCTTGTTTGGCATGACATGTTAAAGGGCGTTCGTCATTCATTTCAGTTCTTGAGATCTATTGACACAATTCTATACCCTAATGATTCTAATTGCTCACTCTTCAATGATGACAGAAACTTTGCAAAAAACAAAGTCAATACTACATAAGTTAAAGCAACAAATCGGTGAGGGTATTCCTGTAATTGGAGCCGGTGCTGGTACGGGCATATCCGCGAAGTTCGAAGAAGCTGGTGGGGTTGATCTGATTGTGTTGTACAATTCCGGGAGGTTTCGTATGGCTGGAAGGGGCTCATTAGCAGGGCTCCTACCATTTGCTGACGCAAATGCAATTGTACTTGAGATGGCCAATGAAGTGTTGCCTGTAAGTTTTTTTAGTAGTGGGGTTCATTCTTTTGTTTTTCTATTATCTGACTTGAGTATAGCTGGAAGTTAATGAGGTGCTAATTTAGGTCGTTAAAGAAGTTCCTGTTCTTGCTGGGGTTTGCGCTACTGATCCATTTCGTAGAATGGATTACTTTCTTAAACAGCTAGAAGCCATTGGATTTTGTGGTGTCCAAAATTTTCCTACGGTTGGTCTGTTTGATGGGAACTTCAGACAGAACTTGGAAGAAACTGGAATGGGCTACAGGTATTGATTCACCACATCCTTATTTTTCGGATACATGTGTTATCCATGCCATGGCATGGACATAATATGCATATGAAAAATTCTGGGCTGAATGTAGGATATGGATTCTGTTTCAGTGACTTCACAAATCGTAATGGTTAGTTTCCTTATTTAGTTTTCTGCTGAGGGCAAGATTTGCATGTCTGAATTCTGAAATCTTGCTAAATTCCGCATTTGAGTGTGTGTTCAAAGAAATTATGTTAAATTGATCTTGGTCTTTTGCCAGCATGGAAGTGGAGATGATCTCAAGGGCTCACAGCATGGGTTTCCTGACGACCCCGTATGCTTTCAATCCAGAAGAAGGCGCTGCCATGGCCAAGGCCGGAGCGCACATTGTAGTCGCGCATATGGGCCTCACAACAGCTGGATCGATCGGCGCAAAGACGGCCGCCACATTAGATGACAGCATTGTCCGGGTTCAAGCCATTGCCGATGCCGCGGTCGGCGTCAACCCTGACATCATCGTTCTCTGCCATGGAGGTAAGCAGTCTCTGCTTCATGCAGACCTCAAGTAACAGATATGGTGTCTTGATAAATCATGTGATTCTGATGCACAATTCCACCATCAGGTCCCATATCAGGGCCCCGAGAGGCGGAGTTTGTCCTGAAGAACACGAACCGGGTCCATGGATTCTACGGCGCCTCGAGCATGGAGAGGCTGCCGGTTGAGCAGGCCATCACAAACACCATGAGGGAGTACAAACGCATGTCTCTGAAATGAGGTTCGGTGGCTTTACCAGGTGGGCGGATGAAGCGCGCCCGGCGTTCGTCAGGCTGTTGTCACATGTAAATTGTTACTGAAGGTGCCTTGTGCGTTTGAACATATAATAAAAGATACCGACGAAACTATAGGGTGTGTGACGTGGCATGCCGTCTCGTTGGTCCAGGCGGTCATGCATTACAGGATGCCCATCAATGAGATATGATCTTTTCCAGGCGGTCATACATTACAGGACGCCCATCAATGTTTTTCACTAACCCAGTTAACCGAATAACCTTTTGCCCTTCCTTAGACCAGCTAATGAGCCCATGTGTTTCATGCTAAACAAAATCGCTCCAATAACATTGGGTAATAAGCAGCTATGAGAAGCTCTACCCTAAAAAATATAAAAATATGAGAGGCTCCCCATAAGTCCAGAAATTCCGTACTCAGACACACATAAAGGCAACAGCATGACAGAACGCGCGACACAGATACACAAAGAGCGTACCCTCAATTTGAAATAGCAAGCTTACAGAAACAGTAAGGACGCCCAGGCCTAAAGCTTCTGGATTAATAATTCGTCAACTGTCGAAGTATGACCATGCTACGTGCTACTCCCTCCGTTCCAAAATAAATGACTCAACTTTATATTAACTTTAATACAAAGTTAGTACAAAGTTGAATCATCTATTTTGGAACGGAGGGAGTACATTGGAGAAAGCATGCAGCATATTGCTTGCTAATCCCACAATGCTATCATCTGGACTGTAGCTATAAAGGATAATCTTAGGTGTTTCTTTTAGGAGCAGACCTGACACGGATACTAGGCATACTACGCGAACTACCATTACATTTGTACACATTGTCAGAGGCAAGTAAGGCCTTCCAGCGGCGTTCAAGAGGCAAGCAACATGTCACCACCCAGTTCATCAATGGCTTTGTCGAGCTTGGACAGCATATCTAGGGAAAGCAGCAGTACTTAATCAATACAAGTGTGTGAAACGAGGTTCAGTTAACATAAATAAAAATACATGGAATAGGTTTTCAAATTGGCATGTGTCAGTAACAGCCTAAGAAAGGCAGTTATTTATCAAGCATACTAATGTGCAAGAATATTCCCATGGGAAGGAGAGAAAACATACCATGAAAAGAGTCATCCCCCACATATGTCTACAGCAGTAAAAGTAAAACAGAGCATGTTAGGACATACAAGTTGGTTTGGAGGCTTTAAGAACCAAGGCAGAACAATTTTGACAAGCAACATACCTCTATCCCTGCCAAAATATCACGTGTTACGTCACTAACATCAATCTCTTTACCAGCACCCTTTCCTTTATCAGCAACCGAATTTCCACCGGCAGCTGCAGTAGCAACAAGCATTGCTGACAAGTCAGAAAAAGATGGAATGAAACCATCACAAAAAAAAGTAGCAATGTAATAAAATTATCTGTACCATCAAGCCGAGTGTCCAGTATGTAGGCCTGCAAAATTTGCAAATATTAAGAAAATTTCCTTGGAGACCACTTGTGGGATTTACAAATAACCAAGCATTACCTTTTCAGGAGCATGATCAGTTATAGTTGCTGGAAAGGGTCCTCCATCTGTGTTACATGTGTGAACAGTCATTGATAATGGACCAGCAAAATTCAAAATGAAGATATTTGTGGTTTCAATGTCAATTTATCCTATCATGATTTGCCGACCTCTCTCAATTTTAACTGAACCAGAGTAACCCTCAGGGAAACCAGAGTAACCCTCAGGGAAGCCAGAGTAACCCTCAGGAAAACCAGAGCAGATGCTATTGATATTTGTAGCAATGGGAGATTGAAGAACAGGCTGATCTGGTTCCATGTGGTAGCCAACAGCAGGTGCATCTGTCCTGTGATCAGAAGTTGGCTCCTCAAAGCTTACCGCTTCATCAGGCCTAGGCATAGAATATGATGTTAGCAAAGGAAGTATTCCCGCAAGCTACAGACGTGATCATTTTCTTTACTTATTACCTGTATTGAAGTCCATTAGAAGGAATATATTCAGATGATGATGAATCTTCATGCTCACACATATAGTCGCTTCCAGATGGCATGATGTCCATGGTGTTGCTTGAGAGTTCCTTTAAAGTCCATCAAACAAATGCATTTCGTGTTTGAGAGAACATAATACTTTACAAAGTGAAAGGAAAATCATGCCTAATACAGTAATACTTATTTTTACTTGCTCTATCACTCTTGAGAAAATCTAAGCTAACACAGTAGTAAATATTATTACTTGACTCCCATGTAAGCAAACTTGCACCAATGCATTCTAAATTGGGCAGAGATAGTAACTAGCACCACTGCTATGGCATAAGTAAAGTACCACACAACAAAGTGATCAACAAAAATAAGCGAAATTCAGTAACACGTAGTCAGTATGTGAAAATCTGAAAAGCATCCTAAATAGTCTTATCCAGTCCATTATGGTACTCCTGTTCACACATTAAAGCAGGCAAGCAGGGAGGCGCTGTATACCATCGATAAAGAAATAAATAAAATCCTTCAAGAAAAGTGCAAATTAAATAGTACTTCAGAAATGGTCGTGAGCATTTTCAAGGTTGTTGATCAACCTCTACTAGTATTTTATTTATTGTGAATCTAAAACTGCTTCAGATTATTTTTTATGTACAAGATAAAACATGTTTATCTTATCCAGTAAGTTCACATGCAAAATAAGCACATAAAATGAAAAGGTGTCACAACAGTACTACAGTATTAGCAAGCCACTGGATACAGAGACAGAAATCATAAAACACAAGAGAGCATTCCAATGAACACAAATACAAGAAAGAAGTTTGTATGCATGGCATGCGGAATTGTCTCCAGAGACATACATAACTGTGCTGAGCCACATATGAACAGCATCTGAAGATAAGAGAAGGATAGGAAATTGCACCTTCACACTATTCAAGAATGATTCTGCATCACTGAGGCGAGCGAAACGTACAGCAAACTTCTGGACCTGCAGAGAAATCGGTGGTATATAAATTTTGCCAATAGAAATGTGTTCTAAGTAATTTTGCGTGTAGAAGCATCCATGTGAGCAATTTGCAACAAAGAAATTCCTTTTCATTCAACTAATCAGTCATCAGAATCACATTTAGCGATGCAAGGAAACATGCCTGTTTGGACCTATCACAAAAGCTCACGAACACCACCCTGCTCCCTCTAACTGGGCACTCTGTCACGCATGCAACCTGTGGCCATGAGAAGTTGAGGATAGACACATAGTGCTCCTCCTGTGCCATGAAAATAGACCTCAGCGTTGAGTTGTTCGGACAGAAAAGAGAATGTATGACGAAACAGAAATGAACATTGCGTTCAAGTTCGCAGCGTATCCTCATTTCTCCAACCTCCATAACTTCTATCAAATAATATTAGATCAAGAGTTGTAAAAAAAAATAGCAGTGGGAGAATTTGTGGGCAGATGAGCAGTACTTAGGTATGAACACAATACGTCAATACCACATGCAACCATGAAATTGTTCAGCCGACACAATTCAGTTCAAACTTTCAACTTAAGGAATTTCCAGGGTTGCCCCTTATATACATTATTAGGGGCCATAATGCAATGAATACCAATCTTGCTCTGACCAAAGTCCATAAATGATTCAAGGTATTATGTGTTTTCCTCCACATGTAGCAGTTCGGTGACATGAAAGTGAGAACTACTGGGTAACACCCATGCAGAGAGTTCTTCCACCTTTGTGAGCATTCATTGTTGGCCTTCCACTCGCATCACCTTTCTAGCATTGTGGAGTAATTCATTATTTCCAAATAGAACTATAAGATGCAGCACATTTGTAGGTTTCCGTGCAGAACCAAAAGGTCCTAAACTAAAATAGTAAAACTGATGCACAACGAATATAATTGCGCATAATACAACGATCGATGCAATTATACGAAAATATGACGAAAAACTATACTACATGAAAAGATGCAGCATCATGGTTGGCTACGACAAAATAAACAAATGTGAACAGCAATAATTGAGGAAAACGACATTAAATCGAACAAAATACAACACAGCATAATCTCACAAACACTGAATTAATTGTTTGGGTAACCTTTGGGGCATCAATCAGTTCTACATGCGTATTTTATTTCAAACGTGAGGAAAATCAACTGAGAGCCAGAGGTGGTTAACTGGCTATGATCCTGTCTAGCAATGTTGTCACAGTCAAAGTGCTAGCCAACAAACAACCATGATTAATAGTATTATTTACGCTCCAACACAATGCACAGACACACAGTCCATATCGCAAACTCTTGAAACGAATCAATATCAGAGCACCAACACATGGAAGAGCAATGCTGGGTGCCTGGGTCACCAACCGCTCGATCTAATGCAACAATCTTAGAGCTGCCAAATTACACATGTGCACAGGTCGACCCATGCGTGCGCTCGGAACCAGCATCCTCTGAGTTTTAGAACCAAACCAATTAAGAGCAGAAAGTTCTGGAACCAACTAATTCAGCAGAAATGGGTCGGCGCACGGAAAAAACCTTAACCCCAGCAGTAACAAGCATTTTTCGAATGCGATCATCAAACATGCTTAGCTAGAGGGCAAGCAAACAAACATGTAGCAACGCATTCGAAAATGAAAGAGGAGGGGGGAAGGGGGTCGGCGCGGTACGGACGTAGACGACGTCGCCGATGGAGACGGTGAGGACGCGGGCGGCGAAGGAGTGGGTGGGGCGAGAGATGCAGAGGGCGGCGGGGGAGGCGGCCAGGAGCCAGGTGCCCTGGTGGAGTTGCTTGCCGCGGGATATGTAGCGGAGGCCGGGGGGCGGCGGCGTCGAGGGGGCGCGCCGCGGCTTCGCGAAGTAGCGCGCGAACTCCACCTCCCACCTCTGCCTCCGCCGCTTGCCCCCCGCAGCCTCCTCCGCGCGCGACGTGAGCCGCTCCCTGCTCCTGCCGCCGGCGCCCGCCATGGCGACGACGATGACGCCGAGAATGCGGTACGGAGCGTTCGCCGTTTTGGGGGCGTTGGGGTTTTGAGAGCGGAATTCGGTGTTGAATGGTGAAGGTGGATGTAGCAATTCGCTTGCGTTCTCAGCAGGTGTTTTTTACAAGAGTCCTGAACCAAATGAAAATTGCACAATGTGCTAAAATGGATATGAACATAGGGTTGGAACTGGTTTTTAGAGAAATTTTTGGCCTTTTTAAGAAAACAAGTATGTTTGTATCCAAATCATGGAATAATACAAAGTCCTTCAGCACGCTAGTACAGATTCTGACATGGCAGGTTCTCTAGAAACTGAAAAAGATGTTGGACTTATCAACATTTACCAGTTGCCCCAAAGCGGCACAGTAAGAATCCACAACTGATTTCAAAGACTTGGCATCGTAAAAATTAGCTGGCATGAGGATAACGAGTCCTTAGAAGAGTGAAGATTGGTGATAGCAGGGACATCTTTGCAAACATTCGCTCTAGAAATATTTTCATTCTCGTCAGCATGCGTAAGAAAGTAGTCCGACCCTCCGTGCATAACAAATATAAATAAGGAAATAAAGGATTTCCATGCATTAAACCTTTTGTAGGTTTGAAATCCTCACTTTGTTGCATGTTAAATCGGACTTGGTATTTAACTGTGGATACACATTACATAGTAAAAATTGACTCAATTCTTCTGGAAGCCAAGTTTCAACATAATCCCCTTTAAGAAAGACCACTCAACCATATCAACAATGCATACCAAGTTTGATAGTATACAAACCCTCCTTGCCTTCTCTCTTGTTTTTAATTGTATGAAAGCACTCATAAGCCAGTAAAGCATTGTTTGTAATTATTCTTCCAGTCACAAAGCACTTTGAGTTGGACTAATATTCTCTAGCAGAAAAACCCTTCAAACGAGTATCCACTTTTTTTGCAACAATCTTGTCGGCGTTCTGGGAACGGGGGTCCCCAAACTTGCCTGCATGCGGCCTGCGGCGTGGCTCAAAGGGGGCCCGGCACGGCCCATCTTCACCAACACAAGACTCAAGACCCTCGTGAGGGGCCAAGCCTCGCGGGGCGGACGACGTGGAGCTTCCTCAGGCGCGGCCTCGTCAGGCTGGCTCACGAGGAGGCGGAGAAATCAAGGCGGGGTACCTCGCGAGGTGCCCGTGACGCAAGCCATGACGACTCAGGGCGCCAGGCGGGTGCCAGCCCGCGCAGCGTCCTCCTTTCCTCTTTGGTGCAAAGGGAGCAAGCGCAGCCGCGGAGTACCGAGGCATCAGGCAAAGATTGCCATTTCGGTGCAACAAGACCAAGACCAGGAGGACTACGAGACGGAGGTCACCGTGGAGCCCAAGACGGCGTCATCACCAGAGCTTTGCGCAAGTGAAGACTACTTTTGTCAGGATAGCTGACACTTGTTGTCCCCCTTCAAATTAGCCCGCCATTGTTGGCTCCCTTCCCGCTCAATATTTGGGAAGAGGACCAGGGCCTTTATAAATAGGACCAGCCGCCCACAGAGCAAGGGGATGGAAAAAAGGAAGGGAAGGCTCGATAGAGAGGTTGGAAGCATAGAGAGAGAGAGAGAAAGGTGACTAAACTCCTCCCAGCAGTTCATCGCCCCAGCCAAGAGCAGACCCTCGCGAGGCTGTTCTCCCTTGTATTGTTCATCATCATCAGCCCCAAGAGGCAATCCACCCACCACACACTGGAGTAGGGTATTACACCACAACGGTGGCCTGAACCAGTATAAACCTTGTGTCTCTTGTGCAGTTCTTTCAGTAGTCTAGATCCTTGCGAGACGGAGAGGTAGAAGACGTAATCTTCGCGCGCACCCCAGAGTTCGAACCTTAAGGGTCTGCCGAAACCCGAAATTCGACATTTGGCGCGCCGGGTAGGGGTGCGCCGGAATTCGTCTTCCACCGCTCCGTTCTCCTCCGACCATCACGCTCATGTCTGACGCTCGACGAGCCCGCGCGGAGCGCCGGGCCGCCCCCGAGCTCGTCCGCGCCGCAGGGGGCTCTCCTGCGCCGTCCCATCGCGCTACACCAACACCCCCGGTCGTGGCGGCCCTCCTGGGCGGCTCGCAGGCGCCGCCCACAAGTCACCACGTCAAGCCGTTCGTCCGCCGGGTCAGCGCCACTTCCACGCGGCAGGGGGCTCCCCTGGATCGGGCGGCGCCCGAGACCGGCCTGACCTTCAGCTCGGAGGACCACCCCTCCAACTCGGCCTGCTCGGGCGCGCTCCCCATGCTGTGCACCCCCACCATCTGCCAGGTGGCCGTCACCAGAACCCTCGTTGACGGCGGCGCGGGTCTCAGCGTGCTCTCGGTCGAGGCCTTCAACCTCCTCCACATACCCCTGGAATGGCTGCAACCCAACCGGCCCTTCTCGGGCGTTGGGGGCAAGTCGTCCAGTTCCTTAGGGCAGATCCGGCTCCCAGTGACCTTCGGCACCTACGACAACTTCCGCACGGAGCTGGTTGACTTCGACATCGCCCCCATCGGCCTCCCCTACAACGCCATCCTCGGCTACCCGGCGCTGGCCCAATTCATGGCCGCGACGCACCCGGCGTACAACCTCATGAAGATGCCCGGGAGCAGCGGTGTCCTCACTGTGCACGGAGACACCGGGGACGCGCTACGGGCGCTCAAGCTCGCCTTCAAGACGGCGGCGTTGGCACAGCTCGCCGACTTGGAGACCCTCGGGCCCAAGGGGGCTGCACCCGCCAAGAAGAAGCAGTTGTTCACCCAAGACAAGGCAGAAACCAAGCAGATACCCGTCGATGAGGACGGATCCACCGACGCCACTTTCACCATAGGCGCCCACCTCAAACCCAAGCAGGAGGAGGCCCTGGTCGGGTTCCTGCGCGCAAACAAGAAGGTATTTGCTTGGGAGCCGGACCAGTTGGCAGGGATCCCCAGGAGTGTAATCGAGCATCACCTCAACGTGTGCCCCAATGTGCGCCCTATGAAACAAAAGGCCAGGGGGCAGTCCACAGAAAAGCAGGCCTTCGTCGTCCAAGAGACCCGCAAATTAGAAGCCGCTGGGGTCATCCGCGAGGTCCGATACCCAGATTGGTTGGCCAACCCTGTCGTTGTGCCAAAGAAGGGAAGGAAGGAGCGTATGTGTGTCGACTTCACCAACCTCAACAAAGCATGCCTGCAAGATCCGTTCCCGCTCCCCCGCATCGACCAGATCGTCGATTCCACTGCGGAATACGACCTGTTATGCTTCCTGGATGCCTTCTCCGGGTATCACCAGATCAAGATGGCGGTAGAAGACGTCGAGAAGACAGCCTTCCTAACCCCGTGTGGGGTATACTGCTACACGTGCATGCCATTCGGGCTGCGTAACGCAGGGGCGACCTTTCAGCGGCTGATGCACATCACCTTGGGCCCGCATCTCGGGAAGAATGTTGAAGCTTACGTCGATGACATTGTGGTAAAGTCTCGGGAGGCCGGGACCTTGATACAGGACTTGGAGGAAACCTTCGCGAGCCTCAACGCAGTGAACCTACGGCTCAACCCAGAGAAGTGTGTGTTCGGAGTCCCCTCGGGCAAGCTCTTGGGTTTCCTCGTGTCCCACCGAGGCATCGAGGCTAACCCAGAGAAGGTCAAGGCGGTGGAAGACATGAGCCCGCCAAAGACTCTCAGAGAAATGCAGAAGCTCACGGGGCGCGTGACCGCGCTAGGGCGCTTCATCTCCAAGTTGGGAGAATGAGCCCTGCCCTTCTTCCAGCTAATGAAGAAAAAGGGGCCCTTCGAGTGGACTGAAGAGGCCGACAAGGCGTTCCAGGATCTCAAGAGATACCTGACCAGCCCACCGGTCATGGTGGCTCCGCGCCCTCAGGAGCCCCTGGTGCTTTACCTCGCCGCCACTCCCTACTCCGTCAGCGCAGCCTTGGTGGCAGTCAGAGAGGAGCGCCGAATCAAAACCATGGCAGCAGCCCGGGACAAGGCAGAGCAGAGACAAGGAAGGCCAACAGAAACCGCCACTGCGGCTGAGGAGGATCAGCCGCCGCAGAGGGGCGCACCAGAGGCGGAAGAGGCCCCTCTTCCAGATGGCCAGTCTCAGGAGGCCTCATTGCCTCAAGAGGCGCCACGGTCTCCGGAAGGAGCCACCAGCACTGACGCACTCCGCCTCATTGAGCATCCAGTGTACTTCGTCAGCACAGTGCTGCGGGATGCATGAGCACGGTACCCCATGCCTCAGAAACTCCTCTTCGCGCTACTGGTGGCTTCGCGCAAGCTGCGGCACTATTTTCAGGGTCACCCCATCAAGGTCGTCTCGTCATACCCCCTGGAGAGAGTGCTCAGGAGCCCTAATTTAGCTGGAAGGGTCACTGAGTGGAACATAGATCTACAAGCGTTTCAGCTCGAATTCAGCATGACCAGGGTCATCAAGGGGGCAGCGTTGGCGGATTTTGTGGCAGAGTGGACGGAGGTGCCAGGCCTCAAGGCCGACGAGGATCGGTCCCTATCCTCGGGAAGCGAGGCGCCAGAAGGCTGGGTCATGTACTTCGATGGGGCGTTCTCCAGGCATGGCGCTGGAGCTGGGGCGGTGCTTATATCGCCCACACAGGACAAGCTCTATTACGCCGTGCAACTCTGCTTC
This sequence comes from Triticum aestivum, assembly GCF_018294505.1. Taxonomy (NCBI): domain Eukaryota; kingdom Viridiplantae; phylum Streptophyta; class Magnoliopsida; order Poales; family Poaceae; genus Triticum; species Triticum aestivum. The sequence goes on from NC_057812.1 coordinate 211,586,610, forward strand.
CAGCAAGGCGAAAAGGTCTCCAACAACATAGCGGAGTATGAAGGTTTAATAGCGGGCTTGAAGGCTGCGGCCGCCCTGGGAGTGAAATGCCTCACCATCAAGGGCGATTCGCAGCTCCTTGTCAATTTCTCCAACAAGGTGTACGACCCGAAGGATGAGCACATGGAAGCCTATCTTGCGGAAGTCCGCAGGATGGAGAAGCAATTCTGGGGGTTGGAGTTGCAGCATGTGCCCCGTGGCACCAATCAGGAGGCCGACGACATCGCCAAACGTGCGTCCAGACGGTTACCCCAGGAGCCTGGCGTTTTCGAGGAGCGGCTCTTCAAGCCCTCAGCTCTGCCGTCGTTATCAAACACGGCTCAGCCCTGGGAGGAGCTCCCCCAACCACCTGTCTTGGGAGCTCCGACCTGTGGCCCGGCCTCAGGGGCGCGCCTACTCCTGACGATGGAGCCTCAGGAGGGATGTTGGATCACGGAGCTCCGGAGCTACTTAACGCAAGGGACCTTGCCGGAGAAGGAGGAGGAAGCGGAGCGAGTGGCACGCCAGGCCACGGCATACTGCATCAAAGACAGAGAGCTCTACCAGAAGCGACCAAACGGTGTATCCCTGCGCTGCATCTCCAGGGAGCAAGGGAAGGAACTACTGGAAGATATACACTGCGGGGACTGCGGACATCATTCATCATCACGGATCCTCGTCGGCAAGGCGTTCCGCAGTGGGTTTTATTGGCCCACCGCGCTCAACGACGCCGTGGAACTAGTGAAAGCTTGTGAAGCCTGCCAGTTCCACGCCAAGCAGATCCACCAGCCAACAGGAGGTTTGCAGACTATCCCTCTTTCGTGGCCATTCGCAGCCTGGGGGCTGGACATCTTGGGCCCGTTTCCTCGGGCGCCAGGGGGCTACCGCTACCTCTACGTCGTCGTGGATAAATTCACCAAGTGGGCTGAAGTAGAGGCTGTCTGCACCATTCCCGCGGGTTCCGTGATCAAGTTCATCAAGGGCATCGTGAGCCGGTTCGGGGTGCTGAATCGCATCATCACGGACAACGGTTCGCAGTTCACCAGTAACCTCTTCAAAACATACTGTGCTAACCTTGGAACGCAGATATGCTACGCCTCAGTGGCGCAACCCCGAAGCAATGGCCAGGCCGAGCGAGCCAACGCGGAGGTCCTGAGGGGCCTCAAGACCAGGACGTTCAAGAAGAAGCTGGAGGCCTGTGGCAGAGGTTGGTACGACGAGCTTCAGTCCGTGCTATGGTCCATCCGCACCACCGCGACCAAACCGACTGGAGAGACCCCGTTCTTCCTGGTCTACGGAGCGGAAGCGGTCCTCCCTCACGAGGTCAGACGTCGCTCCGCGATGGTCCTGTCGTTCGACGAGGCGCATCAGGACGCCATGCGGGGGATGGACCTCGTGCTGGGGGAGGAACGTCGCCGAGAAGCCGCGCTGCGAGCGGCGAGGTACCAGCAAGCGCTGCGGCGATATCACTGCCGCAACATCCGTCACAGGACTCCCGAGGTAGGAGACCTCATGCTCAGGCGGGTTCTCTCTAGGGAGGGACTGCACAAGCTCTCTCCCATGTGGGAGGGCCCGTTCAAGGTTGTTCATGTTTCCAGGCCTGGCTCCGCGCGCTTGGAGACTCAGGAGGGAGTGCCGGTCCAGAATGCATGGAACATCCAGCACCTCCGGAGGTTCTACCCTTGAAAAGGCCCAGAGCCTGTGAAGCAAGGCGAGTGCCTGTGAAGCTATCGTGTTTTGGAAAAGGCCCAGAGCCTGTGAAGCAAGGCGAGTGCCTGTGAAGCTATCGCGTTTTGGAAAAGGCCCAGAGACTGTGAAGAAGGCGAACGCCTATGAAGATCATCCTCTTTGGAAAAGGCCCAGAGCCTGTGAAGATCATCCTCTTTGGAAAAGGCCCAGAGCCTGTGAAGAAGGCGAACGCCTGTGAAGATCATCCTTTTTGGAAAAGGCCCGGAGCCTGTGAAGAAGGCGAATGCCTGTGAAGCTCGTTTCCCCTAAGAAGAAAGGCCCGGAGCCTGTGAAGAAGGCGAATGCCTGTGAAGCTCGTTTCCCCTAAGAAGAAAGGCCCGGAGCCTGTGAAGAAGGCCAACGCCTGTGAAGCTCGCCGCCCGTGACACTCTCACGTAATAATGAGTGGGGCTGTACACGCCCCGAAGTCTCAGGAGCGCCGGCCTCAGGCCCTGGGGCTCCCTCCCACGCCCAGTGGCAGCACTTAGCTCCGCGCTGGTGAGAAGATGTCGAAGACTAGATTAGGTGCCGGACGCGGCTTTTTCATTTGCTTTCCGCAGTTGGCTTGTTTGTTTGCATTTGAAGTTTTATTGAAGTTGTTGCCATCTTTGGCTTGCGATTCTTCGGCTTTTCACTCTCCTGCCTCGATTTCTTTTGCGCAAGGCCTCGCGAAGGGGGGGGGGGGCAGTTGAGCGCCCTCGCGAGCGTTCCTATCCTAGTCATTCAAAGAGTTCGCGACCTGGGCCCCTTACAGGAGCACCCCTCCAGCCCGTGACCCACGGGCACCGCGACACAAACAAAGGGCCTGGGTCGGTCGCCCCCCTCATGGCCGGGGTCGGGAACTATCCATGCTCGGGCACATAGCCAGAAGGAACGATAACGAAAGCAAAACGATGATTAATAGCGATAACCCGAACACACCCTCGCGAGGCTCCGCACTATTGTCTTTGTTACCCAGGAAAAAGGGAAAAGGAAGAACAAATCCGGCGCGGCTCGCCTCACACCGGCCCGCGGGGAAGGCCCGAGCTGCCTCTGGAGCTCAGGCGGACTCCCTCTCACGCTTCACCAGGGCGCGGCGGCATGCGGACACGTTGCCACACCCCAAGCAGACACGACGGCGTGGAGGCTGATCGCTGCAACCGCTAGAGGAGTCGCCGCCTGAAGAAGAACCGGAGAAGCTTGAGGAACCCCGAGCGCCGCCAGCCGGAGCTGGGTTCCCAGCCGCGGTCGTCACCCTCGGGGCAACACCCTGCGCGGCGACCATCTTCCCTGAACACCCTGACGTAGAGGGTGGCGTCGCCGTCGAACTTGAAATGTAGGGTGCACCGACGGCTCAGGCCACGCGCACGGGCAAACGTCTGCCAACCTCGGGCCAGGGACAGGCTCCCGGCCGCGGAGACCTCCAGGGAGACCCATGAGGCCCGGCTGCAGCAGCCGTCGGCCTGGAGCCAGAGGCCGCCCGGGGCGCCGGCCGGGAGCTCGCCGAGGAGGAAGCGGGAGCCGGGTGTTAGTCGGCTCCGCCGACCACACGACGAACTCCGGCAGCGCTTCAGCAACACGAACGTGCGGCCTGGGAGGACGCGCAGCCGGAGCGCACCCCCCGGCCGCAGCAATCCGCCCGTCGCCGTGCCGAAGATCGCCTCCACGGCCGCGGGGAGCCACCGTGGTGGCCACAGGATGCTTGCGAGGGTGCCCTCGGCCGCGCTTGGGTGGGGGAGAGGCGGGCTCAACCCGGCAAGCCTTCCCCTTCTCGACGGTCGGGAACCTCCTCGACGGGGCCATGAAGAAAAAGGAGAAGCAAGGGGGGATGAACTGAAAGGGCGCGCGCCGGCCCGTACTTATGGCTGGCGATGGTCAACCAACGGCCCCCACGATCGCAGGTAATTATGACCTGCTTTGCATGCAGGGACTTGTCCAATCCGTGCAGTTGCCGAGGCGCCATGGGGAAGTGGAGACGCCCACGTCCATTCAACCGCCACGCGGCGCCCAAGGCCGCAGGCTGTTAGGGCCCGCGGCGCTTCGCCCTTGCCCTTTCGCCTCTCAGCACGGCCAAGTCCGGACGCGCCTTGGGCCCGGGGGCTACTGTCGGCGTTCTGGGAACGGGGGTCCCCAGACTTGCCTGCCTGCGGCCTGCGGCGTGGCTCAAAGGGGGCCCGGCACGGCCCATCTTCACCAACACAAGACTCAAGACCCTCGCGAGGGGCCAAGCCTCATGGGGCGGACGACGTGGAGCTTCCTCAGGCGTGGCCTCGTCAGGCTGGCTCACGAGGAGGCGGAGAAATCAAGGCGGGGTACCTCGCGAGGTGCCCGTGACGCAAGCCATGACGACTCAGGGCGCCAGGCGGGTGCCAGCCCGCGCAGCGTCCTCCTTTCCTCTTTGGTGCAAAGGGAGCAAGCACAGCCGCGGAGTACCGAGGCATCAGGCAAAGGTTGCCATTTCGGTGCAACAAGACCAAGACCAGGAGGACTACGAGATGGAGGTCACCGTGGAGCCCAAGACGGCGTCATCACCAGAGCTTTGCGCAGGCGAAAACTACTTTTGTCAGGATAGCTGACACTTACTGTCCTCCTTCAAATTAGCCCGCCATTGTTGGCTCCCTTCCCGCTCAATATTTGGGAAGAGGACCAGGGCCTCTATAAATAGGACCAGCCGCCCACAGAGCAAGGGGTTGGAAAAAAGGAAGGGGAGGCTCGATAGAGAGGTTGGAAGCATATATATATATAGAGAGAGAGAGAGAAAGGTGACTGAACTCCTCCCAGCAGTTCATCGCCCCAGCCAAGAGCATACCCTCGCGAGGCTGTTCTCCCTTGTATTGTTCATCATCATCAGCCCCAAGAGGCAATACACCCACCACACACTGGAGTAGGGTATTACACCACAACGGTGGCCCGAACCAGTATAAACCTTGTGTCTCTTGTGCAGTTCTTTCAGTAGTCTAGATCCTTGCGAGACGGAGAGGTAGAAGACGTAATCTTCGCGCGCACCCCAGAGTTCGAACCTTAAGGGTCTGCCAGAACCCGAAATCCGACAAATCTTGTACACCACATTACACAGATACACATTACACAAATTGATCGGTTTAAATTGAGAAATCCCTGATGTATACCACCCAGAATATCACGACTGAAGTCCTTAATGACAGATATTTAGGTTTGCCAACCGATACGGGTTTGGACAAAATTGATTGTTTCCGGTATCTGATTGATCATATTATCATGAAAATCAGTGGTTGGAAGGAAAAATGTTATCTGTTGGAGCAAAGAAAATTCATTGACGTATACCCTTGAAGAAAACCTCAGATTCTAGTGGAAATCAGTATGCTACAAAAAACTAGTATATTACCAAAAAAGGCTATCGCCCCGCTTTATAAATAAAGCAAACCGCCAAGAACACACATACACGGACTAGTCCAGAACACACACATCCAAGTCACACAACAAGAAGTACCAAGTGAAGGAAATATGCCCTAGAGGCAATAATAAAGTTGTTATTTATAGTTCCTTATATCATGATAAATGTTTATTATTCATGCTAGAATTGTATTAACCGGAAACTTAGTACATGTGTGAATACATAGACAAACAGAGTGTCACTAATATTCCTATACTTGACTAGCTCGTTGAATCAAAGATGGTTAAGTTTCCTAGCCATAGACATGAGTTGTCATTTGATTAACGGGATCACATCATTAGAGAATGATGTGATTGACTTGACCCATTCCGTTAGCTTAGCACGATGACCGTTTAGTTTGTTGCTATTGCTTTCTCCATAACTTATACATGTTCATATGACTATGAGATCATGCAACTCTCGAATACCACAGGAACACTTTGTGTGCTACCAAACTTCACAACGTAACTGTGTGATTATAAAGGTGCTCTACAGGTGTCTCCTATGGTGTTTGTTGAGTTGGCATAGCTCGAGATTAGGATTTGTCACTCCGATTGTCGGAGAGGTATCTTTGGGCCCTCTCGGTAATGCACATCAATATAAGCCTTGCAAGCAATGTGACTAATGAGTTAGTTGTGGCATGATGCATTACGGAACGAGTAAAGAGACTTGCCGGTAACGAGATTGAACTAGGTATTGAGATACCGACCATCGAATCTCGGGCAAGTAACATACCGATGACAAAGGGAACAACGTATGTCTTTATGCGGTTTGACCGATAAAGATATTCGTAGAATATGTGGGAGCCAATATGAACATCCAGGTTCCGCTATTGGTTATTGACCGGAGACATGTCTCGATCATGTCTACATAGTTCTCGAACCCGTAGGGTCCGCACGCTTAACGTTCGGTGACGATCGGTATTATGAGTTTATGTGTTTTGATGAACTGAAGGTTGTTCGGAGTCCCGGATGTGATCACGGGCATGACGAGGAGTCTCGAAATGGTCGAGACATAAAGATCGATATATTAGAAGCTTATGTTTGGACATCGGAAAGGTTCCAAGTGAGTTCAGGCATAACCAGAGTACCGTGGGTTTACCGGAACCCCCCAAGGAGTATATGGGCCCTAATGGGCTTTAGTGGAGAGAGAGAGAGAGGCAGCCAGGGAAGGACGCGCGCCTCCTCCCCCTCTAGTCCGAATTGGACTAGGAAGGGGGGCGGCGCCCCCCTTTCCTTCCTCCCTCTCTCCCCCGTCCTTCTCTCCTAGTCCAACTAGGGAAGGGGGGAATCCTACTCCCGAAGGGTGTAGGACTCCTCCAGGGCGTGCCATAGAGGGCCGACCCTCCCCCCTCCTCCACTCCTTTATATATGGGGGAGGGGGCACCCCATAGACACACAAGTTGATCATTGATCTCTTAGCCGTGTGCGGTGCCCCCCCCCACCATAATCCATCTCGGTCATATCGTATCGGTGCTTAGGCGAAGCCCTATTCCGGTAGCATCATCATCACCGTCATTACGCCGTCGTGCTGACGAAACTCTCCCTCGACACTCTGCTGGATCGTGAGTTCATGGGACGTCACTGAGCCGAACGTGTGCAGATCGCGGAGGTGCCATACTTTCGGTATTAGGATCGGTCGATCATGAAGACGTACAACTACATCAACCGTGTTGTCATAACGCTTCCGCTTACAGTCTACGAGGGTACGTAGACAACACTCCCCTCTCTCGTTGCTATGCATCACCATGATCTTGCGTGTGCGTAGGAATTTTTTTGAAATTACTGCGTTCCCCAACACCAAGGTTCTGCTAAGCGCATAACTCAACAAGTCTAAAAACATAAAAAAAAGGAAGCCGAAGGGGACTGCGTGAAGGGGAGGGGATCACAAAATCCCTCCTCCAATCCAAACCCCTTTGGGGCCAAGAAACACTAGTACCAAACTAGGGTTAATTTCGTCTTTTGAGAGTGTATACGGTCTAAACTTTATTTGGCCATCTATAGTACCTACATGGTCATTCCATATGGGAAAGATGCATGCAAGTTGGCATGTGTGTCGCACATGATATGGTTATATATATCCCCTTGTGAAAATTTGGAAGTCCAAAATACTCGCCTATGTCTCTAATCAGAATTACATAGTTAAGGAAAGGTGAAGCAGTAGTGACTGACCGCAAGGGGCAAACAACCTTCGCATGCTTTTATGTCGGTGACCATGTTAGCGACGTGGATGGAACTGGACTATCATCAAGCTAGCATTATCCTTGTCAACAACAATGAGTTCTCGAACCTTCAATGGTAGGTACCATCTACTTGTCTTTGTCCTCCATCATGTGGAGGATATTGAGCCCAAAAATCTCTCTCAACATTCTTTTTTCTCGAATACACACGCGTGTACGTATCATATTATATAGAAAGGGGATGGGTATATAACCCTAGTCCACGGTTGATGTTACAACAAAACAAGAACATCAACCAACGCCACACCCTAAGCATATAGCTTACAAGTCCACTCTAGTTGCCTACAATGTATTACTCAAGTCTCGCCCACCAGTAGAGCTCTGTCATTATCCTGTCCCAGTCACCCTTGAGCTGTCCAGCTCCGTACCAAGCTGACACTTCGTTTGCAATCCTCTCGATGATAGCCTCAAACGAGGGGGAAACACCCTCGAAGACTATGGAATTCCTATGCTTCCATAATTCCTAGAGCGTTAGCATGGCGAAGGCCCGAAGCTCCTTTGGCTTGCTTGCAAACCAATCCGCTAGTCTGCCTTGCGTCGTCGGTGTCCACTCTGGTTTAGCAATGGTCGTGCATGGAGTCCACCAATTGGTCCTTGCAAAGCCACATGTCAACAATATGTGCTCCATGGTTTCTTCCTCCTGTGCGCAAAACGGGCAGGTGTCATGATGGGGGAGGCCCCTACGTGCAAGGCGATCCGAAGTCCAACACCAGTTTTTCATGGCAATCCACAAAAAGAATCGACATCGAAGGGGAGCTCTCGACTTCCACGTGAAGTCCGCGGTTGGCATCACATCTCTCCCTACGAACTTGGAGGCATATGCCGATCGAACTGACTATTTGCCATCCCTTTCCCAAGCCCATGACAACACACTGGCGTTCCATCCCTCAGCCGGATAGCTTGTAGTTGCTGCCACAGGTGCAAGTATGTTGTAGAGCCTTGAAATTTAGGTTAGGGCGCACATCGTTCACCCAAGGTCCTATCAACAACGCATCTTGGAGCCTCCTGCCTTTCCTTGCTCGTCGAGAGACTCCAGCATATATTAGTGGCGCTACATCTTCCACTCGCATTCCATCTATCCAACGGTCCTCCCAAAAGATGATGAGTGACCCGTCACCGACCGTAGCTCGAGTAACCACATGAAACAGTGCCCTAGATACCTTTGGCACACTGATCCTAAAGTCCTTCCATGGTATTTCCTCGTCCACTCGTTGTAGCCATGGCCAACCTTCTGACGAGGAATTTGAAAGGGAGTATCCATATAACTTCTATTTTATGATGAAAGTATCTATATAACTTACGTGTTTGCTACTTGTAAGTTGTATGAAAATGGCCAAGGTGTAGGTTTATATTCCTTGGTGAAGAAGGTTGAGGTAGTGCGGAGCTTTCAAAACGGAGGCGACAGCCGGCTGCGGCATCTTGACGATGATGAGCCAGGAACAAGTGGAAGATGGGGACATCGCCACCGGAGAAGAAGGGTATTGATGGGGAAAGGGTAAGAGAGATGGCAATGGAATTGTTGTAGCATGGTGGAAGGGGCAGCTTTGGCATGGCGAGTAGCGAGGTGCACGTGGAAGGTACCTAGCCAGGGTAGCTGGCCCGACATCAGAGGGCGACTCAAAGTGTAGAGGAAGACGACCGGAGGAAGGAAAAACGCACGGGGAAATCGACTTTATGCCAAACAAAAATTAGACGACATGACTTTGATGGTAACTTAACTTTCTTACACCTCCTATTTATTTACGAAACATTGGTACACACGTCAAATTTTGTACTTAGACTGTACCTCCAGTTTGATCCGTTGTGCCCTCCCAAATTAGTAAATACATTGAGCATCTCCGAAATAGCCTATGGGTCTCGGTCCCATTACACTCGGATTGGGAAAAAAAGGACTTGAAATATCAGAAGGAGTCAAAAAATTCTAAAACTTTTTTATTACAAATATGACTTAGTGTAATGCTCGTGCGAAAAGTTTTGTGAAAGAATGACTACCGTTGTATTCTGGACCCTAAAAAAAAATTGATACCATTCATATTTTTCGGACTTGCGATTTTGCTTCTTTTTTTCTGCCGAGGATACCACTACAGCCATTCATCTGTGAAACTAACTTATTACACGAGTAATACGTTAGGCCATCTCTGGTAAGAAAGGTTTCAGAAAGTTGACACTTTTTAAAAAAGAAATGTTTTCCAATTCAGGTGCATTGGTCCATGTTCCAAAGATCCGCACCGCTGAGCATGAGGTCGCTCGCTCGGTAAGTACAGTACGTACTACGAATCCCTTTTTATGAGATGACTATTAATCTATTTTTCAACCTATATACAACTAAAAAAATATACGTTCGCAATTCTCATGGAGAAATATGATCATCTACCACCTGGAGCAGATGCTCTATACATACGTGCGGCAATAATAACCAAAACAAAACGAGAAAGGCCTGTTCGGAGAACCTCCACTCCACAACTCCACCCCCGGAGTTATATGGAGTTGCAGTTGAAAACTACTCCTTCCGTTCCGAATTACTTGTCTTAGATTTGTCTAGATACGAAGGTATCTAGCACTAAAATGAGTCTAGATACGGACGTATCTAGCACTAAAATGAGTCTAGATACATCCGTATCTAGACAAATCCAAGACAAGTAATTTGGAACGGAGGGAGTACGAAGCAGCTCCAGGAGCTGTGGAGTTCCGAACAGGCCTAAAATCTGCACATCCAAGAACATCTTTCGGATTATCGGGAGGCACTGCACCTTTCACGATATTTCACAGACAAAAAAGACAACGAGCAGACGAAAGACGAACGAAATGTATACCACAATGTGCAGTTATAACGAAATGTAAACCACAATGTGCAGTTATACTTTTTAAGTCAACTCACAGAACTCACAGTCAACCATTTAGTCAACTCACAGGACTCACGTTCATATGGACACCGGATCACTAAACTCCTAAGATCCGCAGGACAACACTTTGTAACAGACTCAACCTTTTAGTTTGACAACTCTATGCAGACAACCTTCATCTTCATGGAACTGTATGATTTCTATAAACCAAAGAATACACTACCTGTTGCTGGCAGGCCCTCCTCTGCTGAGGCGGCCAATCCAGATGGAGCCGGGGACTGAAGCGGCGGTGGTTGTTGAAGCTGAAGTGGTGGCTGTTCAAGCGCTATAGCGGTCTCAGGTGACTTGGGACGGTCCGGAACGGGGGCGGCGACATGGATAGCGCCCATCTCGGGCATATCGGCAGAAATTACAGCGGGCATGGTAACATCCTCGCTGGAGGGACCAGCTGGATCAGCCGTCTTCTTTGCCCTCTTGGCCCTCTCGGCCTTCTTCGCCCCAGACTTCTTGGCCCGACGTTTCGGCTTTGGTGCTCCATCGGCAGTATCACCTTCGCCCAGCATGCTCTTCCTGTGTGCAGAGCAGAAATCCACACCCCACTTTGCGCTGGCGCTGCATCCTTCAAACTTGCAGCGTCTGCCACCACCATGCTTGATGCAGTTATCACTCCGCCCTTGTGCACTCTTTCCGCATCCTTCAAACTTGCACCGCCTCCCTCCACCGTGTCCAATGCAAAAATCTGTGTTCCCTTGAGCACCCTTTCCACATCCATCATGTTTGCACCTCTTGCCACCACCGTGCCTCACACAGCAGTCGGTGCGACCTTGACTGCTTCCACATGCAGCATTGCGGCATCCAGCGACGGAACAGCGCTTGCCTCCTCCATGAGCAATGCACATAGGAGTGCCTCCATGTGCTCCCTTGGTACAACCTTGAACCATACAGGCCTTTGAACCACCACTGTGGACCTTGCAATACACAGTATTTCCCTGGGATCGTTTGCTACATCCTTCGTACTTGCACATCACAACTTCGCCATCAGGATTAGGTATGACTGTGCTACCCATAGCATTTTCCATCACTCTAAATTGGCCATCTCCTTCGTACTTCATTGAACCTTCAGATTCAGCGAGTGGTATTGCACTGGAACCAGGATGGCCTCCACCATGGGTCATGCACAAAGCTACGCCATTTGGTGGGATCTGAGGGCAGCCAATCATCTGGCATTGTTGGCCTAAACGGTGGCTTTTGCAGAACGCTGTCTGGCCTTCAACAACTTCATTACAACCAAGTCTCTGGCAGCGGTTTCCAGCTGTTCAATAAGAAAAGAAAAAATGAGCCTGAGAAAGATTACACACGCTACAGAAATATAGATTTTCATCCTAGAATGAATTTCAATTAGCCAATTGTTTGTGCCAATGCATGCAGTCTGATCTTATCGAAACTGCCAAAATATATTGGTTTAGCACCAATAGATATATCTAAAACCCATTCCCGTACAATGAGAAGACATCAAGATAACTTTGAGCAAATAAAAATTTACGAAGAAATGGTGGAAGTTTCCAACATAATTGCAGAAAAAGACTACTCATATTTCTTTTCTTTTTTGAGAATAATGGACTCTGAAAAAAAAGGGCATGTTTGGACAAGTGTATAAAATTTGGAAACAATGTGTTTAGAAGAAAACGTACCAGGCGAAGAATTGTCTGCCATGAAGTTCTGTACAGAAAAAAAAACACAAACATCTCAGAAAATACTTTTTAGACTGGATAACATTATTGAGGAGACAGGGCAGCTTACATTTAACTGCATCATATTGGCACGCTCTGCGAAACTGCTTTGCTTCTCAGCATAAATACCTGACCAAGCACACCATGGTCAGTGAAAATATATAGCAGTTTACATAATCAGAAAGTTATGTCAAGGGTTGTGTAGTACCTTGGTTAAAAGAAGAAGGGTCCATGACATACACCTGCATGTAACATTTAATATGTTAGCACCAAGAAAAAGGTAATTTGTGAATATTAAATTATATGAAGACCATCAGGCATTACCCCTTGCTGAAAAGAATGACCATTCCCAATCATTGAGATTTGTTGCCCTGAAAGATATATGCATACATATTAAAGCAAACTGTCTGTTAAAAGCCATAAATTTCAGCTTCACTGCTGCGAGAAGGCTTGATAAATAGCATTTAGCTAACCTTTTATGCTGTGGGTTGTATTGCTACCCTGTAACACAGAAAAAACAGGTGGGCCAGACATCAGCTATACACTCCAGCTGTTCCTTGTTGTAATCAAGTACCGATATCTGTATTGGCTACAAGGAAGTCTCCAAGGGTTTGCAGCTCATTAAATCTACATAAAGTGAAATCCATTAGTTAGCGATACATATTGCATCACATTACAAACTACTCCCTCTGTAAACTTTTAGTGATCTAAAAGATAAAGTTTACAGAGGGAGTATCAAGTTTGAATTTACAAGTTAGCAAACCCCCTTTTAACATTTCTGGCAGGAACAAGTGGATGAAAATGTTGACACGAGTATATCATATATCAAGGAGAAAAACAATATAGTACTACAAAAAGTGAAAGCCTTAAAGACATAGACAGTACACATTACTCCCTCTGATCGCCAAAGAAGGGCATGGATAAAATCATCTGTTTTGCCCAAAAGAATGCGCCGGGAGGAAGTTTAGGGGTGGAGTGAAGAAAATGCTTAGGGGTTCTCTCTCCAAAAAACGCAGTGCAGTTAATTCCTTCCGCCCAAATCAAGGAGTTCTTTTTGCTATTGGCTGCATGCAGCGTGTAGTTAATTCCTTCCTCCAAATCAAGGAGTTCTTTTTGCTATTGGCTGCATGCAGCATGTAATCTATGAGATCAGGACACGAGCGTGGTGGAGGGAGATGAAGCGCTGTTGGCCATTGACTTGCCGCGTGCATGGTGAGTCGAGATTAGGGATAGAATTGGAAAGAAATCTCTGCCGATGGCCTTCCTTGGTCTAAGCACAAAGAAAGCACGCCCTTCTTTGGCGATCAGAGGTGTATCTTTTACTTTCATAGAGAAGTCAGCATTCAGCATTCTAGCATGTTTAAGGCTAAGCATGGACGGACAGACAGCACTGTACATCATAGATTATGAACCCCCAAAAAAATATCCTCGTCTAAAAGGACAAAAGAAGTTAAAGACCAAGGGTAGTTTAATCACATAGTTAAAATTGATAAGATTCCTTCAATAGTAGAAAACAGAACGGATAGATTATTATGGGGTAAGGACATAATAACCATAAAAGAAGGCATCTGTTTATTACCAAAAAAATAGACAAGTGTGCATCCGATCTTTATATCTTGCAGAATCTAATAAATCTTCCACAAAGATAATGAGTGATTAATCAAACCATCAACAGTGTACTTTGGCTGTTTGTGCTTTATATATAAAAAAGGTGGGGCAAGAGCCTGTTTCGAGGAACAGTGAGCCACGAATTGACATCAAGAACTCCCTCTTGAGATAAACAGGGGTTAGACCCACCCCTTCAATGTTAGGGAATTTTGGTTAAATTATGCCAAACCACCAGTATCCTAAAGGATTGAGCCAAACCACCACCATCCAAACAAGCTTAATCTTGCGGAAGGCAAGGAAACTAGATTCAGTAAGCCAGCAACAAAACGAGAACTGGTCCAGCTCCAACTCTAGAAGAATGTTCATGCGTTCAAAGCTAAATAAGCAAGCGAAAAAGCATCGCATATAACCCTAAATCGCACAATTGACTTTGATCACTGCAGTAATAATCAAAACCCTAGCTCTTACAGAAAAATAAATGGTTAGCTTCGGTGAACGTATGCAACATCTGATTCCAAAACATGGCAATCCCAAGATCATCAATCTATTAATATATTAGATGACGAATCTCAGGTTCTACAAAGCTCGATGTGTCGTGCGATAGCAGCGAAATCGTGCTCGCTCGGCCCTCCATCCATACCGGAGGCGGATCTAGATGGTGCGTAGCGGGATTCAACTAATCGGTGGATAAAAACAACTTCATACCTCAAAACCAATGCCCAAAGACTGCGGACGGGGCGGAGACAGCAGGGACCCGATGTTGCTGATGAGGAAGAACGGGAACGGCGATCGCGGCGACGCGTGAGAGGCGGGGGC